>NC_090657.1:235005256-235305256 GCF_040937935.1 Hyperolius riggenbachi
GATGGCATGGCATGAGATATAGCGTGTCTATGGACGCGTAAAGTCGCAAACCCATGGCTGAGAATAGTAGAACCACTAATTAATATTACTTGATCTGGCTGTGTGCACATTATGTACACTTATTAATATATGAATGAGTAAGGTGATAAACAAATCAGAGCAATTATAAAAGGTTCTGACTGGCCAACTAAGATATAGAGTATTTATATTTGCAGGGTCACGTAAAATTAATAATATTACGCATATTGCACATAAAAGACAATTATAAAAATAAACTAGAGACCCAAAAAGGAGTATAATAGTAGTTAAAAATTAGTAATAGAAAATATATAATAAAAAGTATATCATATAATAGAAATTAAAATAATAATAATACATATAAAACAAACACAATAAGAATATAAGATAATAAGAACTCGAACGTATGACACAGACCGATAAAAGAGGCGACTAGGATAAAATAATATTGATATGTTGTGATTAATGTATTTTTTCTAGTTGTTCATTGAGTCCCTCTGGAATGAGAGTCCTCAGTATTTGTATCCAGAACATTTCTCTCGCTTTCAGTATTTCAAAAGCATTGTGCTGTTGCGGGTGAATGGATTCTATGAGTGTTATACGGAATAGTGTGGGGTCATTGTGGTGGTGGGTGCCAAAGTGTCTCGAGACGCTGTGAAGGGGAAAGTTTTTCAGTATATTTCTTTTATGTTGTCCAATCCGGCTACGTGCCGGTTGTGTCGTGCGGCCCACGTACTGGAGGTGGCAAGGGCAGGAGATCACATATATAATATATCTGGAAGTACAGGTAATCGGGTGTTTGATTGGGTAGTTTACTTTGGTGGTATTGGAGTAGAAAGAGGTGGTGATATTGATGAATGGGCAAGCTTTGCATCTAGTATTGTTGCAGGGGAAACATCCCGGGGAATGTGCAACATTTGGAGTTGAGTTGGATATTTGTGTGCGAAGTTTGCTGGGCGCTAGCAGGTTACGCAAATTAGGGGCTCTCCTGAAGGTTATTTGAGGTTTTTGTGGAATAGATTGTCGTAGAAAGGGGTCTTGTAGTAGGATATCCCACCTATTTGTTAAAATTGATCGAATCTGTGGGTGTTGGGCATTGTAGCGTGTGATGAATCGGGGGCAATCTGTGCTGAGTGACTTGGTGGGGGGCTGAGTTGGGTTATCCGTTGGAGTTATTTTAGCTTTGAATTTTGCATCCATGATAAGTTTTTTGGGGTATTTTCGTGCCAGAAATTTGTTAGTGAGTAAATCTGATTGTGTGTTGTAATCTGAGATGTCTGTACAATTTCTATGAATTCTTCTGAATTGACTGTATGGTGTGTTAATGGTCCAGGGGCGATGGTGGAAACTTTCAAAATGTATATAATTGTTAGCGTCTACCGGTTTGAAGTATGTTTTGGTTTTAATAGTGTTAGATTCTATGAACAGGGTGAGGTCCAGGTATTCAATATTGATGGGGTCGTGTTGTGAAGTGAATTGTAGTCCAGCAGCATTGGAATTAAGATAATTGATGAAGAGGGGATTAGGTCAATGCTGCCTTGCCATATCAGGATGAGGTCGTCTATGTACCGTTTATAGAATACAATGTTATCAGTGAAGGGGTTACTTGCTTGTAATTTTTGTAGTTCCAGGAGTCCCATGGATAAATTTGCGTATGAAGGGGCGAACGACGAACCCATAGCTGTACCATTAGTTTGATGGTAAATTTTCTCAGAAAGGTAAAGATGTTGTTTTGTAAAATAAATTCAGTACATTGCACTAGGAACGATTGTTGGTCATATAGTGCAATGTACTGAATTTATTTTACAAAACAACATCTTTACCTTTTCTGAGAAAATTTACCATCAAACTAATGGTACAGCTATGGGTTCGTCGTTCGCCCCTTCATACGCAAATTTATCCATGGGACTCCTGGAACTACAAAAATTACAAGCAAGTAACCCCTTCACTGATAACATTGTATTCTATAAACGGTACATAGACGACCTCATCCTGATATGGCAAGGCAGCATTGACCTAATCCCCCTCTTCATCAATTATCTTAATTCCAATGCTGCTGGACTACAATTCACTTCACAACACGACCCCATCAATATTGAATACCTGGACCTCACCCTGTTCATAGAATCTAACACTATTAAAACCAAAACATACTTCAAACCGGTAGACGCTAACAATTATATACATTTTGAAAGTTTCCACCATCGCCCCTGGACCATTAACACACCATACAGTCAATTCAGAAGAATTCATAGAAATTGTACAGACATCTCAGATTACAACACACAATCAGATTTACTCACTAACAAATTTCTGGCACGAAAATACCCCAAAAAACTTATCATGGATGCAAAATTCAAAGCTAAAATAACTCCAACGGATAACCCAACTCAGCCCCCCACCAAGTCACTCAGCACAGATTGCCCCCGATTCATCACACGCTACAATGCCCAACACCCACAGATTCGATCAATTTTAACAAATAGGTGGGATATCCTACTACAAGACCCCTTTCTACGACAATCTATTCCACAAAAACCTCAAATAACCTTCAGGAGAGCCCCTAATTTGCGTAACCTGCTAGCGCCCAGCAAACTTCGCACACAAATATCCAACTCAACTCCAAATGTTGCACATTCCCCGGGATGTTTCCCCTGCAACAATACTAGATGCAAAGCTTGCCCATTCATCAATATCACCACCTCTTTCTACTCCAATACCACCAAAGTAAACTACCCAATCAAACACCCGATTACCTGTACTTCCAGATATATTATATATGTGATCTCCTGCCCTTGCCACCTCCAGTACGTGGGCCGCACGACACAACCGGCACGTAGCCGGATTGGACAACATAAAAGAAATATACTGAAAAACTTTCCCCTTCACAGCGTCTCGAGACACTTTGGCACCCACCACCACAATGACCCCACACTATTCCGTATAACACTCATAGAATCCATTCACCCGCAACAGCACAATGCTTTTGAAATACTGAAAGCGAGAGAAATGTTCTGGATACAAATACTGAGGACTCTCATTCCAGAGGGACTCAATGAACAACTAGAAAAAATACATTAATCACAACATATCAATATTATTTTATCCTAGTCGCCTCTTTTATCGGTCTGTGTCATACGTTCGAGTTCTTATTATCTTATATTCTTATTGTGTTTGTTTTATATGTATTATTATTATTTTTATTTCTATTATATTATATACTTTTTATTATATATTTTCTATTACTAATTTTTAACTACTATTATACTCCTTTTTGGGTCTCTAGTTTATTTTTATAATTGTCTTTTATGTGCAATATGCGTAATATTATTAATTTTACGTGACCCTGCGAATATAAATACTCTATATCTTAGTTGGCCAGTCAGAACCTTTTATAATTGCTCTGATTTGTTTATCACCTTACTCATTCATATATTAATAAGTGTACATAATGTGCACACAGCCAGATCAAGTAATATTAATTAGTGGTTCTACTATTCTCAGCCATGGGTTTGCGACTTTACGCGTCCATAGACACGCTATATCTCATGCCATGCCATCGTACGCATGACACCAAGCCAAGTACGCTTGCGCCCCTGCTCATGAACAGACAGTTCGCATCCAAAAATATACGCATATGCGCATTAAAAATACGCAATCCCTATACACTATTACGCATCAAAATACGCATATACGCATGGAAAAATGACGCCATTACGCGTCAAGATACGCATGTACGCATGCGTAATGACGTAATCGCGCATGGCGGGAAATTAAGCGCCCGCCCCACATTCCATTAACTAGGGGGAGTGGTTCACTGCTATATAAACGGCAGTTCAGTATCACTTGGCCACTGAGGCGCCAGGTGCTATCTGGACATACTGCTGGTAAGTGAAGCCATTTTGATGGTTGTTTTATTTTGCTTTATTATGTTTTATTATGTGTTTTCCACAAACTGCTCTATTTGTCTCTCCTCAACACCCAATGTATGACCTTCATTCCTTAACTCTTTTGCAATATCTCATATAGTTTAACCGCTCCTAATGCACATATGTATGGGTGCGTGTTTATATATGAATTACGATACTGTTTATTGTATGTAAGATAATCATTACGTCACATGTTTAAGATCAACGTTTTTTTATGTTTATGAATATGAATACTACGATTTGATATTTATATATATATTTATATGTAATACTTAAAATTACCATCATATTCCTTCTCCCCCCCCCCCCCCCGCTCACTTTCCCTTTTCCCTTCTCCAATCCTTATTGCCACTTTCCCTTTCCCCCCCCCCCACTTTCCTTCCCCCCCCCCCCGCATTCCCCTGCATTCCACCTTCTTTCCCCCCCCCCCCAAGCCCCCTCCCCCCCTCCTGGCATTCCACCATTCCCCCCCCCCCAAACCCCCCCCCCCTCCTGGTGGGTCCTCCCAAACCCCCCCCCCCCCTCCCCCTTCTATTGTGCCCTTTCACCCCCCACAAAAACATAATAACTAATAATAACTAGTCACCTTTTTTCTGTTAACTTAAATCACACTAGTGAATTCCCTCCCACAAATATTTGTTTATCTATATGCAGTTTTGTTCAGGTTTTGTACAAATGTGTTGCCTCTTACCCCCAGTTGTGTGCTCCTTCCTATAATTGCCTGATGAAGCGGGTTTGACCTGCGAAACGCGTTGCGATCCTAATTGGAGTATACCAATAAATTTCCCTTTTGTGAATACACAGTCGTTGTGTCTGCTTATGGGAGGTGAGTCCACCACTGCCTCCTAAGCAATAATTTTAAAACTTTTAAATATTGTTTTTATCCTTTTGGCGCCTCTGTTCTCTATCATAATACTGATTGTATCCACCTTTGGTGGAGGGGGATACCCCTTCTTCTTTTTCAAGCCTACAGAGAGCGACTTCTTAATCCTGAGTGGGGACAGGCTAATCTCCTCACCTGCCTACACAGTGGTTGCCTGGAGGTAACCCTGGTTTGTGAGTATACAATTCATACTCTTTCTAATAATCCAATTATCTTGACATACTACACCATATCGGGCTCTCGGTTCTTCTCTTTTTCAATAGATCAGCAGGGCTGCCAGGCAACTAGAATTGTTTAAAAGGAAATAAATATGGCAGCCCCCATATCACTCTCACCCCGGGTTAACTTTAAATTACAGTTAGCTCCGCTCTCATCCGGTCATGGCCAGGCCAATTTTTTTGCCGCTTCGCGCGCCGCAAGTTAAAGCCACACACATTTTTTTGCTGCAGCTCGGTGCCGCGGGTCATCAGTTACCCCAGAAATTGGTCCAGCACCTGCATAGCACCCCCCCCCCCCCAAAAAAAATCCTGCAGCTGCCACTGAGGTCACCCAGAGCTGCATCAGGATCTATATGGCCAATCAGGAGGACCGAAGAACTAATTCAGTGCTTAGGAACCATGGGACCATGCTTCCGGTGGGACTGGTTTATTTGTGCACTCTCTTTAGGGCTGAACAATTGGGGAGCTCTACAGATCCCATCTTTGCTGGCACTCTGTGTCCTCGGCATTCCTGGCTGCTTGTGACTTGGCCGCTAATGACGGCCGTCACGCAGGTAGAATGAGGGTTGCGCCGTACCTTGTGCCTCTCCAAACAAACAGCCATTGTGCTCTGTCCTCGTGAGTCAGATGGTGGCAGATTGCATTATAGGAGTATCTGGGAGATAAAGTCTTGGCACGAGCAGGCTGGCAGCCCCGCATGGCGGACGTGGAGGGGATGACACAACAGCGCCCTCCCCATGTTTATCCTGGGAACTCCTGAAGTGGATCCGATCCGACCGCAGAAATGTCAGGAATGTTCCTCTTAACCACAGGCAGGAAGGCATCCGTGCAGCCAGAATCCGCCTCCCTCACTTATCCACGGCGATCTTCTCACCCCCCCCCCCCCCCTACTGAACGTAGAAAAATTGCGTTACGCTGGCGTTAATGTGTTTCATCGCTGCACAGTCTGACTGCAGATGATCTTTCACCGATAACGAGTTACAGGTTGTACAACACGGGAACAGATAAGGGCGTCTGCAGTTCAGGATTTGTCTGGAAGCTGAATAAAGTTGCCCATACACTCATCGATTAATTTCTCCACAATGGATTCCCTGCAGATTCGATTCATCTGTTGGGTAGCGATTCCTCAAAATGTCAGATCGATCAATTTTTAATAGATTTTGACAAAAAATTAATTGAAAGTATTGATGGGACGGGATGGAAAATTGAAGGCCGGTCGGAGGCAGGAGAAGCGGTAGAGCCATGGTCCATAGTGTTTCATTGAACAGAGTAATACTGGGGTTCGTTCGATTTTATAATAAATCGTTGATGTGCAGTGTGTTGTAGGAATTGATTCCTTCTGAAACTATTCCTCTTAAGGTGTCCATTAACGGTACAATCTTTTGATGCAATATTTATGATCGATCTCTACAGAAAACAGCGCAGTGTTTGACGAAGATATATGTGAAACGATGCTTTGGTTGATTAGAACTGAAAATTCCATGTATCCGAAAGTTGGATTTTACGATCGACCTGTTTATGGGATCAGTTGAGAATTACCTTTCCGATTATTTTTGATCGTAAAAATGAAAGATCGCACCTGATTAAAAATGAGCGGGAATCACCTGCTAGTTGCCCCAGTGTAAATGGGCTCTTAGACATGCTCTTCTCTCTAAATACATACATGGTGCATGTTTTCCTTCTGTCCTGTGCAAGAGTTCAGGTCCACTCTTGTCAAATGTATGTACTGTAGTGGAAAGGTAAACTGAGTTGAATATACTTTGATTGGATAATTACTAGTGATAAGATTGTACAATCAAGACTGTATCTGGATAGTGTACTGGGTAAGGGCTCCATCTCTAAAGGTGGCCACACACCATACAATTTTTTAAATATCTGTTCAATTTAAGAATTGCAATCAATTTTTCTGACTGATTGTAACATTTCAAAAATATGACCAATGTACCACACACCTATGTTCAATTTTTCCCCCAATCATGATAAAAATGATTGGAAACTCTAACAAAATTGCTAGGGTGTGTATATTAATAAATTGACAATCCAACACACACCATACAATCTTTAGAAAGATTGAAGAAAAATATCTGGCAGTCCGGATCGATTAAAATCGAAGAAAACGGGAAATCCGGAAATTTTTCAGTCGAATGAAAAAAAAGCTTTCGATTTTTTCGGGAGATACTATCGTTTTTATCGAATTACTGTAAAATCGGATCATTTTATTGTATCGTGTGTGGCCACCTTAACACAGACAACCAGGGTTTGAATCTCGGCTCTTCCTGCTCAGTAAGCCAGAACCTATTCAGTAAGGAGACCTTGGCCAAGACTCCCTAACACTGCTACTGCCTATAGAGCGCCCCCTAGTGGCTACAGCTCTGGTGCTTTCAGTCCGCCAGAAGAAAAGCGCAATATAAATGTTCTGTGACCAGGGGGGGTGCAATGGGGTGCTCAAGCACCCCCTAGAATTGTCCAAGCACCCCCAAAGCACCCCCTGGCGTGAACTGACTTCAGGCGCCGAGTCAGTTCACAGCGGCAGCCCGAAGCAGCAGAGCAAGGCTACGCTACGGTAAGATGGCTTCCGAAAGCCCTGCTCTGCAGGCTTCGAGTCTGCAGTGCAGGGCTACGGGCGGCCATTTTCCCGTAGCCCTGCTCTCAGTGCGGAGTAATGCAGGCAGGAAGTCACGTGACGTCGGGAAGGAAGAGGATCGTGGGAGCTGCGCGCCACAAGGAGTTCGGGACAGGAGGTCTTCTGACTGTAGGTGAGTAAATGGGTTTTTCTTTTTCAACAGGTGGTGCATATTGTGGTCAGAACTGCTGAGGATTGTGCATATTGTGGTCAGAACTGTTGAGGATTGTGCATATTGTGGTCAGAACCAGTGGCGGACATACGGCCGTGCAGGCCGTGCCGCCGCACGAGGGCCCCTGAAGTTCCGTTTTCTTCAGGGGCCCATTAAGTATTTTTTTTTTTTTATATTTTTTTTTTTTATTATTTTATTCCCCGGGGGGCCCCCCGACTCCTATCCTCCCTCCCTCCCTCACCTCGGGGGGCCCCCCTCCCGATATGCGCGGCGGGAGAGCGAGCGAGCGAGCGGCAAATGCAGGAAGTCTTCAGGGCTCTCCAGGCATCCGCTAGAGGCCCAGCCGCTTAGTCTCCAATATGTCTCCAGTTGGAGACATATTGGAGACTCAGCGGCTGGGCCTCTAGCGGATGCCTGGAGAGCCCTGAAGACTTCCTGCATTTGCCGCTCGCTCTCCCGCCGCGCATATCGGGAGGGGGCCCCCGAGGTGAGGAAGGGAGGGAGGGAGGATAGGAGTCGGGCCCCCCACCCGGATAGCTACCCACCCGGCTACCTACCTACCCACCCACCAGGCTTCCTACCTACCCACCCGACTACCTAACCACCCACCAGGCTTCCTACCTACCCACCCGGCTACCTACCCACCCACCAGGCTTCCTACCTAACCACCCACCCAACTACCTAACCACCCACCCGGCTACCTACCCACCCGGCTACCTACCCACCCACCAGGCTTCCTACCTAACCACCCACCCAACTACCTAACCACCCACCCGGCTACCTACCCACCTACCCACCCGGCTACCTACCCACCCGGCTACCTACCTACCTACCCACCCGGCTACCTACCTAACCACCCACCCGGCTACCTACCGGGCTAGTTACCAACCCACCCACCAGGCTACCTACCCACCCACCCGGCTACCCACCCACCCACCAGGCTACCTACCTACCTACCCACCCGGCTACCTACCTAACCACCCACCCGGCTACCTACCGGGCTAGTTACCAACCCACCCACCAGGCTACCTACCCACCCACCAGGCTACCTACCTACCCACCCACCAGGCTACCTACCCACCCACCAGGCTTCCTACCCACCCACCAGGCTTCCTACCTACCCACCCGGCTACCTACCAACCCACCCGGCTACCTACCCACCCACCAGGCTTCCTACCTACCCACCCGGCTACCTACCTAACCACCCACCCGACTACCTACCTACCCACCCACCCGGCTACCCACCCACCAGGCTTCCTACCTACCTACCCACCCGGCTACCTACCTAACCACCCACCCGGCTACCTACCTAACCACCCACCCGGCTACCTACCGGGCTAGTTACCAACCCACCCACCAGGCTACCTACCCATCCAACCGGCTACCCACGCACCCACCCGGCTACCTACCTAACCACCCACCCGGCTACCTACCGGGCTACCTACCTACCCACCCACCAGGCTACCTACCTACCCACCCACCAGGCTACCTACCTAACCACCCACCCAGCTACCTACCGGGCTAGTTACCAACCCACCCACCAGGCTACCTACCTACCCACCCACCCACCAGGCTACCTACCTACCCACCCACCGGGCTACCTACCTACCTACCGGGCTAGTTACCCACCCACCCACCAGGCTACCTACCCACCCACCCACCAGGCTACCTACCCACCAGGCTACCTACCCACCCACCCACCAGGCTACCAACCCACCCACCCACTCACCCACCCACTAGGCTACCTATCCACCCAACCACCCACGGGAGCTGCGCGCCGGACGGAGGCTGGGACAGGAGGTCTGCTGCTGCAGGTGAGTAAATGTTTTTGTTTTATTTATATTAGCAGGTGTATGTTCTGGGCAGGTCTGCCACATGATTGCATGTATTTTCTTCGCAAATCTGCCGACATGATTGCATGTATTTTCTGGGCATATCTGCCGACATGATTGCACGTATTTTCTGGGCATATCTGCCGACTTGTTTGCATGTATTTTCTGGGCATATCTGCCGACTTGTTTGCACGTATTTTCTGGGCATATCTGCCGACTTGTTTGCATGTATTTTCTGGGCATATCTGCCGACTTGTTTGCACGTATTTTCTGGGCATATCTGCCGACTTGTTTGCACGTATTTTCTGGGCATATCTGCCGACTTGTTTGCACGTATTTTCTGGGCATATCTGCCGACTTGATTGCATGTATTTTCTGGGCATATCTGCCGACTTGTTTGCACGTATTTTCTGGGCATATCTGCCGACTTGATTGCACGTATTTTCTGGGCATATCTGCCGACTTGATTGCACGTATTTTCTGGGCATATCTGCCGACATGATTGCACGTATTTTCTGGGCATATCTGCCGACATGATTGCACGTATTTTCTGGGCATATATGTGTATTTTCTTGAGAAAACCTGCACAATTATGTGAATTTTCTGGGGAAAGGGTCACCAAAACTTGGGCCCACTGTCTTTGCCTGAGGTGAGAATAATATTGAGGCTGCCATATTTCTCTCCTTTTAAGCAATACCAGTTGCCTGGCTGCCGTGCTGGTCCTCTGCCTCTTATTCTTTCAACCATAGACCCTGAACAAGCATGCAGCAGGTCAGGGGTTTCTGACAATATTGTCAGAACTGAGAAGATTAGCTGCATGCTTGTTGCTGGTGTAATTCAGTTTATTACTGCAGCCAAATAGATCAGCAGGGCCGCCAGGCAACTAGTATTGTTTAAAAGGAAATAAACCCTCACCCCGGGTTCGCTTTAAGTTACAGTTAGCTCCGCCCTCATCCGGTCATTGCCACGCCCATTTTGTCTATCCACTATTTTTTGCGCGCCGCAGGTTGTAGCCACGCCCATATTTTGCCGGGTCATAGGGGGCCCACAATTACAATTTTGCACAGGGGCCCACTGCTGGCTGTGTCCGCCACTGGTCAGAACTACTGAGGATTGTGCATATTGTGGTCAGATCTGCTGAGGATTGTGCATATTGTGGTCAGAACTGCTGAGGATTGTGCATATTGTGGTCAGATCTGCTGAGGATTGTGCATATTGTGGTCAGAACTGCTGAGGATTGTGCATATTGTGGTCAGAACTGCTGAGGATTGTGCATATTGTGGTCAGATCTGCTGAAGGATTGTGTGTATTGGGGTCAGAACTGTTGAGGATTGTGCATATTGTGGTCAGAACTGCTGAGGATTGTGCATATTGTGGTCAGAACTGCTGAGGATTGTGCATATTGTGGTCAGAACTGCTGAGGATTGTGCATATTGTGGTCAGATCTCCTGAGGATTGTGCATATTGTGGTCAGAACTGCTGAGGATTGTGCATATTGTGGTCAGAACTGCTGAGGATTGTGCATATTGTGGTCAGAACTGTTGAGGATTGTGCATATTGTGGTCAGATCTCCTGAGGATTGTGCAAATTGTGGTCAGAACTGTTGAGGATTGTGCATATTGTGGTCAGATCTCCAGAGGATTGTGCATATTGTGGTCAGATCTCCAGAGGATTGTGCATATTGTGGTCAGAACTGCTGAGGATTGTGCATATTGGGGTCATATCTGATTAGGATTGTGCATATTGGGGTCATATCTGATTAGGATTGTGCATATTGGGGTCATATCTGCTGAGGATTGTGCATATTGGGGTCATATCCGCTACCGATTGTGCATATTGGGGTCAGATCTGCTACCGATTGTGCATATTGGGGTCAGATCTGCTACCGATTGTGCATATTGGGGTCAGATCTGCTACCGATTGTGCATATTGGGGTCAGATCTGCTACCAATTGTGCATATTGGGGTCAGATCTGCTACCAATTGTGCATATTGGGGTCAGATCTGCTACCAATTGTGCATATTGGGGTCAGATCTGCTACCAATTGTGCATATTGGGGTCAGATCTGCTACCGATTGTGCATATTGGGGTCAGATCTGCCAAATTATTGAACGTGTTTTTTGTTCAAATCTGCTCACATTACGTGTATTTTCTTGAGAAAACCTGCACAATTATGTGAATTTTCTGGGGAAAGGGTCACCAAAACTTGGGCCCTCTGTCTTTGCGTTGCACTTTTAAAGGGAACCCGAGGTGAGAATAATATTGAGGCTGCCATATTTATCTCCCTTTAAGCAATACCAGTTGCCTGGCTGCCGTGCTGGTCCTCTGCCTCTAATACTTTCAACCATAGACCCTGAACAAGCATACAACAGGTCAGGGGTTTCTGACATGATTGTCAGAACTGACAAGATTAGCTGCATGCTTGTTTCTGGTGTAATTCAGTTCACTACTACAGCCAAATAGATCAGCAGGGCTGCCAGGCAACTAAAATTGTTTAAAAGGAAATAAATATGGCAGCCTCCATATAACTCTCACCCCGGGTTCACTTTAAATTACAGTTAGCTCCGCCCTCATCCGGTCATGACCATGCCCATTTTTTGCTGCGGCACGCTTCGCTCGCCGCAGGTTGTAGCCACACCCGTTTTTTTTTTGCTGCGGAGCACGCCGCAGGTCATCAACTACCCCGGAAATTGGTCCAGCACCTGCATAGCACCCCCTAAAAAAAATTCTTGAAGCTGCCAATGTCTGTGACTGGTCTGTGTGTATCATTAGTGGTCACCTTTATAATTTACACATTGGAATTTGCCGTGCTCTGGTTTGGTTTTAGTTGGGCATGTGTGCAGGATTGTGCAGTCTTGTTTATTAACACTAGAGGGAGCTCGTACACCTCTGTTGATGATAGATGGACCTGTATTGCCCACAGACACCCATCTTGTGTAGATCTGTTCTGCTGTGGTTGGAGGTGTTTGGAATATGAGGAACGTGCTGTCATTCTTCCCTGTGGCACGCTGTGGATAATCATCATGAGGAGGGCGGGTGAGAGTACCTGTCACCGCTGCCAAATCCCAATGCATAAAGCGTGACCTAAACTTCCTGTGATAATTGTCTCCCTGCGGCCCTGCAACCGCAAATGCTAAATCAATCAAATAACCATTTGTGAAGGCCTTGCTGCCATCAGCACAAATCCCACATTTGGTTTTGCTTCTGCAAATCATTAAAGGGGAACTGAAGAGAGGGGTATATGGAGGCTGCCATAATTATTTCCTTTTAAGCAATACCAGTTGTCTGGCTATCCTGCTGATCCTCTGCCTCTAATACTATTAGCCATAGCCCCTGAACAAGCATGCAGCAGATCAGGTGTTTCAGACTTTAAAGTCAGATCTGACAAGACTAGCTGCATGCTTGTTTCTGGTGTTATTCAGACACTACTGCAGCCAGATAGATCAGCGGGGCTGCAAGGCAACTGGTATTGATTAAAAGGAAATAAATATGGCAGCCTCCGTATACCTCTTACTTCAGTTCCCCTTTAAAGAGGCCCTGTAGTAATTGTCCTGGTTTTTAGCATCAGCAGCAATTCCTATTTCTATATATTGCTGTATATCAATATGTAGCTCCGCCCTCCCAGTGATGCTTTGTTTAGCTATGCGGAGTTCTCCTCCCCAGAGCATTCTGGGAGACCAGGGGTTATTTCTTATGGCTTCAGAATTCTCAGAAAAAAACATTCCGCAGAACTAAAGATATCGCCGCCAGTGATAAATTTCAGAGGGTGATTCGGGGTAAGGGAAGATTTTACAATGGGCAAACACCGACTTTTATCTCCGTATGCCTCTGAAGCCAGGCTAGCATCCAGAACCGCTGGTGTCTAGCAAGCCTATAGCTTATACATGTTACAGAGCCACACCAACCCCACATGCAGGCAGCCTGTTTTGGACTGTTATTCCTCATCAGTGCATGGCAGGGATTGATATGGCTCTATGGGGATAGGGCTTGGACCAATACAAAAGAGTAACCAAGCAACAAAGAGATAATTTGCATAATCAGTAGCGGTGCATTGTGGGAGACCACAGTCGCTCACTTAAAGCTGAATTATTGCAAATACCTTCTGTTTTAAAGAGAATCTGTACTGTAAAATTCTTACAATAAAAAGCATACTATTCTATTCATTATGTTCTCCTGGGCCCCTCTGTGCTGTTTCTGCCACTCCCTGCTGCAATCCTGGCTTGTAATTGCCAGTTTTAGGCAGTGTTTACAAACAAAAGACATGGCTGCTAACAGCATGTGATAGGCTGAGAGAAGCTCAGTCTGTGACTCATACAGTGCCTGCAGGGGGCGTGGAGAGGGTGTGTATAGCTTCTACCTATCACAAGCAGAGCAGCACATTCCAGCCTGAGTGCCTGAGCCTGACAAAGCCATCAGAGGAAAGAAGATTAGATGATATAACAGAGATAATACAGCCACTATGCAACTAGGAAAGGCTGCAGTAAGACAGACCACATTAGAACAGCTATAGGATAGAAGAAATAAGGCTGAACATTTTGTTACAGAGTCTCTTTAAAGGAAACCTTAGACCGGAGGATATCAAAAATGTATACATACCTGGGGATTTTTTCAGCCCCCTCCGGCCAGATCGGTCTGCTGCCTGCAGCCTCCGCAGATTGCTTCGGAAAGTCCTCCGGTCCGGGGAATTCTGCGCAGTCGGGCTGTGTGCGCTCCCCTGTTGTGCTCCCATGGCTGGCAGCGTTCTGCGGCTGCGCGGTAATATAGGAGCGAGACGGGGGTGGTGCACACAGCCCGCCTGCGCCAACTGGCCCCTGTTGGACGACTTACCGGGGTCAGTTGCAAAGGCTGCGGGCAGCGGAGGATGGCGGCGTGGGAGCGATCTGGCCAGAGACGGCTGGAGGAAGCCCCAGGTATGTATACATTTTTGATATTCCCCCTCTCAGGTACACTTTAAGAAGGCAACCACACTGATGGCTCGTTCTCACCACGGCGATTAGCAGGCGATTCCTGCTAACCGCCGAAGCGCTTGCGCTTTTTAAAGCACTCGTGCTATTCTAACCCTATGGCGGTGATCTCACTGCCGCGACTGGTGCCGATCGCGGGCGATTAGCGCCAATCGCAAAACCTGTTACCTGCGGCATTTCGCAGCGATTGCGACACAGTGCTTATAAAATCGCTGATTGGGATCGTCCTGAAAGTGTCCAGTTATTTTACCACATTAATCGCGGTAAAATCACTTGCGCAAGGATTTGCGATTCTAAGTGTGAATTGGCCCTGAGCATTGCTTTGGAGTAGGAGAGGTTTTCTGGTCTCTGTTAACCCCCTATACTTGCCTGGAGGTTATGGGTCACCCTGAGCATTCTGGATATTCTGTTCTTTTATTGCCGTTCTAAAAAGATTAGAAATGAAAGCATGATTATTTTCTCCTTTTTCTAAGCATTTCATACGAGAGAGCAGCAGAAGTGATAATGTGTGTGAGTTCTGGATATTACATTGGATGCCGGGCCTCTGGGCTGGAGGGACTAAAGTCTGAGTCTAGAGGCAGGGGAGGCTGGGGCTGGCCTTTGTCAGACTCTCTTCCCAGTGAAATGTGAGGCCGTCCAGCTGATTCATTCATCCCACTGTGCAGACGACACAACTCAACACAACAATGCCGTGTGTCTCTAGTAATACCGCCGTCTACTGCCTGCACCAACCCAATGACAACCTGCCACTGCAAAACTATAATGTGCGATAGCAAAGGGAGCAGAGTCCTCCAGCAGCACAGAGTATATCAGGAGAGGAGAGTTAGAGAGAGGAGCAGAGTCCTCCAGCAGCACAGAGTATATCAGGAGAGGAGAGTTAGATAGAGGAAGGAGCAGAGTCCTCCAGCAGCACAGAGTATATCAGGAGAGGAGAGTTAGATAGAGGAAGGAGCAGAGTCCTCCAGCAGCACAGAGTAGATCAGGAGAGGAGAGTTAGATAGAGGAAGGAGCAGAGTCCTCCAGCAGCACAGAGTAGATCAGGAGAGGAGGGTTAGATAGTGGAAGGAGCAGAGTCCTCCAGCACCACAGAGTATATCAGGAGAGGAGGGTTAGAGGAAGGAGCAGAGTCCTCCAGCAGCACAGAGTATATCAGGAGAGGAGAGTTAGAGGGAGGAGCAGAGTCCTGCAGCAGCACAGAGTATATCAGGAGAGGGGAGTTAGATAGAGGAAGGAGCAGAGTCCTCCAGCAGCACAGAGTATATCAGGAGAGTTAGATAGAGGAAGGAGCAGAGTCCTCCAGCAGCACAGAGTATATCAGGAGAGGAGAGTTAGAGGAAAGAGCAGAGTCCTCCAGCAGCACAGAGTATATCAGGAGAGGAGATAGAGGAAGGAGCAGAGTCCTCCAGCAGCACAGAGTATATCAGGAGAGGAGAGTTAGATAGAGGAAGGAGCAGAGTCCTCCAGCAGCACAGAGTATATCAGGAGAGGAGAGTAGAGGAAAGAGCAGAGTCCTCCAGCACCACAGAGTATATCAGGAGAGGAGAGTTAGAGGGAGGAGCAGAGTCCTCCAGCAGCACAGAGTATATCAGGAGAGGAGGGTTAGATAGAGGCAGGAGCAGAGTCCTCCAGCAGCACAGAGTATATCAGGAGAGGAGAGTTAGATAGAGGGAGGAGCAGAGTCCTCCAGCAGCACAGAGTATATCAGGAGAGGAGAGTTAGATAGTGGAAGGAGCAGAGTCCTCCAGCAGCACAGAGTATATCAGGAGAGGAGAGTTAGATAGTGGAAGGAGCAGAGTCCTCCAGCACCACAGAGTATATCAGGAGAGGAGAGTTAGAGGGAGGAGCAGAGTCCTCCAGCAGCACAGAGTACATCAGGAGAGGAGGGTTAGAGGAAGGAGCAGAGTCCTCCAGCAGCACAGAGTATAACAGGAGAGGAGAGTCCTTCAGCAGAACAGAGTATAACAGGAGAGGAGAGTCCTCCAGCAGCACAGAGTATAGCAGGACAGGAGAGTTAGATAGAGGGAGGAGCAGAGTCCTCCAGCAGCACAGAGTATATCAGGAGAGGAGAGTTAGATAGAGGGAGGAGCAGAGTCCTCCAGCAGCACAGAGTATATCAGGAGAGGAGAGTTAGATAGTGGAAGGAGCAGAGTCCTCCAGCACCACAGAGTATATCAGGAGAGGAGAGTTAGAGGGAGGAGCAGAGTCCTCCAGCAGCACAGAGTATATCAAGAGAGGAGAGTTAGATAGAGGGAGGAGCAGAGTCCTCCAGCAGCACAGAGTATAACAGGAGAGGAGAGTCCTTCAGCAGAACAGAGTATAACAGGAGAGGAGAGTCCTCCAGCAGCACAGAGTATAGCAGGACAGGAGAGTTAGATAGAGGGAGGAGCAGAGTCCTCCAGCAGCACAGAGTATATCAGGAGAGGAGAGTTAGATAGAGGGAGGAGCAGAGTCCTCCAGCAGCACAGAGTATATCAGGAGAGGAGAGTTAGATAGAGGAAGAAGCAGAGTCCTCCAGCAGCACAGAGTATATCAGGAGAGGAGAGTTAGATAGAGGGAGGAGCAGAGTCCTCCAGCAGCACAGAGTATATCAGGAGAGGAGAGTTAGATAGAGGAAGGAGTAGAGTCCTCCAGCAGCACAGAGTATATCAGGAGAGGAGGGTTAGATAGAGGAGCAGAGTCCTCCAGCAGCACAGAGTATATCAGGAGAGGAGAGTTAGATAGAGGGAGGAGCAGAGTCCTCCAGCAGCACAGAGTATATCAGGAGAGGAGAGTTAGAGGGAGGAGCAGAGTCCTCCAGCAGCACAGAGTATAGCAGGACAGGAGAGTCCTCCAGCAGCACAGAGTATAACAGGACAGGAGAGTCCTCCAGCAGCACAGAGTATAGCAGGATAGGAGAGTCCTCCAGCAGCACAGAGGACTGGTTGTAGAGACGCGAGTTTCGTCAGAGCAGGCCTGTGGGTGTAGCAGTGGAGGCAGTAGTGTTCGGGGACAGTCACTGTGGCAGACATGGGAAAGGTTGCGGTGTGCCCCGAATGAAGTCATGCTCTTGGAAGGGTTGTGCCTCATACTCATAGTGTGAGTGTTATGCTGGGGATACACGGTACGTTTCTGTACCGTGTATCGACCAGCTGATCCGGCCAGCTGATAATATTCAGCAAGTCTGATCAAGCCGCTCGACCCGGGGCCGCTCGATTCCCACCAGCGGACAATGGTAGGGAATCGAGCGTTGATAAGGAAGCGCTGGCGGGGACGCGGCTGGGGCCGATCTGGTGGCTAATCGGCCGCCGGATCAACCCATGTATTCCCAGCATTACACATTATCCTGTCCCCAGGATTAGGGGCCCGCCACACCTGCGCACAGGCCGCTCTCTGTTCCACTCCTTCCAAAGCATGAACAGGACTCAAAGACAGCAATCGAAGAAAGACATAAATATAAACACATTACATTAAAATTATAAATTGATCTGCATGTCATGGAATGAAAAAAGTAATCAACCTTCTACACCCTGGCCAGAATCAGAGCAGTGCTTTTCAGCGCTGCTAGATTTGGGCGCAGCCGGTGCCACCATAGGCTACAATAGGAATCAGCCTATAGCGGCGCTCAGTGAGGAACGTCGGGGCCGTCAGAAGACAGAGCCGAGGTTGCTTAAAAAACACAATAATTCAGCCTCCAGCAATCGCTGGAAGCTGAATTATTTCATTCCCCCACTATCCATGGCGGCCTGGAGGGGGAATAGTAATTACATCGGCCGGACTTGTGCAGAAGCAGGATCAGCTATATACCGCTGTATCCTGCGCCCAAGTCTACCGGCGCCGATTTCAAATGTACTCGCCAGGATTGGCTCCCACAGATTGGTTATGTGCCCATGTGATCCTCCTAATCTCTGCTCGGTATGTGTATTGATCTTCCATCAAGCAATTAAGCGATCGACTTCATTGGGCGCGGGGGGGAAAGGGTGTCTTGTCACCTTAAAAGAAAAGCCACAGAAACAATGGGAGTATAGATAGCGTAGTAAGTTCCTAATACAATGGATGTGAGATAAGCAAGTAAAGGGCTACTCACAAGGGTGGGCAGCAGGTGGAGCCAACCACGGTTTTGATTGTAACCTAGTTTTATCCAAATCTGGGTGCCTCTTTACACCTATTGGGCAATCAAGTTAAAGGACATCTGAGGTGAAAATAAACGGATGAGAAAAGCAATTGTATCTATCCTCCTTCTCCTAAAAATGACCTTTTTTTTTAGATACCCCACAGTTTTATTTTATATTTCAATCTAGTTTTTAAGTTTTCAGTTTTTCATTGTCTCGGCTCAATGATACCTTAATTGAAGCATGCCAGAGATCAAATCTATGAATTATTGACCCTTTTTTATCTCTTTTCTGCTCTCAGAAGCCATTTACTGACAGAAATGTGTTTTATGACTGTAGTTACTTATCAGTGAGGGTTATGCTATAGTCTGACCCAATCTGACCTGGACAAAAACTGTCACTTGCATACCTCAGGTTTAACTCTTTCAGGCAGAGAAAGAAAAAAGAAACATAGCCTAGTTATTAGTGTGCTTGGCACTGTACATACACATGTCTATCTCATCATGTCACATGTCACTTCGGGTATCCTTTAAGTGTGGTTGATGGAAAGTTGAGCGACTAGTAGCCCACACACATGCAAGCGATATCCTATAAGATTCACCTTCATTAATCGATTTGAACAATGCTGTGCCTCTATGGTCTGAAACCAAGAAATCGTGTTATGTCTTGTCCATTTATAAATGACAGATGACAATACGATAATATACTTAATAAAAGTAGAGGCACTTGTACTTATAAGTACTTGTGTGCGCCTGTCTCCCGCCCATCGGTCAGGTGACTCAGGGCCACTGGGCGACTGTGAAGGAGATTTGGATGGATCTCATGAAAAAATAGCTGTCACTTCCTGTGGATAAGGCTATGTGGCTCTTCTTCCCCTCCCCCTCCTCCAGGGAGGGGTCTAACAGGATGTGGCCGAATCTGTCAGCATCCTCCAGGGACGCCACTTCGGAAGCTGTTGGAGGCAGATAAACGGTCACTCGTGCTCTGCCCTGTTAACACTTTCAACCAGTCCGCCGTACGTAGGACAGAAGATCTGCTGCCAAACAAAACTCCTTGCTTTGTTTTAGTGTAGGGAAGAGTTACGGTATAAATTCTGGTTTTATTGCTGTCTGCGTCCCACTGAAAATGTCCCACTCACTTCCTGTTGCCAGTGACATCACAGGAAGTGAGGACATCTCCCCAACACAGTCACAAACAGCAGTACTAGCCAATCGGTGATTTCAGTTTCTCCCACCACTGTCCAACACTAAACCTGTAAGAAAAAGAAGTGCACCTGGGTGTGTGTGTGTGTGTGTACAGTCAAAAATGGCGTGGGGAAAAAATGGCGCACAGTGATAAATCTTTTAAAACGGTATTTATAGTTTTAAGGATATGCAGTAACTTTATTTAAAACGCTATTTATCGTTGGTCTGACCCCCGCCCCTCATGTCCTGCGGTGTCCCCCGGTTCCTGTCTTCTGTGTCCCCCGGTTCCTGTCTTCTGCCTCCCCCGCCCCCCCTCGCACGTCCAATTTTGTCTCCCAGTGATTTCATCTCTGCCCCGGACTGGAGTGTAATGCTACAACAGTCCTACCTAAGCAGATCTTACGAACAGCTGGTGGATGTATCTGCTCGCTGCCGCTGATGACTTTCTGATGCACCAATCACGCTGGGGGCGCTGCTCCAGAATTGCCAATCACCGCTGCTCATGTCTCTGCTCCGTCTGCTAATTGGACCCAATGCTCCCGCCTCCGAGACCATCGCGTCCAATTAGCAGACGGAGCAGAGACATGAGCAGCGGTGATTGGCAGTTCTGGAGCAGCGCCCCCAGCGTGATTGGTGCATCAGAAAGTCATCAGCGGCAGCGAGCAGATACATCCACCAGCTGTTCGTAAGATCTGCTTAGGTAGGACTGTTGTAGCATTACACTCCAGTCCGGGGCAGAGATGAAATCACTGGGAGACAAAATTGGACGTGCGAGGGGGGGCGGGGGAGGCAGAAGACAGGAACCGGGGGACACAGAAGACAGGAACCGGGGGACACCACAGGACATGAGGGGCGGGGGTCAGACCAACGATAAATAGCGTTTTAAATAAAGTTACTGCATATCCTTAAAACTATAAATACCGTTTTAAAAGATTTATCACTGTGCGCCATTTTTTCCCCACGCCATATTTTCCTGACCCGGTGTGTGTGGAGGGGGGTACTCACCTGGGTCCTGAAGAGGCTTTTCTGTCCCCCTTCATCCCAGTGCCGGAACCCCCTGAAAATACGCTGACCAGGGGCTGATGTCAAACCTGCCCTGCGTGATATCATCTCTCAGTGGAGACGTCCCTCCATGACTCACTGTTCATCGTTATGCGCAACTTCAACAGGACCAACCTTTGCCAAGAGTTGCCACACTATCACCAGCATGTCGCCTGCCCCACTAGGGCTCAGAACACACTTGACCACTGCTACACGGCACTGAAGGATGCATACGAAGCTGTCCCATGGGCAGCACTTGGCTCCTCTGACCACTGCATCATCCATCTTATCCACACCTACAGGAGGCGCCTGGAAAGGGCAAAACTGGTCCTGAAGTCCATCAAAGTGTGGGCAAGCGCGGCTAAGCTTCAACTCCAAGCCTGCTTTGGCTGCACTGACTGGAAGACCCTTGAAGCACAAAACCTGGATGATTGAGCAGAGAATGTCACCTCATACATCAGCTTCTGCGAGGACTCCTGTGTACCGACACAAGCCTTCAAGGTCTACCTGAACAACAAACCATGGTTGTCCAACAAACTACGGCAATTGCGGAAGCCCAAGGAAGAGGCACATAAGTCGGGTAACCAGGGGGACTACAGGAGGGCGGGAAATAACTTAAATCGGGAACTGAGAGTTGGGGAGTTTGCTGAGAAGTTGGAACAAAAACTCACGAGTCGTATGGAAAGGCCTTAAAGAGACTCAGAGATGAGTCATAATGTCGTTTTTTTTACTTACCCGGGGTTTATTCCAGCCCCATAAGCACGGAGGCGTCCCTCGCCGTCCTCCTGCTGTCACCCATTCAGCTGCGGTGAGCCCCGGTAACGGGCTCAGTCGAAGCCAGTCTGGGTCTTCTGCACATGCGCGGACCTACAGCACATGCGCAGTAGACCCGGACTGATGTCACTGAGCCTGTTACCGGGGCTCACCACGGGAGACCACAGGAGGACGGCCAGGGACGCATTCGTGCTTATGGGGCTGGAGGAAGCCCCGGGTAAATAAAATGGCCTTCTGACTCATCTCTTGTCTCACTACAAGCCCCCCAACATGCACCACCCAGCCCTGGACTAGCCAAAGAACTCAGCAAATTCTATTGCAGGTTTGAGAGCCAGGCAGCACCTGAGGGCTCCCTGCCACCACCCTCCCCCTTCAGCCCTCGGAAACATTGTCTCAAGTCTTAGCTTTCCCACTCCTGAGGTGTGCGAGGCCGATGTTCTACACCTGTCTACACTAAACGCCAGCTGCTTGCCCTGACTGTGTGTCTCCAGCCTGCCTGGAAACCTGCGCTGGGCAACTTTCTCCAATCCTCTCTGGCTTCTTCACCCAGTCTTTGGAGGAAGGCAAAGTCCCAGCATGTTTTAAGAGGTCTACCATCATAACTGTCCTAAGAAACAGGGGGTCCCCGACCTTAACAACTTTAGGCCGGTGGTCCTGACTTCCGTTATCATGAAGACCCTGGAGAAGGTGTTCCTATCCATTCTTAAAGGCTACCCGAGGTGAGAGGTATATGGAGGCTGCCATATTTATTTCCTTGTAAACAATGCCAGTTGCCTGGAAGCCTTGTTGACCTTCTGGCATAAGTAGTGTAGAGTCAAAACCCTGGAACAAGAATATGGCTAATCCAGTAAAACCTGTGTCAACTGAGGCAGAGTACCTGACCTGCTGCATGCCTGTTCAGGGTCTATAGCTAAAAGTATTAGAGTCACGGGCTCAGGACTGCCAAGCAACTGGTATTGTTTAAAAGGAAATAAATATGGCAGCCTCCATATCCCTCTCATCTTGGGTATCCATTAAACGTTCCAATAACCGGGACAAATTGGTAAATAAAATGTGTGGGTTTTATCCACAGTAGAACAATTTATTTTAAAACTATAATGGCTGAAAATTGAGAAATTACTTTTCATTTTTTTATTATTATTATTACCTATAAAATCCATATATTTAAAAAAAAATTTTCTTAGCAAAATGGACCAGCTATAGCTATATGTACAAGCTATAGATCATTTCATAGTGATAAGTAGCTGTAAAGTTATTGGCGTATGAACAGAAACCACACCCCTAGTACAGAGTAACAGTCACCAGGGAGTCGTGGCTTTATGTGACAGCACAGTTGCTCTCCCATCTGCATGCCGTGTGACTAAAGGGGGAGTGGTTTAGACTGTCCTGTAGTAAACAGGCAGTCAGGGGTTGCTGAGGAGGAGATGAGTGTCTGTAGAATGGTGCAGCAGATATTTTTCTTTTTGTTTTACTGTGTTTTTATGCATAATTCATTCATAATAATGCACCATGAAATGTGTATATAAAATGTATGCCTGGATTGCAGGATTTAAAATAATTTTGGCAGAGGACCCCTTTAAACCCTATCTCCTGACTCGGCTACCATCTGGTACTATCACCATGTATGTGCCAAGCAAGTCTCTGTAGCTAAAAAATTTAAAAGCCCGGTCCCATCATGACCTGAGGCAAACCTGCTGGAAAAGTTAATAGCACTCCCTGTGGGTGGGGCTGACATGCCTCAGTTCAACACCAACTTCCTGTTTTTCAGATCTCAGAAAGGCGGAGCCCAGACTCGTGTTTCTAAGAAGATCGCTGGCTGGGGAAGGAGGCTTCCAACCAGTGCTTAGCAAAAATGTTACTGAAACAGCAAAGAATCCAGTTCACTGTAGAATGGCTTATAAATAGGACATTTTGTGACAGTATTGACTGGATGCATCCGACGCTGTTATAAATACACCCATTGCCTGTGGATGGGAAAATACGATGAGGTGGGGAGAGGGACAGCCAGACTTGCATGATGACATTCCGGTACTCCCAGAGACCTCTGTGTGCACATGGCTGGCTCTGAGCTGATGGACTCGCTCAGGAAACACATTGACCACTCCATTCTGGACTCCACTAAACAAGCTGACACCCAGCTAGCGGCGAGAGGTCATCAGAGATGCTGAGGAATTGGGCCGGAAGCATGGGATTCCCGGAGAGGAAGAAAGCACTTTCTACTCTCCTGAGCCCCGCCTGGACCCTTCTCTCCTCTTCCTCGCCTTCCTGGACTCTTCTCTCCTCTTCCTTCCCTCCCTGGACCCTTCTCTCCTCTTCCTCGCCTTCCTGGACTCTTCTCTCCTCTTCCTTCCCTCCCTGGACCCTTCTCTCCTCTTCCTCGCCTTCCTGGACTCTTCTCTCCTCTTCCTTCCCTCCCTGGACCCTTCTCTCCTCTTCCTCGCCTTCCTGGACTCTTCTCTCCTCTTCCTTCCCTCCCTGGACCCTTCTCTCCTCTTCCTCGCCTTCCTGGACTCTTCTCTCCTCTTCCTTCCCTCCCTGGACCCTTCTCTCCTCTTCCTCGCCTTCCTGGACTCTTCTCTCCTCTTCCTTCCCTCCCTGGACTCTTCTCTCCTCTTCCTCGCCTTCCTGGACTCTTCTCTCCTCTTCCTTCCCTCCCTGGACCCTTCTCTCCTCTTCCGTCTCTGGGAGCGGTTCCTGGACGCTGTCTTCGAAGTTCGGGACACGCCTAAATGACATTTACTCATGGAATAACAATCTGGTGACTGCAGACAGACAGATGTTACAGCGGCACGCTCCAATCGTTTGCAAAAATGCTCTTACAAGTATTTCAAAAGTAACTGCATCGCCTTCAGAATTTCAGCAAAATAACCATTGTTGTTGGAGCAAACGTAGGGGCCTGGTCATGAGGAGCTGTAAGGAAAGCTTTTGTCTGAGCCAGGTGGGCCCATGGCCAGGGGGCCCATGTAGGCCAGGTGGGCCCATGGCCAGGGGGGTACCCAGCTTCTTACCCTGCCTCCAACACTGGTGTCCCATCTCCATAGTAGGTATTAAGCTGGGCACACATTACTCCACCTGTGGCCAAATCAACCATTAGATAGATCCCTCTCTGGTCAAATCTCATCAGAGAGTGATCTATTGTCTGACCACACACTGCGCTCCAATTTCCAGTAGATATCACCACCAGCACGACGACTCCACCTCATTTCGGCACAACGATTTGGGTGCCAACATAGACCATAATGAGAATTACGGCTATAGTGGTGCTCAGTGACAAATTTGTAAATGTCAGATTAGAAAAAAAAAGAGGTAATTAAGCTGCCCAAATTACGTATCTTCCCCCCCCCCTCCCTCCCCCAGGGACAACTCAAAGGGGGAATAGCACTTAGAGAGCCTAAGCCAGGGGTCTCAAACTCGCGGCCCGCGGGCCATTTGCGGCCCTTGATACAATATTTTGTGGCCCTCGTCGGCAAAAGCTTCCTTATAGTTCGCTTCAGTGCTCCCAAGTAATCCGCCGCATCCCCGCCGCTAAACGAGGGCTGCAGAGCCCCCAAATCGCCCGGGGGGCAATCCGCCGGCATTTCCTGGAAGGGGCAGAGCTTTCAGCTTCAGCTCTGCCCCTCCTGACGTCAATCGCTGCCTCTCCCCACCCCTCTCTGTGAAGGAAGAGTGAGAGGGGCGGGCAGAGGTGGCGATGCGCTGCGATTGTGAAATTCCTTATGCGGCCCAGCCTCATCCTGACTTGCCTCCTGCGGCCCCCAGGTAAATTGAGTTTGAGACCCCTGGCCTAAGCGCTTAGAGTCCTATGAGAGAAAAGCGCTATAGAAATGTTATTGTTATTAACACTACTCCGGACTTACAGCAGGCACGAGGTGAGCCGTCGTTCACGGACGTTTGTCCACGCCCATTTTACATGTGAGCGACCCGAGAGTCTGTGATTGGGAGAGTCTGTGATTGAGAACATAATAGAATGGTATGCTTTTTATTGTAAGAATTTTACAGTACAGATTCTCTTGGAGCCGCCAGCGGGAGAAGAGAGAAGACCCAGAAGACACCTTACAGGCTACGGGGGGGGGGGGGGGGGGGGGGGCGGAGGAAGCCCCAGGTAAGTTCACTATTCCGTTTTTGGATTTCTTCAATAAGAATTGATGCCCATTTTGTCTGGAGGATACAGGAGTGTCTCCATCACTGCCTTGTGTTAGGGCAGAAAACTGAGAAGTTTAAGTATTATCCCTCAAAAGAAAAGGGGCAATCATCTGAGAGGGCAGTTCCTCTGAAGGCAGTGGGCTCAAAACCTGCCCTGCTTTCATGAAATGTATTACTGAAACAGAAGAGAATGGAAACACTGGTACTATGGCAACAATTTTTGGCCTGAAGTGGAAATTAGAAGGTTTTTGGAATGCGAGAACTGTGGCAGAGAGTACTTGACTCAGACAAGTGTCCAAGCCGGGAATGTCAACATATAGCTCGGTATTGTTGGACTCAGCAGGGTCAGATGGTTAGAATGTTTGAGGCCTGCAGGGTGGCCTTACTTTTTGTGTTTTGAGGTGAATTTGGAGGAAATACGGAATGCAGAGAAGCAGAGAGGAGCCTTATTGATTGGCAAACCATATCTGAGCGGCTCGATAAAACCGTGAGGAGCATTAGCTGGAGAGACCTCCTGATTGTTGTGGGAGATATTAATGCAAAAGGGTGGTGCTGATATTGGAGGCCTGGATTACATCATTGGAATAAATGGACCTGGAGGAAAAAATAAAACCTGAAGAATGTAACAGAGGAGATTAGTTCTCTGCCGGTGTTCATATCGTCCCTCTGGATTAGAATATATGAGTCTGGTAAAAGGTCCAAGCACTATGGACCCAGGGACACAGCTGTTGGTGGTACACTGGCTCTGGTGCCTGGCGTTTTGCATCTTTGTGTCTTTGTTTGAAGAGTTCCAGGCATACTACCCTATGTGAAACACTGATTCATTGTAGACCCCATCATTGTTGCTGGCTAATGCCTGTGAGCAGAGATTAAATAGTAACTTGTCTATATATCTTATCTAAAGTTTAGATAGTTTACACAGCAAATCTATCTGCAAACAGCTTCAACAGTATATGATTATTTCTTCCTGTGATACAATGACAGCAGCCATGTTCTGTTTGTCACATTGTCACAGGCTGAGGGCTAGAGATGCTATCAGCTTGCCTGTGTGTACATTCACTCCCCTCTCCTCCTCCCTCCTCCCCTCTGACTCTGAAATCAATGGATAGTAACACATCCCCCTCCTCCAGCCCAGACTGAGCTCCCATAAGCCCTTGCTACAGTGCCAAGGCACAAAAGGCGTTGTTGTTTAGTTTATAGGGAATTAGAGTATTAAAACAAAACAAAAAAAAGTATTTGGCTTGAGGAATGCCCTATAAACTATATGAAAGGAACACAATTATGCAATGAGTAAAAGTTTATCTCGGATCAACTTTAAGATGTAACGGGGCCCAAGGCAAGGTAGTAGATTGGGGCCACCTTGTGGTCATTTTGGTAAGCTAAAGTGAAGAGAGGTCGAGGAAGGTGACAGTTGGGCCCTTTAACACCCACTAGCCCCAGGCACCTGCTTAGGTTGCCTGGTTGATGATCCTGCACTGTAGTTAGCAGAAAAAAACAAAACAAATCGGTAATGCTAGGCCTAAATCTACAGTAGGGCAGAGATACTCCTGCAGAGGCCTAGTGGGGTGCTGGTTTGGTGAGATTCAGTGGTGTAAACCCCTCCAATGGGGTGTGTGTGTGTATATGGGGGGGGGGGGGGGTAATGCTGATCCTTCCTGGGTTTTTGGAGTTCTGGAATGTTTTGTCACTATACATAGGTGCCCATTAATGGTGCAATCTTCTGAACGATTGACCGTGCAATCTATCGGATCGTGTAGCGTTAGTGGTGCCGATCGACAAGGAATGATTGATGTATCGATCACTCTCTCTACCCATTCTCGAGACGATCCTGCAGATTAGATCAGATTTTGTCCCCGTTTGTGTGCCCCAACAATTATTTCAGATCCATGGCTGATTGGCTGGGCTGTTTGGTCGTTCGGGAGATTGAAGCGTTAATGGGCATGCCTTGCAGCCTTGTTGCAGTCAGTGACTGTTGCTGTGTTACTCGGTTATTACAAGTGTCTCAGTAGGCCGGATCCCGGGAAGGGTTACTTGTTAGATGCGTCCGGCAGGGGTGGGGAGGACAGCGCGAGCCTCAGTGCCCACCATCAGCGGCAGACAAAGGCCAGGCTTGTGCACTGCTCAGGCCCTGAATACAAGTCTTGTCTGTGAGGCCTAGGCAAGGTGTGAGCGGATCGGGGCACCCTTCCTGCGCCGGGACTGTGCTAGAGGCGGGGGGGGGGGGGGGGGGGGGGGGGGGCATAGTGCCCATACACACAGCAACCAATCAGCAGGCTGCCTTCATAGCCCAGCCAGCACTGGAGACACTGGCAGCTACAAGGTGATTGGCTGCAATGGAGATATTTGCTGACTTTAGACTTTATCATGACCCAGGCAAAGTGCAGTTACCAGCAGCAGCCAGTGGGGGGCTCTCATGGCAAGCCTGATTCTCATTCCTGTCTCCGGTCACAGAAATAGCACAATATTACTTTACTTGTGGCAAAATTCCAAAATGCCTGCTATTTTTATTATAAATGTGTTCTCATTATAGTCTCACATTTTCGATGCACAAATTGATGAATGCAAGTACGCTTTCCACCTGCACGACCCCGATTCTGCCTACTCTAGCCTAAGTTTGGAGCAGAGTTGCAGGAATGGTGCATCTAGAGTCACTGGTGGTTGGATCTCGGCATCTCTGCGTTCCCAGCTTTATATACTTGCTACACATTACCGCAGTAGCTTCATCTCCCTGGCGGATTCTACTATGTCTGTGAATATTAGTGATGGGATCTCTGTTTTCCTAAGTTCCCTGCTTTGAAGACCTGCCACTCTGTTACCGGGGATAACGCCCCATACACACGCTCAACCAAGGACGCTCAGTACAAACGAGAAGACAAATCTAAGCGATAAAAAGATACGCCTTGATGTGCACACGATAATAATACACACCGCACGACAAAACGAGCGACTTCCTTAAAGTGTAACTGTCGGGCATAAAATAAAAAATCAATTCTTTATTTTTATCTGGTAAACAAGTAATAAGGATGCTAATCGGGCAATCCAAAAGGTACACATCTCTATTACTTTTCTTGTTTATAAATGATCATTCCCCAGTTTCCCTGACTCTTATTTGGTACGTTGCTGCACAAAGGAAGTTGCAAGGCATGCTGGGCTGTCTTTTTTTGCTTCTTTATTTCCCTTCAGACTAAACTAATGTACAGAAGCAAAAAAAAAAAGACAACCCAGAATGCCCTGCAACTTCCTCTTTCCGGCAACGTACCAAATAAGAGTCAGGTAAACTGGGGAATGATCATTTATAAACAAGAAAAGTAATAGAGATTTGAACGTTTGGATTGCCTGATTAGCATCCTTATTACTGATTTACCAGATAAAAATAAAGAATTGAATTTTGATTTTATGCCCGACAGTTACACTTTAAATAGTGGAAACGAGCGCTGAGAGAGACTGGTGATCAGATCTCCTCAGTCCTGAGTCCCCAGCTCTGCACACCTGCTGCACCCATCACCAGAGGCTAGCCCCCCTGCTGGATTCCTCTCCTATCCTCTGGTGGTGAGATCTCTATGCTCAAAAGTTCCCATCTCTTCCCACTTGCCACACCCACTACCAGGTACCTCCATCTGCTAGAGTTTCTATCTGTCCCATGGTGAAATCTCTGCACCTCTAACATCCCCACGTTAAATTGTGGAAAAATCACCACGGAAAACTCCTGCAAATTGCTAGTGTTTAGCGATTCTGCATCCGAATATGCAGCGTTTCCCCGCATCTGAGTCGGACGGGGAAACGCTGCATATCCAGACAGTATGGCTGCTGTCTGAATTGCGTACCCAAATCCCTATAGCCCTGCCTGGCACTGGAGCCGCGTCCAATTCAGAAATGAGTGTGGCGCCTTAGTGGAAACCGGCCCCAAGGATGCTTCATGTGACAGAATTTGTATGCGAATTGTGTTTTTTGCAAATTCGTCACGCATCTAATGCAAGTTAATGGCATTGCATGTGTTGTGCGTTTTAATAGTGAATTTTTGCATCTCAACTTTTTGCAGAATTTTTAACCACCCTGGCGTTCTGATTAAATCGCCAGGGTGGCTGCGGGAGGGTTTTTTTTAAATAAAAAAAAAACTATTTCATGCAGCCAACTGAAAGTTGGCTGCATGAAAGCCCACTAGAGGGCGCTCCGGAGGCGATCTTCCGATCGCCTCCGGCGCCCAGAATAAACAAGGAAGGCCGCAATGAGCGGCCTTCCTTGTTTCGCTTATATCGTCGCCATAGCGACGAGCGGAGTGACGTCATCGACGTCAGCCGACGTCCTGACGTCAGCCGCCTCCGATCCAGCCCTTAGCGCTGGCCGGAACTTTTTGTTCCGGCTACGCTGGGCTCAGGCGGCTAGGGGGGCCCTCTTTCGCCGCTGCTCGCGGCGATCAGGCAGCACACGCGGCTGGCAAAGTGCCGGCTGCGTGTGCTGCTTTTTATTTCGTTAAAATCGGCCCAGCAGGGCCTGAGCGGCAGCCGCTGGCGGTGTTGGACGAGCTGAGCTCGTCCAGACCGCTCAGCTGGTAAGCAAAAAATGCCATACATGTCTGCTTTCCTTTCTCACCGGACATGCAGGGCCAGATTTGTAGTCTTCACTGCCCAAGGCCGCTATCACCAGCTGCCCCCCCCCCTTCCCTTTAGTACAGGTAGCCTGATGATCCCCCCCCTTCCCTCCAGTATAGGTAGCCTGATGACCCCCCAGTATAGGTAGCCAGATAACCCCTCCCCCTTTCCCGCCGGTATAGGTAACCAGATGACCCCTCCCTCCTTCCCTCTAGTATGGTAAGCTGATGACCCCCCCCCCCCCCCACAGTATAGGTAGCCAGATGACTCCCTTAATTCTTCCTCCCCCCCCCACCTTCAATATAGGTAGCCAGCACAGCCTTCACACCACAGCAGCCATCCGTGTCACTCTTTTCTCAGCTCGTCTCCCGTGCAGAAGCTTCCTCTTCCTTTCCGCCTCCAATGCTGCATTTGTAAGCTGCACCAGTTTTGCCTGCTTATTTGGTGCCCTTGCTGCTGTGGTGCCCTAGGCCATGGCCCCGTGGCCTTGGCCTAAATCCAGCCCTGCGGACATGCAAATTGCATACAGTGCAAGTCAAAGGGAATTCACATGCAAATTCCCAGTTACATACATACACTCTAATGTAAATGAACTCCATTGGTACGCATGGAAAATAGGAATGCATATATTTACATAAAACACGAACAAAAAAGCAGAATTAAATGTGAAAAAAAAACTCGCAGAATCGCAGATATAATAAAAGGTGGAAACCGGGGCCCTTAACCCTTCCCTGGCCGGCAGACGGCGTGGAGCGGCCGCACGTTCACACGCTTCCTGTACGTCCTGCTGCAGCTCGGATTAGACAGAAACACTCACATTCCAGCAGCCAGCCAGGAAACCCGCCAAGTGTGGGGCTGCGAATTCCCATCCGAAAACCGATGAGGCAGCAGAAATGGGCTGAACGCCGCGCACGCCTCTCCCAGACAAACAGCGACGCGGGGATATAAAGGGGAACTCAGCTGGATGTCTCCACAGCTCCCTCTCACTGTCACTGTCCTATCAGACATTCATCAAGTCTTATTCCTCTTATTAATGAGCATCAGAGGACTTCTCTTTTATACATGCAGTAGGGTGTGCAAGGAATAGGCAGCTTGCATGCAAATGTATTGCAAATTGTGCAGCTTGCATCTGGGTTAATCCAATGCACTTCCATCATGTGGTCCAGCGAGATGTGATGTCACAACAAGACTGGCCCAGGAAATGCGTTTTTATGTGTACGTATTCAACTTAATACATCATTTCTATGAGCCTGGCGTTTAGTGGGCACTCGGCGACACCCATGCAGCGTTCGCCCCTTTAGGGCCCGTTTCCACTTGTGCAGTGGGAATCGCCGCGGAAAAAATCCGCATTCGGTTTTGGTATGCGAATTTACATACGATTTCGCATGGATGACTATGGCCTCGATTCATCATTGTCTTTGAGATAACTTTTTCCAGTTTGTTAAATTACCGAATTCGAAGTTTATCGATTTCCAGGGATGGGACGAATCCACAATTTCTTCGAATCCGGATCCGAATCTATAAAGGTTCTCGAATATCTCGAACCTTTCGAATCCCGAATCTAACGAATCCTGCACATAAGAATTGTGCGATCCGTGGTATAGTTGCCCGCAGTATAGGTACCCAGGCATAGGTAGCGAGGTAAAGGTGCCTTCAGTATAGCTAGCTAGGTATGGGTGCCTTCAATATTGGTAGCTTTCAGTATAGGTAGCAAGGTATAGGGGCTTTCAGTATAGGTAGCAAGGTATATGGGCCTTCAGTATAGGTAGCAAGGTATAGGGGCCTGCAGTATAGGTAGCAAGGTATATGGGCCTTCAGTATAGGTAGCAGGGTATATGGGCCTTCAGTATAGGTAGCAGGGTATATGGGCCTTCAGTATAGGTAGCAAGGTATAGGGGCCTTCAGTATAGGTAGCAGGGTTTATGGGCCTTCAGTATAGGTAGCAAGGTATAGGGGCCTGCAGTATAGGTAGCAAGGTATATGGGCCTTCAGTATAGGTAGCAGGGTATATGGGCCTTCAGTATAGGTAGGTAGCTAGGTATAGGGGCCTTCAGTATAGGTAGTAAGGTACATGTGCCTTCAGTGTAGGTAGGTAGGTAGATAGGTAAAGAGACCTTCAGTATAGGTAGCAGGGTATAGGGCCTTAAGTATAGGTAGGTATGTAGGTAGGCAGGTATAGGCAGGTATAGGTGCCTTTAGGTAGGTAGGTACGTATAGGGGGCCTGTAGGTAGGTAGGTATTGAGGCCTGTAGGTAGGTATAGGGGCCTTTTAGGTAGGTAGGTATAGGGGCCTTTAGGTAGGTAGGTAGGTACGTATAGGGGGCCTTTAGGTAGGTATAGGGGCCTTTAGGTAGGTGGGTATAGCGGCCTGTAGGTAGGTATAGCGGCCTGTAGGTAGGTAGGTAAGGATAGTGGCCGGTAGGTAGGTAGGTATAGTTGCCTGTAGGTAGGTATAGTTGCCTGTAGGTAGGCATAGGTGCCTTTAGGTAGGTAGGTATGTATAGGGGGCCTGTAGGTAGGTGGGTAGGTAGGTATTGAGGCCTGTAGGTAGGTATAGTGGCCTGTAGGTAGGTAGGTAGGTATAGGGGCCTTTAGGTAGGTAGGTAGGTATAGGGGCCTTTAGGTAGGTAGGTATAGGGGCCTTTAGGTAGGTAGGTATAGGGGCCTGTAGGTAGGTATAGGGGCCTGTAGGTAGGTAGGTATAGCGGCCTGTAGGTAGGTAGGTATAGCGGCCTGTAGGTAGGTAGGGATAGTGGTAGGTAGGTAGGTAGGTAGAAATCCCTCGCCCTCCCGCCAACCCCCCCACGGCCCCCTCCGTCCCCCGTGCCTCCTCCGCTCACCCCTGCAAGAATCTACTCACCTTTCCCGTGGAGCGCAGAGCGGCAGACCTCTTCGTTACTTCCCTGTTCCCTCTAGTGGCCGGACCGGCTCTTACTGATGACGTCATTGTAAGAGCCGGTCACTAGGGGGAACCAGGAAGTCGGCGAGAGGTCTGCCGCTCTGCGCTCCGCGATAGGTGAGTGGATGGAAACTATGCGGGCAGGGGGGGCGAGCGGAGGAGGCGCGGGGGGGTCAGAGGAGGACGAATGCGAGCGGCGGATGCGCGGCGATGCGGCGTCGGGATTCGGCGGATTCGTATTGTGGAAAATGCCGTCGGGATTCGAATCCACGAATCTCGAATATTTCCTAATATTCGAGGGATTCGTGGATTCGCAGGATTCGTCGTCCCACCCCTATCGATTTCTATTTGTATTCATCAAGGTTTTTCCGCATTCGGTGTGAATTCGATAACAATTCGGTAACCATTCAGTAACGTGTCGATATTTCCATTTTACAGCAGTAATTTAACACAAGGCCATAAGATTCCCATGGAATTGTGGGTAAAAGGCAGTCCTTTGAACACCATGTAGCAACATTCTGAATAGGGCTTAACACCTGGACCAGGATTCTGGGAGTGGTTGGGACATTCCCACAATTTGATAGGAGCCTTTTTCTAAAAAAAAATATAGTGCAGCTAGCAATTTAGTTAACCCTGGCACTGCCTGTGTTCTCTTACAATATAATTCAAGAGAAATGCAGATGTCCTGTTATAGCAAATAAATCTATTCTCTTGCAAATTGATCTGGTTCTAGACCTTATTCTTGCCCTTCTGCACCTTTGAATCACTCTCAGCTGATACATAACCACTTCACATGGCTCCATCTTCTCTGTCAGCAATGATCTGACAGGAATAACCACAGAGCAGTGAAGGAGATAACTAATCCTAAATTTAACGCTAAACCACGCCCACTTACATTTTCATGAATTGCACTTTTTTCCGTTTTAACGCATCACTAACGAATGATTACCGAATTATTACCGAATGCTCGCTAACAGCTGTAGATAAATTTGATGAATCCTGAAATCAACTTAACGAATTCGGTATTTTACCAAACTGTCGTTAACCAATTCGATAAGTCTTGATGAATCGAGGCCTATGTATGTGAATTTGCATGAAAATTTGCATACCAAAACCACATGCGATTTTCCTAAATACATTGTATGCGAATCGCATAGCGGTATGCAAATTCTGATGGCTCTGCCATGCAGATTTTTTCTGTACTGAAAAACGCTCAGAAATCCTGACAAGTGGAAACAGTCCCACCCACTTGTATTGTCTATGCGAATTCGCATGCAGGAAACGCATGCAGATTGGCTCTAGTGGAAACGGGTCCTTAAACGTTTAGCGGGCAAGGTGCAATGCTGAATCCTGACTCTAGCATGGAAGAGACGGTTTTTCTCACCGTTCTGTAATTTGCTCGTATCTTTCTGCGGCGGGTCGCGTACGTGAGAGGAACACACCCATAAATTGCCCCTTTCACTCATACCCATTCCTGTAGTATAAACAGCATTCCAAGGGGTGTGTGGAGCCGGGCGGAGCCATCCCTGAGGAGCGCTCTACTATGTTCCTGTGTAAGGCCGTGTACTGTACGTGGGCCCTGTGCCAAGACAGACACCGGATACCGCAGCAGCTGATCCCTCCAAGCGCCAGGGAGGGGGCAGTATAACTCCAGTCTGTGTGTGCTTTATGTCAGCTGAGCAGTCCCAGCACACATTCTATTATTTAACAAAACACCATTTACAACTAACTGCAATAAGAAAAATTATAGGAAAAAGTTTTTGCAAAATTTAAAGGAAAATACCTGCTGGACCAACTCACAGATCCTCATCTCCTCCCAACTGACCTCTAGCCACTCCCAATCAGTCTGAAGCCACACCTACCTAATAGGCTACCAGCAAGTAGGGAGGCGTGGCCTCAGCATGCAGAGGAATCACTTTCATACTGCATATCCATATCGCTATGGGGGGGGGGGATGGATCAGTGCCGATATTAGCTGCCTTCATTATAAGCTGCATGCAGTTACCACCAGACTGGCACGCAAGCCGGAATCGGTGTGGTCAGGCAGCTGGAGGTCTCTGGGGAACAATGTGCGTGGTCGGTGAGATGCTGATAATTCCAAGTTGATGGAAATGTTATGCAAATCTACGGAACTTCAGTCAGCAGCCGCATTTGTTCGGTCCATTTCCGAGCTGCGTAAATTTGCATACAATTAACATAGAATTTGCATCAGCTCAGAAACCTCTCAATGGACACCCCAGCTATGAATGGGTGTAGTATGGAAAATTTCAGTTTTTTTTTTTATTGTGCATAAATAATTGTATGTTAAGCAGTCAGAACATGAATACTGAAGGTGAAGGCATCCAAACATGATAAAGAAGCAGTTTAAAAAGGTGAAGCAGTAGTTGGCTTTCCTGTCCTGCAGAGTATTATCCAATACAACTCAGAAATACTTCTATTGCACAGAGATGGAGTCTGCCGAAGCGTTTCGGGGGTGTTTTACTCAAAGCCGCATGGGAAGGGGGGTTGCTATTGACCTGAGGAAGTTGGTAATGCCCACGAAACGTGTTGTCTGATATATTTCTGTGCATTCAAATTTTCTAACTACATTTGAGTCGTATTGGCTACTATTCTACAGGAGGGGTAAGCCAACCACTGCCTCTCCTTTTTAAACCGGTTTTAATTGTTTAAATGTTTTTGGGAGCCCTAACCTTCAGTGTTACTGTTCACACCTCTGTTGGGAGGTGTTTTTTTTTTAGCCTTGTCACCGTAGAGTCCTTCATAAGAGCTAGGAGTGCAACCAGGGACCAGGGAGGACATGGCCGGTTCTTCCATGACCTCCTCCTTGCACTTCCCTTTTCCCCCACACACGTCGGAGGAAGTGGGGGGGGATTCACTCCTCACAATGTATTGCTTTTGTCAGCAAAAATTGTAGATCTGGTCCTGAGTGAGGATCCTCACAAGCCTTTGCGGAGTTGGGAATTTCTTCCCGTATGCCCCATCGGTGGCTGCAATATTGCAACCAGTAAAGTGTGAGCCTGGCTTCCCACTGCAAGTTGGCGTCAGCCAGGCCTTCGGGGAATACCGAGTTACTATGCGGTATTCCCCGTCTGGCATCCGTCCAAGCAGGAAATGACGTGCGGTGCGCTTGTGGTCACTTCCTGTTTTAGGTATACGGAAGTGCACGGAAGCGCATTGTAACAAATACACTTCCTCACAGGCGCGCCACATGGCCGCCTTCAACTTTTTTGAAAACCCTGCGTCCCATAGACTTCCATGACTTCCTTTCTGACGCAGATCACCGCAGGAGCCACGCGGTAACGTAGGTATGTGCTGGTGTTAGATAGGGAACTTCCGACACAACGTACCGCAATGTGGGGAGTGAGAACTACCTCATAGACTTTCATTGCCCAGGGGCGTGGTGAGGTACATTTACAGCACCACAACGCCCCAATGTAAAAGGGCTCCGAGTCGTCCTCCATACCCTACCAATCTCCCGATACTGTGACATGGGGGGAGATTCATCAACGCATTACCGACAGTTTTTTCTTCTTAACCTGTTCTAACCAGCAGGGAGAACAGTTCTGCATGATAATAAGAACGTTCTTAAACTAGGTAATAGTGGCAGTTTAGCGTGGATTTCTAGAGCTGCACTACGGTTAAGAGAAGTGCAAATCCATCCCTAAACTGGTGCAGATTAACAAGTGCTTGATACACAGATGTAGAATTGCAGGCTAGACATGATTTGTGATGTGCTCCTCCCCCTGCTGAATTCCTCCTCAGAGCCTGCTGCTATCAATACAGCAGGTGTGTTGGTTACCTCAGAAACAGCAATTCCCTTCACACACTGCACTATCTGAGAGACCTTCTTAGCTCCTCCTATTTTACAACAGTTTTAGAAGGAATCTGCACTAATTGCCTGAGACAGTTCTGCACGGATTTCTAAAAACCTACTAATATTTTGTCTCAGACACTCTTGATAAATCTGGCCCGTGATGCACTATGGCTCCTGGTGTTTCTCCTTTGCATTTTCTCAGTCCCTGGAATCTCCGGGTCCGTCCTTCCCCAAGCCTGAACATCATGAAGTGGAGTTCTGCCTTAGCATTGGTGATCACATGACGTAACCGCAGAGTGATTTCAGACATGACAATCCCATGGCGCTCGGAGAACAGCTGATCTCTAAATAGAAACTATTAACGACTTATTCTCACTTCATAAAGCTGCCAATCCTCCGATATCCTAAACCCCACCCAGATTAATATGTGGCGCGCGTCCGCCCAGCTTTAGGATAATTGGGAGTCGGGAGGATGGATTTAGGATAATGAGTGATGCTGGACAGATTGCAGCTGAACCGCGTTTGTGCGTTTAAATCGGTCCCATACTATTCAGGGCTTCGTAAATCTCAGAAATGAGCGGGCGTGTCCAGTGATGGGGAGGACAAAGTCACTTCTCTGCTCTATACATTGCAGGGATTAATCACAGAATCAGTTCCTGACAGAAACTTGCTATGTCCGTTCCCACGACACGACTTTTGTGGCGATTTTTCCGACGACCGGCAATACTTTGAGCGACTAGCGGTCATTTCCACCACCTCACGATGTGGGTATGGGAGTGCAATCACATGAATGACATTTAGCGTTGCCACGGTGGATCAAAACTTTAAAGGGAACCTGAGATGAGAAGCGTCTCGGGTTCCATACTTACCTGGGGCTTCCTTAAAGAGACTCCGTAACAAAAATTGCATCCTGTTTTTTATCATCCTACAAGTTCAAAAAGCTATTCTAATGTGTTCTGGCTTACTGCAGCACGTTCTACTATCACCATCTCTGTAATAAATCAACTTGTCTCTCTCTTGTCAGACTTGTCAGCCTGTGTCTGGAAGGCTGCCAAGTTCTTCAGTGTTGTGGTTCTGCTATGAACTCCCCCTTCCAGGCCCCTGTATGCACACTGCCTGTGTGTTATTTAGGATTAGAGCAGCTTCTCTCTTATCTTTTACAAGCTGGATAAATCGTCCTCTGAGCTGGCTGGGCTTTCACATACTGAAGAATCACAGACAAGGGCAAAGCTGTTTGCAGGAAGAAACAAGCAGCCTGAAACTTCAGTGCATGAGAACAGGGGGAAAGAAACACACAAATAATCTCTTGAGATTCAAAAGGAAGGCTGTATACAGCCTGCTTGTGTATGGATGTATTTTGTATGTGTGGACATACTGTACATCAACCTACTTCCTGTTTTGGTGGCCATTTTGTTTGTTTATAAACAAACTTTTAAAAACTGTTTTTAACCACTTTTAATGCGGCGAGGAACGGCGAAATTGTGTCAGAGGGTAATAGGAGATGTCCCCTAACGCACTGGTATGTTTACTTTTGTGCGATTTTAACAATACAGATTCTCTTTAAGCCCCGTTAGGGCTGCTCGTCCCTCGCCGTCTCCTCGGGTGGCTCCGCCCCACATAATTCAGCCCGAAAGCCTGTCCGAGTCGTGCTTCATTGCTTAACCCCCTCCCGACCGCCTAACGCTGATCGGCGATGGGAGGGTGGCAGCTACAGGACCGCCTAAAGCCGATTGTCGTCAGGTCCTGAAGGCGGAGATTAGCAGGGAATGCGCACACAAATGCTGCACATTCCCCGCTGAGTTACAGAGCTTCCCACAGTAAACAGCCTGCCAGCCACGATCAGAGCTGGCAGGCTGTTAGGAAAAGAAACAACAGTTTTTTTCATTTGTACAGCGCTGTGATCTAGCGCAGCGCTGTACAGGGGACAACTTTGTCACTTAGCTTGGCTCACAAACTAATCCTTCTCATAGACTGATGCCTATGGGGGGGGGGAGGGAATTAAAGAAAAATTGCCTTTTTTATGTTAAAAAAAACAAACAATAAAATTGATTAAAAAAAAAATAAAAGTTGCAGCAGCAATCACAGACCACCAACAGAAAGCTCTGTTGGTGAACAGAAAAGGAAGTAAAATTCATTTGGGTGCTAAGTTGTATGGCCGAGCAATAAACCGTTAAAGCTGCGCAGTGCGTAATTAAAAAAAAATCACCTGGTCACTAGGGGGTGCAGGCCGTGGTCCTCAAGTGGTTAAGGGAGCTTAAAGGACAACTGAGGTGACATGTGACATGATGAGATAGACCTGTCTATGTACAGTGCCTAGCACACAAATAACTAGGCTGTGTTCCTTTTTTTTCTCTCTGCCTGAAAGGGTTAAATATCAGGTATGCAAGTTTCTATCTGGGTCGAGACTGGGTCAGACTATAGTATAGCCCTCACTGATAAGAAACTACAGCCATAAAACACTTTCCTGTCAGTAAATGGCTTCCTGGAGCAGGAAAGAGATAAAAAGGTCAATAATTCATAGATTTGAGCTCTGGAATACTTCAATGAAGGTGTTATTGAGCAGACACAATGAAACAGTAAAAACTTAAAAACTAGTTTTAAATATAAAATAAAACTGTGGGACATCTAAAAAAGTCATTTTTAGAAGAAGGGGGATAGATACAATTGTTTATCTCATAAGCTTATTTTGACCTCGGATGTCCTTTAAGAAAGCCCCAGGTAAGTGGGATCAGTGAATAATGGTGTACAGCGCCTATGCATAAAAATGGCGCCGCATTAAAAAGATACGCTTATCGCTATTTATCGTTAGTACTGCATAATAATGGCGCACAGGGAAAAAAAGAAGAAAAACGGCACACAGTAACGTTATTTATCAATAGTGGCACACAGTAACGTTATTTATCAATAGTGGCACACAGTAACGTTATTTATCAATAGTGGCACACAGTAACGTTATTTATCAATAGCGCCCTACATAAGCCAAACTGCAGAGTGCAGATGTTATTTAACTGCAAAACGGTGAATGGATTTAATGTAACACTGTCAAGGTTAGGGTTTGGCACCACCAGGGGGGGGGGGGGGTCTTAGGGTTAGGCACCACCAGAGGGGGTCTTAGGGTTAGGCACCACCAGAGGGGGGTCTTAGGGTTAGGCACCACCAGAGGGGGGTCTTAGAGCTAGGCACCACCAGAGGGGGGTCTTAGAGCTAGGCACCACCAGGTGGGTCTTAGAGCTAGGCACCACCAGGGGGGGTCTTAGGGTTAGGCACCACCAGGGGGGGTCTTAGGGTTAGGCACCACCAGAGGGGGGTCTTAGAGCTAGGCACCACCAGAGGGGGGTCTTAGAGCTAGGCACCACCAGGGGGGTCTTAGGGTTAGGCACCACCAGAGGGGGGTCTTAGGGTTAGGCACCACCAGAGGGGGGTCTTAGAGCTAGGCACCACCAGGGGGGGGGGTGCTTAGGGTTAGGCACCACCAGGGGGGTCTTAGGGTTAGGCACCACCAGGGGGGGTCTTAGGGTTAGGCACCACCAGAGGGGGGTCTTAGGGTTAGGCACCACCAGAGGGGGGTCTTAGAGCTAGGCACCACCAGGGGGTCTTAGGGTTAGGCACCACCAGGTGGGTCTTAGAGCTAGGCACCACCAGGGGGGGTCTTAGGGTTAGGCACCACCAGGGGGGGTCTTAGGGTTAGGCACCACCAGGGGGGGTCTTAGGGTTAGGCACCACCAGAGGGGGGTCTTAGAGCTAGGCACCACCAGAGGGGGGTCTTAGAGCTAGGCACCACCAGGGGGGTCTTAGGGTTAGGCACCACCAGAGGGGGGTCTTAGGGTTAGGCACCACCAGAGGGGGGTCTTAGAGCTAGGCACCACCAGGGGGGGGGGTGCTTAGGGTTAGGCACCACCAGGGGGGTCTTAGGGTTAGGCACCACCAGGGGGGGTCTTAGGGTTAGGCACCACCAGGGGGGGGTCTTAGGGTTAGGCACCACCAGGGGGGTCTTAGGGTTAGGCACCACCAGGGGGGTCTTAGGGTTAGGCACCACCAAGGGGGTGGTTAGGGTTAGGTACAGGGAGGGTTCTGTGTGAGAGTAGGGTTAGGTATAGTTACAGTACAATATACACCACCAGGGGGGTCTTAGGGTTAGGCACCACCAAGGGGGTGGTTAGGGTTAGGTACAGGGAGGGTTCTGTGTGAGAGTACGGTTAGGTATAGTTACAGTACAATATACACCACCAGGGGGGTCTTAGGGTAAGGCACCACCAGGGGGGTCTTAGGGTTAGGCACCACCAGGTGGTTAGGGTTAGGCACCACCAGGGGGGTTTAGGGGTTAGGGATAGGTACAGAGAGGGTTCTGTGTGTTAACGCTAAATAACGATAAGGCTTTAACGCTAAATAACAATAAGGCTTTAACGTTAAATAGCGATAAGCAGCAAATGGATTAGCGGCAACACTGTGCGCCATTATTCACAGGCGCCATTTTCAGATGGATGCCAGGTAAATATGGTCCCTGATACGCTTCGGGGTCAGAGCTGACCCAGATGCAGTGCCAGCCTTCCTCTCCGGTGATGGCCTGTAAGATAGCATGGTTTGGAAGGTGGGTGGGATTTATGTCACTGGAGAGGTGGAGTCTGGCACTGCTTCCAGATGACCTCCTTTTAACCAGCTAGACAGTCAGACAGGAGTGAGATTATTGGAGGGACAATACTAGTGAGGAGGAGAGTTTGTAAAGTACTTTCCCCCTCTACCTGGGGCCACATGTAGTTAACCACTTTTGGGGTTACTGCCAAGTTCCTTTAAAAATTGCTGAGGCTGGGAGCACACCTAACATAGAGCGAAAGGCTGCGTTTTATGGCATGTGCGGTTCGCATGTACAAAACGCATATGCATTTTGTATGCAGTTTTGTATTTCCATTTCCCAAAAAACATATATAAGAACGCATGAAAAACGCATACCATTGCGTTCTCATTGACTTTCATTATGTGCATTTTTGATGCGTCTATAACCATTATGCAACAAAACCAGCGTTTTTAAAAACGTATGTTTGAAAACGCATAAAAAATGCATATGCTTTTTTAATGCGTTTTTTTTTCCTGCGGCCCATAGACTACCATTAGCGGCAAAAACGCAGCGTTTTACGCAACACTAGGGTTTCTGCTATTTGTGCACCCAGCCTGACAGTCAGTGGATTTGTTCAGGTGTGGAAAATGAGGCGCAATAGCTACTGCTGAGTGCAGGTTGAAATGGAAAGATTTTGATTGCATTACATTCTAAAAAATAAAACACTTTACCAGTCTACATTTATGGTAATTTTTTTTATTTTTATTTTTTACAAAAAGTTGAATTTTCTTTTAAGAAATGTGACTTTCCTTTTTCAAAGCATAGGACCTCCTATTTTTTAGTATGTCGGGTGCTCAGACAGGAGCTCTTCATTAATGCTTGAAGTTACTTGGATTTCCTGAACGCCAGGGGTTGAGATAGGTGTTATGATGCATGTATGGACCAAGGACTGCGTCTGCAGCCAGCGGCGGACACGGACAGGTAATGTGTATTGCAAAAGGCACCGGGTGGGGGATGGGGGGGTTCAATGAACATTAGGGGGACAGTGTCGGGCCTGCGAGGCAGAGGATGCGGCGTCGGCCGATTCCTGATCGATTTCAGCATGCGGTGTATGGGCAGCCGACAGATCTCTCACTAATCAGATTTGTCTCTCGGTTGAATCTGTTCATCATCACCTCATGTATGAAGGTTCCCACGCAAGGTAAAATTTTTTCATGTTTTTTAGATTAGATAATTTTGCTTGATTATTCCATTAATCGAATATAAACGTTTTTCCAACATGTCCAATTGGATTTTTTTTTCCAAAATGGGATAATCCTTTATTTGGGAGGTTTTTTTTATAGGGAAAAAAAAGATTATTTTTGACTTTCATTCAATAAACAGGAAAATTCAACGTTTTTATTGTACACGTGTACGTCTAAAGGGGCCCATACACCTAACTATTTTTCCACTGATATATAGCAGATTCGATCACTGTGATCGAATCTGCTGTGAAATCGTTGCGCAAACGCTGACCGAACAATCAATTTTCGTCCAAAATCGATCGTTCCCGTCGATTCCTGTCCGTGCGGAAGATTTCGCTCAATTGCCAGCGAGTCGGGAGTGCGTCGATAGTGCCGTTCGAATGCCCGACGACCGACGCTAGCGGCATTACCTGCTCCGGCCGGTGCGAGTCCCCGGTCTCCGCTGTCTTCTTCTCCGCTAGGTTCCAGACCGGCTGACTTCACTTCCTGTCCCGGTAGGAAGTTTAAACAGTAGAGCGCCCTCTACTGTTTAAAATTCCTCCGGCAGGAAGTAAAGTGAAGCTGGAGGAGCCCAGAGTGGAGAAGAAACAGCGGAGACCGGGGAGTCGCGCCGGCGGAGCAGGTAATGTATGTGGGGGGGGGGGGCTGGGGAGTGGCGGCAGCACCACCACCACCACAGATTGTGATCGGTTTCAGGCTGAAATCGATTCACAATCTGTTTGCAGTAAAGGTAGCCATACGATCCCTCTCTGATCAGATTCCATCAGAGGGGGATCTATCTGTTGGTCGATGGCAAATCGACTAGTGTATGGCTGCCTTAACTTCTTCTGGTCCCTGATCAGCAGACACTAGGGGCTCCGCCCGAGGAAACGAATGATGCTGTTGTTTATGTGATCAGCAGTTGTCTCTTTATCTCCTTATCGCTCACTGTGAGCTGTACAGATAAGAGACCTTTTCTGAGCCTCCTTTTAGGCTGTTCCAGATAATTCCTGGAGGATGAATCAGTGTGAGAGTTCTTCTATTTAACAACAGAGAAGGGATGAGTGAATCGTGGAGGGCGTTTTCCTTTTCCCGGCATTCAGGATATAATGCCGTCACTCACCGTAACTTTGCTCCTCCTCACGGTTTACATTTTTGCTGCAGGCAGGTCACTCACCGTAACTTTGCTCCTCTTCACTGTTTACATTCTTGCTGCAGGCAGGTCACTCTCCGTAACTCCTCCTCTTCACTGTTTACATTCTTGCTGCAGGCAGGTCACTCACCGTAACTTTGCTCCTCATCACTGTTTACATTCTTGCTGCAGGCAGGTCACTCACCGTAACTTTGCTCCTCTTCACTGTTTACATTCTTCCTGCAGGCAGGTCACTCACTGTAACTTTGCTCCTCCTCGCTGCTTACATTCTTGCTGCAGGCAAGTCACTCACCGTAACTTTGCTCCTCTTCACTGTTTACATTCTTGCTGCAGGCAGGTCACTCACCGTAACTTTGCTCCTCCTCGCTGCTTACATTCTTGCTGCAGGCAGGTCACTCACCGTAACTTTGCTCCTCCTCGCTGCTTACATTCTTGATGCAGGCAGGTCACTCACCGTAACTCCTCCTCTTCACTGTTTACATTCTTGCTGCAGGCAGGTCGCTCACAGTAACTTTGCTCCTCCTCGCTGCTTACATTCTTAATGCAGGCAGGTAACTCACCGTAACTTTGCTCCTATTCAATGTTTACATTCTTGCTGCAGGCAGGTCACTCACGGTAAGTTTGCCTTCACTGTTTACATTCTTGCTGCAGGCAGGTCACTCACCGTAACTCCTCCTCTTCACTGTTTACATTCTTGCTGCAGGCAGGTCACTCACCGTAACTTTGCTCCTCTTCACTGTTTACATTCTTGCTGCAGGCAGGTCACTCACCGTAACTTTGCTCCTCCTCGCTGCTTACATTCTTGCTGCAGGCAGGTCACTCACCGTAACTTTGCTCCTCCTCGCTGCTTACATTCTTGATGCAGGCAGGTCACTCACCGTAACTCCTCCTCTTCACTGTTTACATTCTTGCTGCAGGCAGGTCGCTCACAGTAACTTTGCTCCTCCTCGCTGCTTACATTCTTAATGCAGGCAGGTCACTCACCGTAACTTTGCTCCTATTCAATGTTTACATTCTTGCTGCAGGCAGGTCACTCACGGTAAGTTTGCCTTCACTGTTTACATTCTTGCTGCAGGCAGGTCACTCACCGTAACTCCTCCTCTTCACTGTTTACATTCTTGCTGCAGGCAGGTCACTCACCGTAACTTTGCTCCTCATCACTGTTTACATTCTTCCTGCAGGCAGGTCACTCACTGTAACTTTGCTCCCCATCACTGTTTACATTCTTGCTGCAGGCAGGTCACTCACCGTAACTTTGCTCCTCATCACTGTTTACATTCTTGCTGCAGGCAGGTCACTCACCGTAACTTTGCTCCTCATCACTGTTTACATTCTTGCTGCAGGCAGGTCACTCACCGTAACTTTGCTCCTCATCACTGTTTACATTCTTCCTGCAGGCAGGTCACTCACTGTAACTTTGCTCCCCATCACTGTTTACATTCTTGATGCAGGCAGGTCACTCACCGTAACTCCTCCTCTTCACTGTTTACATTCTTGATGCAGGCAGGTGTGCAGCCAGCGCAATCACAGCAGCACTTCTGCCTTCACTCCTCAGTCAATTATTTCTGCTCCTCTGTGGAAACCGTTATGTGGAAATGCTGCATTACCGCAAGTCGGAAATATTATACCAATCATAGACTTGGAAGCACTGGACCCAGTAGAGGCGCTACACTGGAGCATGCTGGGGCACTGGCCCCACCTGGAAATCATCGTGTGTCCCCTGCTCAGTAATAAATAGTTAACTGTTTCCAGGCTCCAGCAGCGCACACTGAACAGGATAGGGTCTGTAAGGAACTCTTCATGTCAGCCAGTTTATGTAGGCGCTAAGTAAATCAGGGGTCTTCTCTATTTGCCATAAATACCTCACGATCCTTGTAAGATCCCTTGTAATTAATTCCGATCATTGCTGAACTAGTTAGAAACAGTGTGTGTGTGTGTGTGTGTGTGTGTGTGTGTGTGTGTGTGTGTGTCCGTGTCTGGGGCGAGGCTGGCAGGGTGTGTGTGTGTGTGTGTGTGTGTGTGTGTGTGTCAGTCAGTCAGTCAGGATATACAGTGGGATGCGAAAGTTTGGGCAACCTTGTTAATCGTCATGATTTTCCTGTATAAATCGTTGTTACAATAAAAAATGTCAGTTAAATATATCATATAGGAGACACACACAGTGATATTTGAGAAGTGAAATGAAGTTTCAGGCTCAGTTCAAGTTAAGGCTCGAAGTGGCAGACCAAGAAAAATCTCGGATAAACAGAAGTGACAAATGGTTAGTCATAGTAGTTTGGGCATAACAAGGGGCTTGTTATGCCCAAATAACTAAATTTTTGTTTGATCAGTCCTTATTCCAGAATGAAGCTGGCTTGTCCCAATATGTATAAGCATCTCCAAGCGGCTCTGTTTGTGCTGTGGGCGGAGAAAAGGCTTTCTCTGCATCACTCTCGCATACAGCATCTCCTTGTGTAAAGTGCGCCAATTGGTTGAACGATGCACAGTGACTCCATCTGCAGCAAGATGATGTTGTAGGTTTTTGGTGCTGGTCTGTGGGTTGACTCTGACTGTTCTCACTACTCGTCACTTCTGTTCATCTGAGATTTTTCTTGGTCTGCCACTTCGAGCCTTAACTTGAACTGAGCCTGTGGTCTTCCATTTCCTCAATATGTTCCTGTAACTGTGGAAACAGACAGCTGAAATCTCTGAGACAGCTTTCTGTATCCTTCCCCTAACCCATGATGGTGAATAATCTTTGTCTTCAGGTCATTTGAGAGTTGTTTTGAGACCCCCCTGTTGCTACTCTTCAGAGAAAATTAAAAGAGGAGGGAAACTTACAACTGACCCCCTTTAATATTCTTTCTCATAATTGTATTCACCTGTGTATGTCGGTCAGGGGTCACTGAGCTTACCAAGCCAATTTGAGTTCCAATAAATAGTTATAATTTTATTGATTCCAAAATATTTAGAACAGTGCCCAAATTTATGCTCCTGTCTAATTTTATTTAAACAATTATTGCGCACTTTCTGTAAATCCCATAAACTTCATTTCACTTCTCAAATATCACTGTGTGTGGCTCCTATATGATATATTAAACTCTGCATGTGTGTGTGTGTGTGTGTGTGTGTGTGTGTGTGTGTGTGTGTGTGTGTGTGTGTGTGTGTGTGTGTGTGTGTGTGTGTGTGTGTGTGTGTGTGTGTGTGTGTCAGATACATGGAGCAGTGTGTGTGTGTGTAGCAGTGATGTGTCAGAATATACATGGAGCAGTGTGTGTGTGTAGTGTACATGCAGTCTGGCATGCAGTTGATTGATGGCTCGGAGATGTATTTCCCCCAGTAGATGAACTGCTAGCAGTCAGTATTTCTGTTCTGGGCTCACGGACTGGGATGCTGAACATTCCTCTCTGCACATTCCCTGGCAGGGCCAGCCGATGGGGTGACCTATCCAGCTCAGCCTACTAAAAACAGATCTCATTAAGTCAGCCGTAAAGTTCACATCTCTTCCCTGAGGCCGGAGCTGCGGCAGATAATGCTGCTGTCACTGATGCTGGCCATACACTGTACAATACCTGGTGGATGAGGAAATGGTCACTATCCTCTTGATCTACCACCTTCCACTATTAGATATCAGGCAAGACTTTGGCAGTGATCTTGTTTCATTTTGATGGGGCTGCTGCGCTCACCATTATTACGCTGTCTAATACACGGTAGGCTTTATCACGTACCACTACAGCTCACGGCCCCCCAGTGCTCCCACCCACGGCCCCCCAGTGCTCCCGCCCACAGACACCCAGAGCTCCCACCCGCGGCCCCCTGCTCCCGCCCATGGCCTCCCAGTGCTCCCGCCCACAGACACCCAGAGCTCCCAGCCTCCCACCCACGGCCTCTGCCCGCGGCCCCCTGCTCCCGCCCATGGCCTCCCAGTGCTCCCGCCCACAGCCTCCATCCACGGCCCCCGCAGTGCTCCTGCCCACTGACACCCACAGCTCTCGGCCTCTGCCCACGGCCCCCTGCTCCCGCCCATGGCCCCCCAGTGCTCCCACCCACGGCCCCCCCCCGTGCTCCCAACCACGGCCTCCACCCACGGCCCCCCAGTGCTCCCGCCCACAGACGCCCAGGGCTCCCGCCCACGGCCTCCACCCACGCCCCCCAGTGCTCCCGCCCACAGACGACCAGTGCTCTTGCCCACGGCCTCCAAACACAGCCCTCCTGTGCTCCCGCCCACAGCCTCCACCCACGGCCCCCCAGTGCTCCCACCCACGGCCTCCACCCACGGCCCCCCAGTGCTTCTACCTACGAATGCCCAGTGCTCCAGCCCACGGCCCCCCAGTGCTGCTACGGTTCTACCTACGAATGCCCAGTGCTCCAGCCCACGGCCTCCAACCACGGCCCTCCTGTGCTCCCGCCCACGGCCTCCTTCCATGGCCCCCAAGTGCTCCTGCCTACAAACGCCCAGTGCTCCAGCCCACGGCCTCCACCCACGACCCCCAGTGCTTCTACCTATGAATGCCCAGTGCTCAGCCCACAGCCTCCAACCACAGCCCTTCTGTGCTCTCGCCCACGGCCTTCACCCACGGCCCCCCAGTGCTCCTGCCTTCAAATGCCCAGTGCTCCAGCCCACGGCCTCCACCCACTGCCCCCCAGTGCTCCCGCCCACAGCCTCCACCCACGGCCCCCCAGTGCTCCAGCCCACGGCCTTCACCCATGGCCTCCCAGTGCTTCTACCTACGAATGCCCAGTGCTCCAGCCCACGGCCTCCAACCACAGCCCTTCTGTGCTCCCGCCCACGGCCTCCACCCACTCTCAATGCAATTAAAAAAATGAGCAGCCAAACATTCATCAATGTGTCTTTTAGATTTTTAATAGATTTTCTTTAGCTTTCCTGCCTATGTCAAAAACTAATCTCTAATCTTTTAAAACTGTCTAATAGTTTTTCGCCCTCCCATTCCGCCAATGACTATATGTCTTCAGTCCAGTAGTGGGTTCTTATTAGGGATGTGAATCCACCATGTAATTGCCACCACATACGTTAACAAATCTTGCCTAGAAAGGCAGAGTTGATCTCCATGGATGAGTCACATTCAGAATTTCACTTTCTACAATAATACAATAACATTTGTAAAGCAATCTTCTCCCACAGGACTCAAAGCGCATAGTTATGTCTCAGATCATTACAGAGTTGCAGGCTGCGCAGTGTTAGGGCCCGTTTCCATTAGCGTCAATACCATGCGGATGTGTATAGGAGGAGACGGCAGGCAGATGTGGCCATGCGAGAATCTGCTGCACGGAGCGTTGCGGAGGCATCAGAGAATCTGCAGCACGGAGCGTTGCGGAGGGATCAGAGAATCTGCAGCACGGAGCATTGCGGAGGGATCAGAGAATCTGCAGCATGGAGCGTTGCTGCTGCAGATTCTCTTATCCCCCCGCAGCGCTCCATGCAGCCGATTCTCTGATCCCTCCGCAATGCTCCGTGCTGCAGATTCTCTTATCCCTCCGCAGCGCTCCATGCAGCTGATTCTCTGATACTTCCGCAATGCTCCATGCTGCAGATTCTCTGATCCCTCCACAATGCTCCATGCTGCAGATTCTCTGATCCCTCCGCAATGCTCCGTGCTGCAGATTCTCTGATCCCTCCACAATGCTCCATGCTGCAGATTCTCTGATCCCTCCGCAATGCTCCATGCTGCAGATTCTCTGATCCCTCCGCAATGCTCCATGCTGCAGATTCTCTGATCCCTCCGCAATGCTCCATGCTGCAGATTCTCTGATCCCTTCGCAATGCTCCATGCTGCAGATTCTCTGATCCCTCCACAATGCTCCGTGCTGCAGATTCTCTGATCCCTCCGCAACGCTCCATGCTGCAGATTCTCTGATCCCTCCGCAACGCTCCATGCTGCAGATTCTCTGATCCCTCCGCAAAGCTCCGTGCTGCAGATTCTCTGATCCCTCCGCAACGCTCCATGCTGCAGATTCTCAGATCGCTCCGCAATGCTCCATGCTGCAGATTCTCTGATCCCTCCGCAATGCTCCATGCTGCAGATTCTCTGATCCCTTCGCAATGCTCCATGCTGCAGATTCTCTGATCCCTCCACAATGCTCCGTGCTGCAGATTCTCTGATCCCTCCGCAACGCTCCATGCTGCAGATTCTCTGATCCCTCCGCAATGCTCCATGCTGCAGATTCTCTGATCCCTCCGCAATGCTCCATGCTGCAGATTCTCTGATCCCTTTGCAATGCTCCATGCTGCAGATTCTCTGATCCCTCCACAATGCTCCGTGCTGCAGATTCTCTGATCCCTCCGCAACGCTCCATGCTGCAGATTCTCTGATCCCTCCGCAACGCTCCATGCAGCAGATTCTCTGATCCCTCCGCAAAGCTCCGTGCTGCAGATTCTCTGATCCCTCCGCAACACTCCATGCTGCAGATTCTCAGATCGCTCCGCAACGCTCTATGCTGCAGATTCTCTGATCGCTCCGCAACGCTCCGTGCTGCAGATTCTCTGATCCCTCCGCAACGCTCCATGCTGCAGATTCTCTGATCGCTCCGCAACGCTCCGTGCTGCAGATTCTCTGATCCCTCCGCAACGCTCCATGCAGCAGATTCTCTGATCCCTCCGCAAAGCTCCGTGCTGCAGATTCTCTGATCCCTCCGCAACGCTCCATGCTGCAGATTCTCTGATCCCTCCGCAACGCTCCATGCAGCAGATTCTCTGATACTTCCGCAATGCTCCATGCTGCAGATTCTCTAATCCCTCCGCAACGCTCCATGCTGCAGATTCTCTGATCCCTCCGCAATGCTCCATGCTGCAGATTCTCTGATCCCTCCGCAACGCTCCATGCAGCAGATTCTCTGATCCCTCCGCAACGCTCCATGCAGCCGATTCTCTGATCCCTCCGCAATGCTCCATGCTGCAGATTCTCTGATGCCTCCGCAACGCTCCATGCTGCAGATTCTCTGATCCCTCCGCAACGCTCCATGCTGCAGATTCTCTGATCCCTCCGCAATGCTCCATGCTGCAGATTCTCTGATCCCTCCGCAACGCACCATGCTGCAGATTCTCTGATGCCTCCGCAATGCTCCGTGCTGCAGATTCTCTGATCCCTCCGCAATGCTCCGTGCTGCAGATTCTCTGATCCCTCCGCAACGCTCTGTGCTGCAGATTCTCTGATGCCTCCGCAACGCTCCATGCTGCAGATTCTCTGATCCCTCCGCAACGCTCCATGCTGCAGATTCTCTGATGCCTCCGCAATGCTCCATGCTGCAGATTCTCGGATCCCTCCGCAACGCTCCATGCTGCAGATTCTCGGATCCCTCCGCAATGCTCCGTGCTGCAGATTCTCTGATCCCTCCGCAATGCTCCGTGCTGCAGATTCTCTGATCCCTCCGCAACGCTCCGTGCTGCAGGTTCTCTGATCCCTCAGCAATGCTCCGTGCTGCAGATTCTCTGATCCCTCCGCAACGCTCCATGCTGCAGATTCTCTGATGCCTCCGCAACGCTCCATGCTGCAGATTCTCTGATCCCTCCGCAACGCTCCATGCTGCAGATTCTCTGATGCCTCCGCAATGCTCCATGCAGCCGATTCTCGGATTGCTCCGCAACGCTCCATTCTGCAGATTCTCGGATCCCTCCGCAACGCTCCATGCTGCAGATTCTCTGATCCCTCCGCAATGCTCCATGCTGCAGATTCTCCGATCGCTCCGCAACGCTCCGTGCGGCAGAATCTCTGATCCCTCCGCAATGCTCCGTGCTGCAGATTCTCTGATCGCTCCGCAACGCTCCATGCAGCAGATTCTCTGATCGCAATGCTCCATGCTGCAAATTCTCAGATCGCTCTGCAACGCTCCGTGCTGCAGATTCTCTTATCCCTCCGCAATGCTCCATGCTGCAGATTCTCTGATCTCTCCGCAATGCTCCATGCTGCAGATTCTCTGATCCCTCCGCAATGCTCCGTGCTGCAGATTCTCGGATCGCTCTGCAACGCTCCATGCTGCAGATTCTCTTATCCCTCCGCAATGCTCCATGCTGCAGATTCTCTGATCCCTCCGCAATGCTCCATGCTGCAGATTCTCTGATCCCTCCGCAATGCTCCATGCTGCAGATTCTCTGATCGCTGCGCAATGCTCCATGCTGCAGATTCTCGGATCGCTCCGCAACGCTCCATGCTGCAGATTCTCTGATCCCTCCGCAATGCTCCATGCTGCAGATTCTCAGATCGCTCTGCAATGCTCCATGCTGCAGATTCTCTGATCTCTCCGCAATGCTCCATGCAGCAGATTCTCAGGTCGCTCCGCAACGCTCCATTCAGCAGATTCTCGGATCTCTCCGCAACGCTCCATGTAGCAGATTCTCGGATCTCTCCGCAACGCTCCATGCAGCAGATTCTCGGATCTCTCCGCAACGCTCCATGTAGCAGATTCTCGGATCTCTCCGCAACGCTCCATGCAGCAGATTCTCGGATCTCTCCGCAACGCTCCATGCAGCCGATTCTCGGATCTCTCCGCAACGCTCCATGCAGCCGATTCTCGGATTGCTCCGCAATGCTCCGTACGGCAGATTCTCTGATCCCTCTGCAACGCTCCGTGCTGCAGATTCTCAGATCCCTCCGCAATGCTCCATGCAGCAGATTCTCTGATCCCTCCGCAATGCTCCATGCTGCAGATTCTCTGATCTCTCCGCAATGCTCCATGCTGCAGATTCTCTGATCCCTCCGCAATGCTCCGTGCGGCAGATTCTCCGATCGCTCCGCAACGCTCCGTGCGGCAGATTCTCTGATCCCTCCGCAATGCTCCATGCTGCAGATTCTCTGATCGCTCCGCAACGCTCCATGCAGCAGATTCTCGGATCGCTCCACAACGCTCCATGCAGCCGATTCTCTGATCCCTCCGCAATGCTCCATGCAGCAGATTCTCTGATCGCTCCGCAACGCTCCATGCAGCCGATTCTCTGATCCCTCCGCAGCGCTCCATGCAGCCGATTCTCTGATCCCTCCGCAATGCTCCATGCTGCAGATTCTCAGATCGCTCTGCAATGCTCCATGCTGCAGATTCTCTGATCTCTCCGCAATGCTCCATGCAGCAGATTCTCAGGTCGCTCCGCAACGCTCCATTCAGCAGATTCTCGGATCTCTCCGCAACGCTCCATGTAGCAGATTCTCGGATCTCTCCGCAACGCTCCATGCAGCAGATTCTCGGATCTCTCCGCAACGCTCCATGTAGCAGATTCTCGGATCTCTCCGCAACGCTCCATGCAGCAGATTCTCGGATCTCTCCGCAACGCTCCATGCAGCCGATTCTCGGATCTCTCCGCAACGCTCCATGCAGCCGATTCTCGGATTGCTCCGCAATGCTCCGTACGGCAGATTCTCTGATCCCTCTGCAACGCTCCGTGCTGCAGATTCTCAGATCCCTCCGCAATGCTCCATGCAGCAGATTCTCTGATCCCTCCGCAATGCTCCATGCTGCAGATTCTCTGATCTCTCCGCAATGCTCCATGCTGCAGATTCTCTGATCCCTCCGCAATGCTCCGTGCGGCAGATTCTCCGATCGCTCCGCAACGCTCCGTGCGGCAGATTCTCTGATCCCTCCGCAATGCTCCATGCTGCAGATTCTCTGATCGCTCCGCAACGCTCCATGCAGCAGATTCTCGGATCGCTCCACAACGCTCCATGCAGCCGATTCTCTGATCCCTCCGCAATGCTCCATGCAGCAGATTCTCTGATCGCTCCGCAACGCTCCATGCAGCCGATTCTCTGATCCCTCCGCAGCGCTCCATGCAGCCGATTCTCTGATCCCTCCGCAATGCTCCATGCTGCAGATTCTCTGATCACTCCGCAATGCTCCATGCTGCAGATTCTCTGATCCCTCCGCAATGCTCCATGCTGCAGATTCTCTGATCTCTCCGCAATGCTCCGTGCTGCAGATTCTCTGATCTCTCCGCAATGCTCCATGCTGCAGATTCTCTGATCTCTTCGCAACGCACCGTGCTGCAGATTCTCTTATCCCTCCGCAACGCTCCGTGCTGCAGATACTGGGATCGCTCCGCAACGCTCCATGCAGCAGATTCTCGGATCTCTCCGCAACGCTCCATGTAGCAGATTCTCGGATCTCTCCGCAACGCTCCATGCAGCAGATTCTCGGATCTCTCCGCAACGCTCCATGCAGCAGATTCTCGGATCTCTCCGCAACGCTCCATGCAGCCGATTCTCAGATTGCTCCGCAATGCTCCGTGCGGCAGATTCTATGATCCCTCCGCAACGCTCCGTGCTGCAGATTCTCAGATCCCTCCGCAATGCTCCATGCAGCAGATTCTCAGATCCCTCCGCAATGCTCCATGCAGCCGATTCTCTGATCCCTCCGCAGCGCTCCATGCAGCTGATTCTCTGATCCCTCCGCAATGCTCCATGCTGCAGATTCTCTGATCCCTCCGCAATGCTCCATGCTGCAGATTCTCTGATCCCTCCGCAATGCTCCATGCAGCCGATTCTCGGATTGCTCCGCAGCGCTCCATGCAGCAGATTTTCGGATCGCTCCGCAACGCTCCGTGCTGCCGATTCTCTGATCCCTCCGCAGCGCTCTGTGCTGCAGATACTGGGATCGCTCCGCAACGCTCCATGCTGCAGATTCTCTGATCCCTCCGCAACGCTCCGTGCTGCAGATTCTCTGATACTTCCGCACTGCTCCATGCTGCAGATTCTCTGATCCCTCCGCAGCGCTCCATGCAGCAGATTCTCGGATCGCTCCGCAACGCTCCGTGCTGCCGATTCTCTGATCCCTCCGCAACGCTTCGTGCTGCAGATACTGGGATCGCTCCGCAATGCTCCATGCAGCAGATTCTCGGATCTCTCCGCAACGCTCCATGCAGCCGATTCTCGGATTGCTCCCCAATGCTCCATGCTGCAGATTCTCTGATCCCTCCGCAATGCTCCATGCTGCAGATTCTCTGATCTCTCCGCAATGCTCCATGCTGCAGATTCTCTGATCTCTCCGCAATGCTCCATGCTGCAGATTCTCTAATCCCTCCGCAATGCTGCATGCTGCAGATTCTCTGATCCCTCCGCAATGTTCCATGCTGCAGATTCTCTGATCCCTCCGCAATGCTCCATGCTGCAGATTCTCTGATCCCTCTGCAACGCTCCGTGCTGCAGATTCTCGGATCCCTCCGCAATGCTCCGTGCTGCGCTGCAGATTCTCTGATCCCTCCGCAATGCTCCGTGCTGCAGATTCTCTGATCCCTCCGCAATGCTCCGTGCTGCAGATTCTCTGATCCCTCCGCAATGCTCCATGCTGCAGATTCTCTGATCCCTCCGCAATGCTCCATGCTGCAGATTCTCTGATCCCTCCGCAATGCTCCGTGCTGCAGATTCTCGGATCCCTCCGCAATGCTCCGTGCTGCAGATTCTCTGATCTCTCCGCAATGCTCCATGCTGCAGATTCTCTGATCTCTCCGCAATGCTCCTTGCTGCAGATTCTCTGATCTCTCCGCAATGCTCCGTGCTGCAGATTCTCTGATCCCTCCGCAATGCTCCGTGCTGCAGATTCTCTGATCTCTCTGCAATGCTGCGTGCTGCAGATTCTCTGATCCCTCCACAACGCTCCGTGCTGCAGATTCTCTGATCCCTCCGCAATGCTCCATGCTGCAGATTCTCTGATCTCTCCGCAATGCTCCATGCTGCAGATTCTCTGATCTCTCCGCAATGCTCCATGCTGCAGATTCTCTGATCCCTCCGCAATGCTCCATGCTGCAGATTCTCTGATCCCTCCGCAATGCTCCGTGCTGCAGATTCTCTGATCCCTCCGCAATGCTCCGTGCTGCAGATTCTCTGATGCCTCCGCAACGCTCCATGCTGCAGATTCTCTGATGCCTCCGCAACGCTCCATGCTGCAGATTCTCTGATCCCTCCGCAATGCTCCGTGCTGCAGATTCTCTGATGCCTCCGCAACGCTCCATGCTGCAGATTCTCGGATGGCTCCGCAATGCTCCATGCTGCAGATTCTCTGATCCCTCCGCAACGCTCCGTGCTGCAGATTCTCTGATCCCTCCGCAATGCTCCATGCTGCAGATTCTCTGATCCCTCCGCAATGCTCCATGCTGCAGATTCTCTGATCCCTCCGCAATGCTCCATGCTGCAGATTCTCTGATCCCTCCGCAATGCTCCATGCTGCAGATTCTCTGATCTCTCCGCAATGCTCCATGCTGCAGATTCTCTGATCTCTCCGCAATGCTCCATGCTGCAGATTCTCTGATCCCTCCGCAATGCTCCATGCTGCAGATTCTCTGATCTCTCCGCAATGCTCCATGCTGCAGATTCTCTGATCTCTCCGCAATGCTCCATGCTGCAGATTCTCTGATCCCTCCGCAATGCTCCATGCTGCAGATTCTCAGATCGCTCTGCAACGCTCCGTGCTGCAGATTCTCTTATCCCTCCGCAATGCTCCATGCTGCAGATTCTCTGATCCCTCCGCAACGCTCCATGCAGCAGATTCTCGGATCTCTCCGCAACGCTCCATGCAGCCGATTCTCGGATCTCTCCGCAACGCTCCATGCAGCCGATTCTCGGATTGCTCCGCAACGCTCCGTGCTGCAGATTCTCAGATCCCTCCGCAATGCTCCATGCAGCAGATTCTCTGATCCCTCCGCAATGCTCCATGCTGCAGATTCTCTGATCTCTCCGCAATGCTCCATGCTGCAGATTCTCTGATCCCTCCGCAATGCTCCGTGCGGCAGATTCTCCGATCGCTCCGCAACGCTCCGTGCGGCAGATTCTCTGATCCCTCCGCAATGCTCCATGCTGCAGATTCTCTGATCGCTCCGCAACGCTCCATGCAGCAGATTCTCGGATCGCTCCGCAACGCTCCATGCAGCCGATTCTCTGATCCCTCCGCAACGCTCCATGCAGCCGATTCTCTGATCCCTCCGCAATGCTCCATGCAGCAGATTCTCTGATCGCTCCGCAACGCTCCATGCAGCCGATTCTCTGATCCCTCCGCAGCGCTCCATGCAGCCGATTCTCTGATCCCTCCGCAATGCTCCATGCTGCAGATTCTCTGATCCCTCCGCAATGCTCCATGCTGCAGATTCTCTGATCCCTCCGCAATGCTCCATGCTGCAGATTCTCTGATCTCTCCGCAATGCTCCGTGCTGCAGATTCTCTGATCTCTCCGCAATGCTCCATGCTGCAGATTCTCTGATCTCTTCGCAACGCACCGTGCTGCAGATTCTCTTATCCCTCCGCAACGCTCCGTGCTGCAGATACTGGGATCGCTCCGCAACGCTCCATGCAGCAGATTCTCGGATCTCTCCGCAACGCTCCATGTAGCAGATTCTTGGATCTCTCCGCAACGCTCCATGCAGCAGATTCTCGGATCTCTCTGCAACGCTCCATGCAGCAGATTCTCGGATCTCTCCGCAACGCTCCATGCAGCCGATTCTCAGATTGCTCCGCAATGCTCCGTGCGGCAGATTCTCTGATCCCTCCGCAACGCTCCGTGCTGCAGATTCTCAGATCCCTCCGCAATGCTCCATGCAGCAGATTCTCTGATCCCTCCGCAATGCTCCATGCTGCAGATTCTCTGATCTCTCCGCAATGCTCCATGCAGCAGATTCTCTGATCCCTCCGCAATGCTCCATGCTGCAGATTCTCTGATCTCTCCGCAATGCTCCATGCTGCAGATTCTCTGATCCCTCCGCAATGCTCCGTGCGGCAGATTCTCCGATCGCTCCGCAACGCTCCGTGCGGCAGATTCTCTGATCCCTCCGCAATGCTCCATGCTGCAGATTCTCTGATCGCTCCGCAACGCTCCATGCAGCAGATTCTCGGATCGCTCCGCAACGCTCCATGCAGCCGATTCTCTGATCCCTCCGCAATGCTCCATGCAGCAGATTCTCTGATCGCTCCGCAACGCTCCATGCAGCCGATTCTCTGATCCCTCCGCAGCGCTCCATGCAGCCGATTCTCTGATCCCTCCGCAATGCTCCATGCTGCAGATTCTCTGATCACTCCGCAATGCTCCATGCTGCAGATTCTCTGATCCCTCCGCAATGCTCCATGCTGCAGATTCTCTGATCTCTCCGCAATGCTCCGTGCTGCAGATTCTCTGATCTCTCCGCAATGCTCCATGCTGCAGATTCTCTGATCTCTTCGCAACGCACCGTGCTGCAGATTCTCTTATCCCTCCGCAACGCTCCGTGCTGCAGATACTGGGATCGCTCCGCAACGCTCCATGCAGCAGATTCTCGGATCTCTCCGCAACGCTCCATGTAGCAGATTCTCGGATCTCTCCGCAACGCTCCATGCAGCAGATTCTCGGATCTCTCCGCAACGCTCCATGCAGCAGATTCTCGGATCTCTCCGCAACGCTCCATGCAGCCGATTCTCAGATTGCTCCGCAATGCTCCGTGCGGCAGATTCTATGATCCCTCCGCAACGCTCCGTGCTGCAGATTCTCTGATCCCTCCGCAATGCTCCATGCAGCAGATTCTCTGATCCCTCCGCAATGCTCCATGCTGCAGATTCTCTGATCTCTCCGCATTGCTCCATGCTGCAGATTCTCTGATCCCTCCGCAATGCTCCGTGCTGCAGATTCTCTGATCCCTCCGCAACACTCCGTGCTGCAGATTCTCTGATCCCTCTGCAATGCTCCGTGCTGCAGATTCTCTGATCCCTCCGCAATGCTCCGTGCTGCAGATTCTCTGATCGCTCCGCAACGCTCCATGCAGCCGATTCTCTGATCCCTCCGCAGCGCTCCATGCAGCTGATTCTCTGATCCCTCCGCAATGCTCCATGCTGCAGATTCTCTGATCCCTCCGCAATGCTCCATGCTGCAGATTCTCTGATCCCTCCGCAATGCTCCATGCAGCCGATTCTCGGATTGCTCCGCAGCGCTCCATGCAGCAGATTTTCGGATCGCTCCGCAACGCTCCGTGCTGCCGATTCTCTGATCCCTCCGCAGCGCTCTGTGCTGCAGATACTGGGATCGCTCCGCAACGCTCCATGCTGCAGATTCTCTGATCCCTCCGCAACGCTCCCTGCTGCAGATTCTCTGATACTTCCGCACTGCTCCATGCTGCAGATTCTCTGATCCCTCCGCAGCGCTCCATGCAGCAGATTCTCGGATCGCTCCGCAACGCTCCGTGCTGCCGATTCTCGGATTGCTCCCCAATGCTCCATGCTGCAGATTCTCTGATCCCTCCGCAATGCTCCATGCTGCAGATTCTCTGATCTCTCCGCAATGCTCCATGCTGCAGATTCTCTGATCTCTCCGCAATGCTCCATGCTGCAGATTCTCTAATCCCTCCGCAATGCTGCATGCTGCAGATTCTCTGATCCCTCCGCAATGCTCCATGCTGCAGATTCTCTGATCCCTCCGCAATGCTCCATGCTGCAGATTCTCTGATCTCTCCGCAACGCTCCATGCTGCAGATTCTCTGATCTCTCCGCAACGCTCCATGCTGCAGATTCTCTGATCCCTCCGCAACGCTCCGTGCTGCAGATTCTCGGATCCCTCCGCAATGCTCCGTGCTGCAGATTCTCTGATCTCTCCGCAATGCTCCATGCTGCAGATTCTCTGATCCCTCCGCAATGCTCCGTGCTGCAGATTCTCTGATCCCTCCGCAATGCTCCGTGCTGCAGATTCTCTGATCCCTCCGCAATGCTCCATGCTGCAGATTCTCTGATCCCTCCGCAATGCTCCATGCTGCAGATTCTCTGATCCCTCCGCAATGCTCCATGCTGCAGATTCTCGGATCCCTCCGCAATGCTCCGTGCTGCAGATTCTCTGATCTCTCCGCAATGCTCCATGCTGCAGATTCTCTGATCTCTCCGCAATGCTCCTTGCTGCAGATTCTCTGATCTCTCCGCAATGCTCCATGCTGCAGATTCTCTGATCCCTCCGCAATGCTCCGTGCTGCAGATTCTCTGATCTCTCTGCAACGCTGCGTGCTGCAGATTCTCTGATCCCTCCGCAACGCTCCGTGCTGCAGATTCTCTGATCCCTCCGCAATGCTCCATGCTGCAGATTCTCTGATCTCTCCGCAATGCTCCATGCTGCAGATTCTCTGATCTCTCCGCAATGCTCCATGCTGCAGATTCTCTGATCCCTCCGCAATGCTCCATGCTGCAGATTCTCTGATCCCTCCGCAATGCTCCGTGCTGCAGATTCTCTGATCCCTCCGCAATGCTCCGTGCTGCAGATTCTCTGATGCCTCCGCAACGCTCCATGCTGCAGATTCTCTGATGCCTCCGCAACGCTCCATGCTGCAGATTCTCTGATCCCTCCGCAATGCTCCGTGCTGCAGATTCTCTGATGCCTCCGCAACGCTCCATGCTGCAGATTCTCGGATGGCTCCGCAACGCTCCATGCTGCAGATTCTCTGATCCCTCCGCAACGCTCCGTGCTGCAGATTCTCTGATCCCTCCGCAATGCTCCATGCTGCAGATTCTCTGATCCCTCCGCAATGCTCCATGCTGCAGATTCTCTGATCCCTCCGCAATGCTCCATGCTGCAGATTCTCTGATCTCTCCGCAATGCTCCATGCTGCAGATTCTCTGATCTCTCCGCAATGCTCCATGCTGCAGATTCTCTGATCCCTCCGCAATGCTCCATGCTGCAGATTCTCTGATCTCTCCGCAATGCTCCATGCTGCAGATTCTCTGATCTCTCCGCAATGCTCCATGCTGCAGATTCTCTGATCCCTCCGCAATGCTCCATGCTGCAGATTCTCAGATCGCTCTGCAACGCTCCGTGCTGCAGATTCTCTTATCCCTCCGCAATGCTCCATGCTGCAGATTCTCTGATCCCTCCGCAACGCTCCATGCAGCAGATTCTCGGATCTCTCCGCAACGCTCCATGCAGCCGATTCTCGAAACTCTCCGCAACGCTCCATGCAGCCGATTCTCGGATTGCTCCGCAACGCTCCGTGCTGCAGATTCTCAGATCCCTCCGCAATGCTCCATGCAGCAGATTCTCTGATCCCTCCGCAATGCTCCATGCTGCAGATTCTCTGATCTCTCCGCAATGCTCCATGCTGCAGATTCTCTGATCCCTCCGCAATGCTCCGTGCGGCAGATTCTCCGATCGCTCCGCAACGCTCCGTGCGGCAGATTCTCTGATCCCTCCGCAATGCTCCATGCTGCAGATTCTCTGATCGCTCCGCAACGCTCCATGCAGCAGATTCTCGGATCGCTCCGCAACGCTCCATGCAGCCGATTCTCTGATCCCTCCGCAACGCTCCATGCAGCCGATTCTCTGATCCCTCCGCAATGCTCCATGCAGCAGATTCTCTGATCGCTCCGCAACGCTCCATGCAGCCGATTCTCTGATCCCTCCGCAGCGCTCCATGCAGCCGATTCTCTGATCCCTCCGCAATGCTCCATGCTGCAGATTCTCTGATCCCTCCGCAATGCTCCATGCTGCAGATTCTCTGATCCCTCCGCAATGCTCCATGCTGCAGATTCTCTGATCTCTCCGCAATGCTCCGTGCTGCAGATTCTCTGATCTCTCCGCAATGCTCCATGCTGCAGATTCTCTGATCTCTTCGCAACGCACCGTGCTGCAGATTCTCTTATCCCTCCGCAACGCTCCGTGCTGCAGATACTGGGATCGCTCCGCAACGCTCCATGCAGCAGATTCTCGGATCTCTCCGCAACGCTCCATGTAGCAGATTCTCGGATCTCTCCGCAACGCTCCATGCAGCAGATTCTCGGATCTCTCTGCAACGCTCCATGCAGCAGATTCTCGGATCTCTCCGCAACGCTCCATGCAGCCGATTCTCAGATTGCTCCGCAATGCTCCGTGCGGCAGATTCTCTGATCCCTCCGCAACGCTCCGTGCTGCAGATTCTCAGATCCCTCCGCAATGCTCCATGCAGCAGATTCTCTGATCCCTCCGCAATGCTCCATGCTGCAGATTCTCTGATCTCTCCGCAATGCTCCATGCTGCAGATTCTCTGATCCCTCCGCAATGCTCCGTGCTGCAGATTCTCTGATCCCTCCGCAACACTCCGTGCTGCAGATTCTCTGATCCCTCTGCAATGCTCCGTGCTGCAGATTCTCTGATCCCTCCGCAATGCTCCGTGCTGCAGATTCTCTGATCGCTCCGCAACGCTCCATGCAGCCGATTCTCTGATCCCTCCACAGCGCTCCATGCAGCCGATTCTCTGATCCCTCCGCAATGCTCCATGCTGCAGATTCTCTGATCCCTCCGCAATGCTCCATGTTGCAGATTCTCTGATCCCTCCGCAATGCTCCATGCAGCCGATTCTCGGATTGCTCAGCAGCGCTCCATGCAGCAGATTTTCGGATCGCTCCGCAACGCTCCGTGCTGCCGATTCTCTGATCCCTCCGCAGCGCTCTGTGCTGCAGATACTGGGATCGCTCCGCAACGCTCCATGCTGCAGATTCTCTGATCCCTCCGCAACGCTCCGTGCTGCAGATTCTCTGATACTTCCGCACTGCTCCATGCTGCAGATTCTCTGATCCCTCCGCAGCGCTCCATGCAGCAGATTCTCGGATCGCTCCGCAACGCTCCGTGCTGCCGATTCTCTGATACCTCCGCAACGCTCCGTGCTGCAGATACTGAGATCGCTCCGCAATGCTCCATGCAGCAGATTCTCGGATCTCTCCGCAACGCTCCATGCAGCCGATTCTCGGATTGCTCCCCAATGCTCCATGCTGCAGATTCTCTGATCCCTCCGCAATGCTCCATGCTGCAGATTCTCTGATCTCTCCGCAATGCTCCATGCTGCAGATTCTCTGATCTCTCCGCAATGCTCCATGCTGCAGATTCTCTAATCCCTCCGCAATGCTGCATGCTGCAGATTCTCTGATCCCTCCGCAATGCTCCATGCTGCAGATTCTCTGATCCCTCCGCAATGCTCCATGCTGCAGATTCTCTGATCTCTCCGCAATGCTCCATGCTGCAGATTCTCTGATCTCTCCGCAATGCTCCATGCTGCAGATTCTCTGATCCCTCCGCAACGCTCCGTACTGCAGATTCTCGGATCCCTCCGCAATGCTCCGTGCTGCAGATTCTCTGATCTCTCCGCAATGCTCCATGCTGCAGATTCTCTGATCCCTCCGCAATGCTCCGTGCTGCAGATTCTCTGATCCCTCCGCAATGCTCCATGCTGCAGATTCTCTGATCCCTCCGCAATGCTCCATGCTGCAGATTCTCTGATCCCTCCGCAATGCTCCATGCTGCAGATTCTCGGATCCCTCCGCAATGCTCCGTGCTGCAGATTCTCTGATCTCTCCGCAATGCTCCGTGCTGCAGATTCTCTGATCTCTCCGCAATGCTCCATGCTGCAGATTCTCTGATCTCTCCGCAATGCTCCATGCTGCAGATTCTCTGATCCCTCCGCAATGCTCCGTGCTGCAGATTCTCTGATCTCTCCGCAACGCTGCGTGCTGCAGATTCTCTGATCCCTCCGCAACGCTCCGTGCTGCAGATTCTCTGATCCCTCCGCAATGCTCCGTGCTGCAGATTCTCTGATCTCTCCGCAATGCTCCATGCTGCAGATTCTCTGATCTCTCCGCAATGCTCCATGCTGCAGATTCTCTGATCCCTCCGCAATGCTCCATGCTGCAGATTCTCTGATCCCTCCGCAACGCTCCGTGCTGCAGATTCTCTGATCCCTCCGCAATGCTCCGTGCTGCAGATTCTCTGATGCCTCCGCAACGCTCCATGCTGCAGATTCTCTGATGCCTCTGCAACGCTCCATGCTGCAGATTCTCTGATCCCTCCGCAATGCTCCGTGCTGCAGATTCTCTGATGCCTCCGCAACGCTCCATGCTGCAGATTCTCGGATGGCTCCGCAATGCTCCATGCTGCAGATTCTCTGATCCCTCCGCAACGCTCCGTGCTGCAGATTCTCTGATCCCTCCGCAATGCTCCATGCTGCAGATTCTCTGATCGCTCCGCAATGCTCCATGCTGCAGATTCTCTGATCCCTCCGCAATGCTCCATGCTGCAGATTCTCTGATCCCTCCGCAATGCTCCATGCTGCAGATTCTCTGATCTCTCCGCAATGCTCCATGCTGCAGATTCTCTGATCTCTCTGCAATGCTCCATGCTGCAGATTCTCTGATCCCTCCGCAATGCTCCATGCTGCAGATTCTCTGATCTCTCCGCAATGCTCCATGCTGCAGATTCTCTGATCTCTCCGCAATGTTCCATGCTGCAGATTCTCTGATCCCTCCGCAATGCTCCATGCTGCAGATTCTCAGATCGCTCTGCAACGCTCCGTGCTGCAGATTCTCTTATCCCTCCGCAATGCTCCATGCTGCAGATTCTCTGATCCCTCCGCAATGCTCCATGCTGCAGATTCTCTGATCCCTCCGCAACGCTCCATGCTGCAGATTCTCAGATCCCTCCGCAACGCTCCATGCTGCAGATTCTCTGATCCCTCCGCAATGCTCCGTGCTGCAGATTCTCTGATACTTCCGCAACGCTCCGTGCTGCAGATTCTCTGATCTCTCCGCAATGCTCCATGCTGCAGATTCTCTGATGCCTCCGCAACGCTCCATGCAGCAGATTCTCTGATCCCTCCGCAACGCTCCATGCAGCAGATTCTCTGATCCCTCCGCAATGCTCCGTGCTGCATATTCTCTGATCCCTCCGCAATGCTCCGTGCTGCAGATTCTCTGATCTCTCCGCAATGCTCCGTGCTGCAGATTCTCTGATCTCTCCGCAACGCTCCATGCAGCAGATTCTCTGATCCCTCCGCAATGCTCCATGCTGCAGATTCTCTGATCCCTCCGCAATGCTCCATGCTGCAGATTCTCGGATCGCTCCGCAACGCTCCATGCTGCAGATTCTCGGATCTCTCCGCAACGCTCCGTGCTGCAGATTCTCGGATCACTCCGCAACGCTCCATGCTGCAGATTCTCGGATCCCTCCGCAATGCTCCATGCTGCAGATTATCGCACGGCCACATCAGCCTGCCGTCTCCTCCTATACATATCCGCATGCATCTCCTGCGAGTGGGAGTGGAAGTAATGTGTAGCCGCATCGCATTCCTTCGGCTCCCATTTGCTAATGGAAATGGGCCCTAACACTGCGCAGCCTGCAACTCTGCAGTGATCTGAGACATAACTATGCGCTTTGCGTCTTGTAGGAGAAAGTCACTTTACAAATGTTATTGTATTATTGTATAAAGAGAAATTCTGGTGATGGAACAATCAAGAAAGGTTTCTGAATTGCGATGTGGGACTTTCTTTATGAGCTATTGAGTTTCCTCTTGCTATGGGACCTGCCTCTGCCTATTGCAGCGCTGGGTCCCCAGTTCCAATCCCAGCCAGGTCAACATCTGCAAGGAGTTTGTATGTTCTCCCTGTGTCTGCGTGGGTTTCCTCTGGGTTCTCCTGTTTCCTCCCACATTCCAAAAACATACAGATAAGTTAATTGGCTTCCCCCTAAACTATGGTAGGGATTAGATTGTGAGCTCCTCTGAGGGACAGTTAGTGACAAGACAATATACTCTGTACAGCGCTGTGTAATATGTCAGCGCTATATAAAATACTTGAATAAATATTAGAGAGTGAGCTCCTCTGAAGACAGTGACATGACTATGTACTCTGTAATGTGCTGCAGAAGAGGTCAGTACTATATAAATACATAATAATAATATGGTAGGACATTAGACTATGACTATGGTAGGATTAGATTGTGAGCTCCTCTGAGGAAAGTCAGTAACATGACTATGTACTCTGTAATGTGCTGCAGAAGATGTCAGTGCTATATAAATACATAATAATAATATGGTAGGACATTAGACTATGACAATGGTAGGATTAGATTGTGAGCTCCTCTGAGGACAGTCAGTGACATGACTATGTACTCTGTAATGTGCTGCAGAAGATGTCAGTGCTATATAAATACATAATAATAATATGGTAGGACATTAGACTATGACAATGGTAGGATTAGATTGTGAGCTCCTCTGAGGACAGTCAGTGACATGACTATGTACTCTGTAATGTGCTGCAGAAGATGTCAGTGCTATATAAATACATAATAATAAAATGGTAGGACATTAGACTATGACAATGGTAGGATTAGATTGTGAGTGAGCTCCTCTGAGGACAGTCAGTGACATGACTATGTACTCTGTAATGTGCTGCAGGAGATGTCAGTGCTATATAAATACATAATAATAATATGGTAGGACATTAGACCATGACTATGGTAGGAATAGAGTGTGAGCTCCTCTGAGGACAGTCAGTGACATGACTATGTACTCTGTAAAGTTCTGCAGAAGATGTCTCTGTTATATAAATACACAATAATCAATACATGTAACAAATTATACATATGAACACAGTAACCATTCCATAACAGGCATGAATACAATGATTTATGTACAGTAGAAATGGTCTCTGTCACATGTGTATGTGAGCGTAGTATAAAGAGCGCGGTCCTGCTGTAATCTCCATGTGCTGGCTGTTTGGGAAGTTTAGGATAAGTTGCTTCCCTCGTTAGCGGTCGGCGTCTGACTTGCTTTGTCGACCTCTAATTGCCTGAAAATCTTTTAAGAGGCGGCTAATTAGATGAGACCGCCTAGTAGCCAGTGGAGCAGAGCGAGAAGCAGCCGCCTCGGAACTGGAGGATTGTTATCACAGATGTGATGAAGCTGCAGGATTGGAAGCTTCACCTCTTGTCTGCACTCCCATTAACCTCTACTCTCCGCTGCTGAGGCATCCACCCTGCCGGGGCCCCGCTGGGGCCTCCACGCTGTCAGGTGCACACCCTGATCCAGATGCTGCGAGGCCTCCACCATCAGCATGCAAGGGAATGTTACATTCACTGCAAGCATCAGTCAGTTAACGGTTTAATATTTATATAGCGCCAACATCTTCCATAGCGCCGTACAAAACAAATAGTGGAAGGAATAGATACGAGATGTTCAAAACTCTGTAAAATCAGGACATCCATCTATACAAATACAGACATAGCCGATGTGTGGGTTAAAACATTCAAATCCAAAAAAGCTTTATTTGGTTTTCGGTAGATGAAAAATGATTAAAGCATTTGGGAATAAAATGTTTATTTCTAATACCTGGTTGAAAACCCTTTGCTGGCAATAATGGAATGAACTCATGGACATCACCAGATAGAGGGTTCCCTCCTTCCCTCCTCTGCCAGGCAGCACTGCAGCAGTTTTCAGTTGCGGTTTGTTTGTGGGATTTTCTGCCCGAAGTTTAATCTTCAAAAAGTGAAATGCTGCTCCGTTGGGTTAAAGAGGAACTCCAGTGAAAATAATGTAGTAAAAGAGCGCTTCATTTTTTACCATAATTATGTATAAATGATTTAGTCAGTGTTTGCTCATTGTAAAAGCTCCGATTTACATTCTGACATTTGTTACATGGTGACATTGTTACTGTGGGCAGGTTATGTAGCTGCTCCTAGCTGTTTTGGCTGTTAGAGACAGCTGTAAACAGCTATTTCCTGTCTGTGAGCCTTGTTACATTGTAACAAACTGCCAAAAGTACCATGGTTCCAGAGCTTCTTGTGGGAGGGGTTTCAGCACAAAATCAGTCATACAGCGCCCCCTGATGGTCTGTTTGTGAAAAGCATTATATTTCTCATGTAAAAGGGGCCACCAGCTACTGATTGGGATAAAGTTCAATTCTAGGTTGGAGTTTCTCTTTAAGATCAGGTTTCCCAATGCCCCCATACAACCGGGGAGGCTGCGGGGCCCCAGGCTCTCTCACTGCTTAGGGACCACAGCGACACCCCGGAGGGGGGAGGTTGTATGGGGGCATTGGGAAGCCTCCCCGTGGCGCTCCTGGATAGTGCTAATGTGGCATGAACTAATTCCCGCAGGGCGACCGCTTTGCGGTATTCGTTTTTTGACCCTGCATAGTTTGGCATGCGAAAGCAAATGCATATTTGCATGAGCATTGCCTCATGAATAGCCAATTGAGCCAGATTTGCAGAGCCAGACTTGCTAGGGTTAAAACTTGGTGTTAGAGCACGCATACATTTTCCTCAGGTAAGCAGTTTTTGAATTGTGTAGGTAAGACTTCGATCTACCGGGAGGTGGTAAAATTGGCCAGTAATTTGAATGGCCAATCAAAATTGGACATGTGTGTGCAGTAGTGCACCGGAAAACTATGGAACAGCTTCCGGTATAACACCAAAATCATAGGCACAGATTTTAATTGATTCAATAAATAAGGTCAGCTTTTTTTTATTAGCATTGCCCCTGCACACCTGCTGAAGTTTCATATCAGAATGATGTCATTCTGGGCTGCCAGTGTACAGCGGCGGTATGACGGGAGCCCTTGTTTGTCGGCAGTTCCCATGCCCTGGCAGTGCTATATCTGCTCACCCTGAGACCCCGGGGGGGCACAAGTGTCACCTTCCACAATGCGTCACACACGGCGTGTGCCCCTCGGCCCTGCAGGGTCCTGTATCCCTCAATGTCCGCACTGTCTCTGCTATCTGTCGCAGGAGAAAGGCTGCTTTGTGAAGAGTTTGGCAGAGACTAGTCAGTCCCCCGGACTGTCTGAATGTCAACTGCCCAAACTGCCAAAAACCGGCACACTCTGCAAAACTGCGCTAAGGGGTCACCGCCCCCCCTCCCATCCACAGCGTCACCCATAAACCTGGGACACTCTGCAAAACTGCATCAAGGGGTCACCGGCCCCCCTCCCATCCACAGCGTCACCCATAAACCCAGCACACTCTGCAAAACTGAACCAAGGGGTCAGCGCCCCCCTCCCATCCACAACATCACCCATATACCTGGGACACTCTGCAAAACTGCATCAAGGGGTCACCGGCCCCCCTCCCATCCACAGAGTCACCCATAAACCCAGCACACTCTGCAAAACTGAACCAAGGGGTCAGCGCCCCCCTCCCATCCACAACATCACCCATATACCTGGGACACTCTGCAAAACTGCATCAAGGGGTCACCGGCCCCCCTCCCATCCACAGAGTCACCCATAAACCCAGCACACTCTGCAAAACTGAACCAAGGGGTCAGCGCCCCCCCTCCCATCCACAGCGTCACCCATAAACCCAGCACACTCTGCAAAACTGAACCAAGGGGTCAGCGCCCCCCTCCATCCACAGCGTCACCCATATACCTGGGACACTCTGCAAAACTGCACCAAGGGCTCAGCACCTGCACCTGCATGCTGGACAAGTTAGCAACTGGCAGGCAGCCAGCAGGAGGTTTGGAATGGGGTGATTGGAGTGATTAAAATTGAGGTGCTGAAAGCAGGCTGAAAAAGAAATACATTTATAAAGTATTTTTTGAGTCTCTGGAACTCAGACACCCAGAAGTCTTAACTAACTGGCATGCCTGTGGTGGACAACGGGGACTGTACTTTCCTCTGGGCACCTTCTTTTACACTTCTGCAGCTTCCAGTGGCTTCCCTGTGTCCATGTACGGGCCCTGGCATGTCATGTGTGTGCGCTGTAAAAACAGCACAGGACATTTGGGTGCAGCCGGCGCCAACATAGGCTGTAATAGAAATTACGGCTATAGTGGCGCTTAGTGAGTAATTTGGGCACCATCAAAAGACGGAGCACAAATTACTACAGAAACAGAGTAATAGCTGGAAGCCAAATTGCATCTTTCCCCACCATCCCTGTGGACCTGGAGGGGGAATAGTAAATAACGCTGCCGGGACTTGTGCAGGAGCAGGGCAAACCGTATACCGTCTTTACCGTGCGCCCAAATCTCCCAGTGGGCGTTTAATAGATACACCGTTTTGTGACTTTCTTTGGGTCACATGACATGCCAGCCTTGCATTGTTATGCGCCTGACTGTCATCTGAGGAGCTAGGTCTGTCACTGCGCATGCACCCGCGGCGCACGCACATTTCCGCCGCACGCCTGCCCACCGGCCCGTCCGCCCTTTCACCCGTCATCACTCGCCACGTGTCACTCTCCCTCTCAATGTCTCCGCGTCCCCGCACATGCGTACAGCACATGTGGGACACGCGACGCAGAGACAGTAGGGTTTTATTAGAGAGGATGTGATGTCACACATCTTCTGCAGTACTTTAGAGACTAAGCTGACATTTCTCTGGTGGGTCCTCAGTACCCCAGTCTGAACCTGGATATTATTATTATTATTATTATTATTATTTAGTATTTATATAGCGCCAACATATTATGCAGCGCTGTACAGTGTATATATATATATATATATTGTCATGTCATGTCATGGATAGGAATAAAGTCAATTAAACACATTGTTCCAGTAGAAAAATACATGCATACAGATCTGTACATCAGTCCTGAAAGAGGGACACATAAAAGGGACAGGGGGACTGGGCTACCATAGAGGGACTGTCCCTCCAAAAGAGGGACACATAAAAGGGACAGGGGGGCTGGGCTACCATAGAGGGACTGTCCCTCCAAAAGAGGGACACATAAAAGGGACAGGGGGGCTGGGCTACCATAGAGGGACTGTCCCTCCAAAAGAGGGACACATAAAAGGGACAGGGGGGCTGGGCTACCACAGAGGGACTGTCCCTCCAAAAGAGGCACACATAAAAGGGACAGGGGGGCTGGGCTACCACAGAGGGACTGTCCCTCCAAAAGAGGCACACATAAAAGGGACAGGGGGGCTGGGCTACCATAGAGGGACTGTCCCTCCAAAAGAGGGACACATAAAAGGGACAGGGGGGCTGGGCTACCATAGAGGGACTGTCCCTCCAAAAGAGGGACACATAAATGGGACAGGGGGGCTGGGCTACCATAGAGGGACTGTCCCTCCAAAAGAGGGACACATAAAAGGGACAGGGGGGCTGGGCTACCATAGAGGGACTGTCCCTCCAAAAGAGGGACACATAAAAGGGACAGGGGGACTGGGCTACCATAGAGGGACTGTCCCTCCAAAAGAGGGACACATAAAAGGGACAGGGGGCTGGGCTACCATATAGGGACTGTCCCTCCAAAAGAGGGACACATAAAAGGGACAGGGGGCTGGGCTACCATAGAGGGACTGTCCCTCCAAAAGAGGGACATATAAAAGGGACAGGGGGGCTGGGCTACCATAGAGGGACTGTCCCTCCAAAAGAGGGACACATAAAAGGGACAGGGGGGCTGGGCTACCATAGAGGGACTGTCCCTCCAAAAGAGGGACACATAAAAGGGACAGGGGGGCTGGGCTACCATAGAGGGACTGTCCCTCCAAAAGAGGGACACATAAAAGGGACAGGGGGGCTGGGCTACCACAGAGGGACTGTCCCTCCAAAAGAGGGACACATAAAAGGGACAGGGGGGCTGGGCTACCACAGAGGGACTGTCCCTCCAAAAGAGGCACACATAAAAGGGACAGGGGGGCTGGGCTACCACAGAGGGACTGTCCCTCCAAAAGAGGCACACATAAAAGGGACAGGGGGGCTGGGCTACCATAGAGGGACTGTCCCTCCAAAAGAGGGACACATAAAAGGGACAGGGGGGCTGGGCTACCATAGAGGGACTGTCCCTCCAAAAGAGGGACACATAAAAGGGACAGGGGGGCTGGGCTACCATAGAGGGACTGTCCCTCCAAAAGAGGGACACATAAAAGGGACAGGGGGGCTGGGCTACCACAGAGGGACTGTCCCTCCAAAAGAGGGACACATAAAAGGGACAGGGGGGCTGGGCTACCATAGAGGGACTGTCCCTCCAAAAGAGGGACACATAAAAGGGACAGGGGGACTGGGCTACCATAGAGGGACTGTCCCTCCAAAAGAGGGACACATAAAAGGGACAGGGGGGCTGGGCTACCATAGAGGGACTGTCCCTCCAAAAGAGGGACACATAAAAGGGACAGGGGGCTGGGCTACCATATAGGGACTGTCCCTCCAAAAGAGGGACACATAAAAGGGACAGGGGGGCTGGGCTACCATAGAGGGACTGTCCCTCCAAAAGAGGGACATATAAAAGGGACAGGGGGGCTGGGCTACCATAGAGGGACTGTCCTTCCAAAAGAGGGACACATAAAAGGGACAGGGGGGCTGGGCTACCATAGAGGGACTGTCCCTCCAAAAGAGGGACACATAAAAGGGACAGGGGGGCTGGGCTACCATAGAGGGACTGTCCCTCCAAAAGAGGGACACATAAAAGGGACAGGGGGGCTGGGCTACCATAGAGGGACTGTCCCTCCAAAAGAGGGACACATAAAAGGGACAGGGGGGCTGGGCTACCATAGAGGGACTGTCCCTCCAAAAGAAGGACACATAAAAGGGACAGGGGGGCTGGGCTACCATAGAGGGACTGTCCCTCCAAAAGTGGGACACATAAAAGGGACAGGGGGACTGGGCTACCATAGAGGGACTGTCCCTCCAAAAGTGGGACAATTGGGAGCTATGATTTTTCCATCTGTGATTTTCTATATTGTGGCAAAACACATTGTCGTTGGGAATTCGCATTGTGTAGGAAAAAGCAGAAAGCTGTGATTTTACAACTCAGAACAAAAAAACCCAAAACCTGAACGAAAACATTTCTGATTCTTAAATGATCCATTCATTTCTCTTACAATTAAACACATGCATTTTTGAGTTAAAAATATTAATTAGTATGTAAAGTTTTGCACGCAGGTTTTTACTGCAGCTAACAAAAGTCCATAGGAATTTTCATGCGATGTGGTAATTTAGGCTGCAAGATTTACGGTTTTTTTTCCGTGGATGTGAAAACGCATACACAATTTTGCTAATTTTAGCAGACGGGATCATTGACTTTCATTAGGTGTGCGGCAAATGCGTTTTTCTCAATTCACGTGCAAATTTCAAGTGTGAACCCTGCCTTAGATCCTCAAACATGTCATTAACCACTTTGTGCTCCTTGACGTAGTTATACGTCAAGGAGGACATGCGCACTCCCGCACGCTCCCGTCCGCGGATTCGTTAACCCAAGAATCAATGAATCGGGCTATGGTGCCCGATCACGGATTCCTCTCCCACGCAGAAAAAGCGACAGCTTCTCTCGGAAGCTTCGCTTTTTCTGACTCCTATGTCCCTCTAAGCGTACATTGTACGCTTAGAGTAACGTCATGTAAACAAGCTCAAAAAGTAAAATTACATTTAAAAGTAAAAAAAAATTAAAATGCACAATTAAAATGCAATAAAACACTATTTACATCCCACCCTCCCAAAAATACCCACATAAAATGTTTAATAAAAAAAAAACAAAAAAACATTACAATACAAAAAAAAACACATAAATATGTACCTAAGGGTCTAAGCTTGTTAAATATTTATGTAAAGTTGAAATATTTCTATATATTTTTTTTTTTATAAGCTTGTAAATAGTGATGGATGCAAAACAAAAAAAAATGCTCTTTTTTTTTCCAAATAAAATATTGTCGCCATATATTGTGATAGGGACATAATTTGAACGGTGTAATAACCGGGACATATGGGCAAATACAATACGTGGGTTATAATTATGGAGGCATGTATTATTTTAAAACTATAATGGCCGAAAACGGAGAAATAATGATTTTTTTCAGTTTTTTTCTTATTCTTACTGTTAAAATGCATTTACAGTAAGGTAGCTCTTAGCAAAATGTACCCCCCAAAGAAAGCCTAATTGGTGGCGGAAAAAACAAGATATAGATCAGTTCATTGTGATAAGTAGTGATAAAGTTATAGGCGAATGAATGGGAGGTGAACATTGCTCGGATGCATAAAGTGAAAACGACTGAGGGCTGAAGTGGTTAATTCAAATAGACGAGATCCAGAGGAGATAAATAATACTGAAACAGCCCAGCTGTCAATTATGATTGGCCAATCACTGACCAATTTTTTAGTATGACGGTCAACAGCTATTGAATACTATGAGTAGATCATGTAGGTGACCTCCCCTACTGCATGGAGGTGGTAACTTGGTCAGTGATTGGCCAATCATAATTGAAAGTGTGTACCAGGTTTAAGCAGAGCACTCTGTGGGCGTGGCTGCTGCGTGGTTTGGCATAAGGGGTGTGGCCTAGATGAAAGATCTGAAAGTCTGTTCAGTAGGAAGTGACTGGTGAAGGTAGTCTTGGTCAGGCACTCTAAGGGTTTGTTCACACTATGTGCTTGTTTCACTTTATAACTCATATCACGTCCGCGCTAGTGTTTTTGCGCACAATTTCACGTTCTGCACGCATTTTCGCTTGCAGTCGCGATTTTGCACCTACGATTGTGCGAAAGATTGCAATCACGCACAAAACGCAAAATTGCGCGTGAAAACGCTAGCGCGGCCGTGATATGAGATCACGGTTTAGTCAGTCAAGCCCTATGAGCGTTTGCGGATTTTTTTTAAGCGCTGGCGATTTTAGAAATCCCCCTAAAAGCGCTTGTGCGATGACTTCCTATGAGAGTGTTCACATGGAAGCGTTTCAATTTTTTCAGCAAATCGCAAACGCCCTTCATGTACCATTTTCTGAGTGCAATAATGGAAGGTATAGGGAAAGCGCAAAACGCTTGAAAAATCACTTTGTACAGCGATTTCCCCATCGCTTTTAAGAATAAATGTGGGCAGCACGGTGGCGTAGTGGTTAGCTCTCTCGCCTTGCAGCGCTGGGTCCCCGGTTCGAATCCCAGCCAGGGCACTATCTGCAAAGACATTGGACAAATGTGTCAGCACACCAATAATTCCATAGTACACGCTCTTTTACACTTTTGTAACCACGCGCCTTGAAGAAGGGGGACCCTGTGTGGCCCCGAAACAATTGTCGGCCTTTTCCTCTTGTGGGAACGCATGGCTCAATAAAAGAGCGTGTACTATGGAATTATTGGTGTGCTGACACATTTGTCCAATGTCTTATCTGGAGATACAGATGCCTATATCTCAGTGTCAAGCACCCAACCGATTTTACTGATGGTGTGCCCTTCATAACCCAGTGAACACTATCTGCAAAGAGTCTGTATGTTCTCTCCGTGTCTGCGTGGGTTTCCTCTGGGCACTCCGGTTTCCTCCCACATTCCAAAAACATACGGATAAGTTAATTGGCTCCCCCTAAAAAACTGGCCCTAGACTACAGTACTTACACCACATAATATAGACATATGGCAATGGTAGGGATTAGATTGTGAGCTCCTTTGAGGGACAGTTAGTGACAAGATATATATATACACTGTACAGCGCTGCGTAATATGTCGGCGCTATATAAATAATAATAATAATAATAAATACATTGTATTGTATTTATTATTTTCCGGGTCAAATAGTTCACTTCCTGACTTTGACTTGAGGAAGTGAACATTTCAATCGCTCTGCAAAAGCACTCAGAAAAGCGTTCACAAAAGTGCTTTTCTAAGTTTAAAGTGCAGGGAAAAGCGTTTTGAAAAATGCTCAATAAATCGCTCGGCGCTGGCGATAGAGCTGATGATTTATAATGTGAAGAAGGTCTAAAAGTGATTTATTTGGCATTGGTTATTAGAGGTGCGTACACACATCCAATTTTTTCCACTTCTAGAATGTCTTACCGACACAAATCTGTTCAAAGTAGGTTGGCCCTCACGCTAGATGGAAGTGGTAAATTGGCCAATGAAAATGCACACTGTGTCATCGAACAACATAATAATTTGGAATATCTGTGTGTGTGGACAAGACAAGACAAATAACATTTATATCGCGCTTTTCTCCTGGCGGACAGCGGACTCAAAGGGCCAGAGCTGCAGGCACTAGGACACGCTCTATAGGCAGTAACAGTGTTAGGCCAGAGCTGCAGCCACTAGGGGGTGCTCTATAGGCAGTAACAGTGTTAGGCCAGAGCTGCAGCCACTAGGGGGTGCTCTATAGGCAGTAGCAGTGTTAGGCCAGAGCAGCAGCCACTAGGGGGTGCTCTGTAGGCAGTAACAGTGTTAGGCCAGAGCTGCAGCCACTAGGGGGTGCTCTATAGGCAGTAGCAGTGTTAGGCCAGAGCTGCAGCCACTAGGGGGCGCTCTATAGGCAGAAGCAGTGTTAGGCCAGAGCTGCAGCCACTAGGACACGCTCTATAGGCAGTAGCAGTGTTAGGCCAGAGCTGCAGCCACTAGGACACGCTCTATAGGCAGTAACAGTGTTAGGCTAGAGCTGCAGGCACTAGGACACGCTCTATAGGCAGTAACAGTGTTAGGCCAGAGCTGCAGCCACTAGGGGGTGCTCTATAGGCAGTAGCAGTCTTATGCCAGAGCTGCAGCCACTAGGGGGCGATCTATAGGCAGTAGCAGTGTTAGGCCAGAGCTGCAGCCACTAGGGGGCGCTCTATAGGCAGTAGCAGTGTTAGGCCAGAGCTGCAGCCACTAGGGGGAACTCTATAGGCAGTAGCAGTGTTAGGCCAGAGCTGCAGCCACTAGGGGGCGCTCTATAGGCAGTAGCAGTGTTAGGCCAGAGCTGCAGCCACTAGGGGACGCTCTGTAGGCAGTAGCAGTGTTAGGCCAGAGCTGCAGCCACTAGGGGGCGCTCTATAGGCAGTAGCAGTGTTAGGCCAGAGCTGCAGCCACTAGGACACGCTCTATAGGCAGTAACAGTGTTAGGCCAGAGCTGCAGCCACTAGGGGGCGCTCTATAGGCAGTAGCAGTGTGAGGCCAGAGCTGCAGCCACTAGGGGACGCTCTGTAGGCAGTAGCAGTGTTAGGCCAGAGCTGCAGCCACTAGGGGTGCTCTACAGGCAGTAGCAGTGTTAGGCCAGAGCTGCAGCCACTAGGGGGCGCTCTATAGACTGTAGCAGTGTTAGGCCAGAGCTGCAGCCACTAGGGGGAACTCTATAGGCAGTAGCAGTGTTAGGCCAGAGCTGCAGGCACTAGGGGGCGCTCTATAGGCAGTAGCAGTGTTAGGCCAGAGCTGCAGCCACTAGGGGGCGCTCTATAGGCAGTAGCAGTGTTAGGCCAGAGCTGCAGCCACTAGGGGGAGCTTTATAGGCAGTAGCAGTGTTAGGCCAGAGCTGCAGGCACTAGGGGGTGCTCTATAGGCAGTAGCAGTGTTAGGCCAGAGCTGCAGCCACTAGGGGGCGCTCTATAGGCAGTAGCAGTGTTAGGCCAGAGCTGCAGCCACTAGGGGACGCTCTGTAGGCAGTAGCAGTGTTAGGCCAGAGCTGCAGCCACTAGGGGTGCTCTATAGGCAGTAGCAGTGTTAGGCCAGAGCTGCAGCCACTAGGGGGCGCTCTATAGACTGTAGCAGTGTTAGGCCAGAGCTGCAGCTACTAGAGGGAACTCTATAGGCAGTAGCAGTGTTAGGCCAGAGCTGCAGGCACTAGGGGGTGCTCTATAGGCAGTAGCAGTGTTAGGCCAGAGCTGCAGCCACTAGGGGGCGCTCTATAGGCAGTAGCAGTGTTAGGCCAGAGCTGCAGCCACTAGGGGGCGCTCTATAGGCAGTAGCAGTGTTAGGCCAGAGCTGCAGCCACTAGGGGTGCTCTATAGGCAGTAGCAGTGTTAGGTCCGAGCTGCAGCCACTAGGGGGCGCTCTATAGGCAGTAGCAGTGTTAGGCCAGAGCTGCAGCCACTAGGGGGCGCTCTATAGGCAGTAGCAGTGTTAGGCCAGAGCTGCAGCCACTAGGGGGCGCTCTATAGGCAGTAGCAGTGTTAGGCCAGAGCTGCAGCCACTAGGGGGCGCTCTATAGGCAGTAGCAGTGTTAGGCCAGAGCTGCAGCCACTAGGGGGCGCTCTATAGGCAGTAGCAGTGTTAGGCCAGAGCTGCAGCCACTAGGGGGCGCTCTATAGGCAGTAGCAGTGTTAGGCCAGAGCTGCAGCCACTAGGGGGCGCTCTATAGGCAGTAGCAGTGTTAGGTCCGAGCTGCAGCCACTAGGGGGCGCTCTATAGGCAGTAGCAGTGTTAGGCCAGAGCTGCAGCCACTAGGGGGCGCTCTATAGGCAGTAGCAGTATTAGGCCAGAGCTGCAGACACTAGGGGGAGCTCTATTATTATTTTCATTATTATTATTTAGTATTTATATAGCGCCGACATATTACGCAGCGCTGTACAGTGTATATATATATATCTTGTCACTAACTGTCCCTCAAAGGAGCTCACAATCTAATCCCTACCATTGCCATATGTCTATATTATGTAGTGTAAGTACTGTAGTCTAGGGCCAATTTTTAGGGGGAGCCAATTAACTTATCCGTATGTTTTTGAAATGTGGGAGGAAACCGGAGTGCCCGGAGGAAACCCACGCAGACACGGAGAGAACATACAAACTCTTTGCAGATAGTGCCCTGGCTGGGATTCGAACCAGGGACCCAGCGCTGCAAGGCGAGAGAGCTAACCACTACGCCACCGTGCTGCCCCGTTATAGGCAGTAGCAGTGTTAGGCCAGAGCTGCAGCCACTAGGGCGCGCTCTATAGGCAGTAGCAGTGTTAGGCCAGAGCTGCAGCCACTAGGGCGCGCTCTATAGGCAGTAGCAGTGTTAGGCCAGAGCTGCAGCCACTAGGGGGTGCTCTATAGGCAGTAGCAGTGTTAGGCCAGAGCTGCAGCCACTAGGACACGCTCTATAGACTGTAGCAGTGTTATGTCAGAGCTGCAGCCACTAGGGGGCGCTCTATAGGTAGTAGCAGTGTTAGGCCAGAGCTGCAGCCACTAGGGGTGCTCTATAGGCAGTAGCAGTGTTAGGCCAGAGCTGCAGCCACTAGGGCGCGCTCTATAGGCAGTAGCAGTGTTAGGCCAGAGCTGCAGCCACTAGGGGGCACTCTATAGGCAGTAGCAGTGTTAGGCCAGAGCTGCAGACACTAGGGGGAGCTCTATAGGCAGTAGCAGTGTTAGGCCAGAGCTGCAGCCACTAGGACGCGCTCTATAGGCAGTTGCAGTGTTAGGGAGACTTGCCTAAGGTCTCCTACTGAATAGGTGCTGGCTTACTGAACAGTAGTGATGACACGAAATTTCACGTTTTCATAATTACGACACAAAATTTGCAATGATGACACCAGGTCGTAATTTGTAATTTAAAAAAAATGTGCAGCTCATAATGTCGTGTGTCATAGTTTTGCATTAAATCGTAATTTTGTGTTTCATTTGTAATTACGTAATTTAGCGAAAATCACAGGTAACACACAAACTGTGTATGGTGGTAATTACGCAACATTTCTGCCCGGTGATCTGCACAGCTATCTGTGTGGCGATCTGCACGGCGTTCTTTACGGGGATCCGTACGGCTGTCTGGCACGCTTCGCGTTCTCTCGCACTCCCCCTGCCTCCGCCTCTGCGATGTTTTAAACACAAATAATTGGGGGGAGTTTCTGAGAATAAACTTTCATCTTTAGTGCGGTACTCCTAGTAATAATAATATTCCTCCACACATAAACAGCGCTTTCATCTGCGGCCAGAGAACGTGTGATATGGTCTTCCTGCAATTCAGACGTGATTGTTTGTTTATCATGGAAAACGTGTCAGCAAAATAAACGGATTACCCAGGAATGTCCTCAATAGGGAAGCATCCACAGAGCAGCTTACCACCAGGGAGAAGCCAGGGATTACGCCTGCATGCGGATATCATGCAAATTGTATGCAGATCAGAAATGGGGACAATCAGATTAAGCAGTTTGATTGGCCCAACAAAGCTTATTTCAGGTTATTATATCATTCTTTTTTGCATACATTGACATGCGTCATTCTTGTATTCTCCTAGCAGGGAATGCTAAGAGGGAGTGTCAGCCCGCTGTAAGGACTTCCCTGATTTAGAGAGACGTTTAAAGCAGGATTGTCAGCCACAAAATCAAATTCCATTTACACACTGCTCTGTATTTATTATGTAGTCTGCATGCAGTCTGCATTGCACACATTCCAATATAATCATAAATGTTTCTGCTGTGATGAATCTTATCTCAGTCAGCCTGGCTCTAGTCGGTACATTGCCAAGGAGAGGAAATTCTGTTGTCTCCCCTCCCACATTCCTGCTCCTCACTGATTGGCTGAGGACGGTTCAGTGTGACAGGAGGCTGAGAAGGGAAATACACCTCACCCCTCTGCAGAAGCTGCTGAAAATCTATGCAGTGCTCACATGTGTTTACAAAGCAAGCTAGATATGACAGTGCAGTTTCTAGGAGAAAAAAAAGAGTACAGGAGGAAATGACATTAGGATTGGCTTCATTGAGAGGCAGTAAAGATGGGAAATGCCTGGAACAATTTTCTCTTTATTTACTATATAAAATTCACTGAAATCAAAATGAGGACAGTACAATACATATGTTCTGTAGGTAGAAAAAATATTTTAGCTACACCTATATGTTTTTTTTCCTGGTATAGTATACCTGTCCCTACGGCTTTAAGCTGGCCATACATTTAGCCATATTGCGGCCCAACCGACCATCCGATTCGATAACAAGCAAGCACGATTGATGATTTGACAGATTTCGGCTGGAAAATCTTGATCCGACGTGGTCGATCAGGTGCGCGGCATTGTGACGACTAATGAACCCCTGGCAACTGCCCCACCAAATGTAAATGTCCCCCCTGTCCCTGTACGTTGTAAATATCACCGGCTCCAGCTGCGGTGATTCTCGTCCGCGGTATCCCCTGAGCTCCGCCAGACGGAGGCAGTGCCACCAGGCCGATTCCTGAAATATTTCATGCTGAAATTGAGCGGGAATCGGCCTGTAATGTACGGCAGCCAACAGATCCCCCTTCAGATCCAATTCGATTAGAGAGAGATCTGTCTCTTAGTCGATCTGCCATACGTCTCTAGACATGGGCACCGTTAGGGTCGGCGCACACAGGCAAATGCTGGCATCCGTCCTCGGCGTTTACTGCCAGGATCCACCGCGTCCCACATTGACTCAGTGGCAGCGTTCATGTCAATTCGTTCACCATCGATTGCGCAAGCGCCACGGTCAATCGCATTTTCCGAAATGCTGCATGTAGCTTCTAGCGACGGCTGCGTTCATGATTCTGTATTCCCCAGGGGAGGGCGCCCTTTGTGTAGATTGCAGAAGACTTCGGGGTAGGTTGTGCGTACTTGAATGCCGCACGCTGCTTCTGACTAGGACAAGGTTCATGTGATTTGCCGTCGGTGGAGGTGCCATACATTTACAATGCACCGTAAGGTGGGGAGCCATACATACTGTATATAGTGTTGATTACGTTTGCCACAGGACATTACGTTTGCGTCCATTTTCGCAATTACGCATTTACCATTTGTAAATTCAATTGACTTTGTGTAATCATTCGTAATTTCGCTTCGTTTTTGCGTAATTTTGTGTTGACGTTTGTGGTGAATAGCAAATAGCCCCCATATAAGCCATTGTCACCAATAGTGCTACATATGTTATGGTAAATAGAGGGTACAAGTAAAAAAAAAATGTTTTTTTTTCAAAAAACCTTGTACAAGTAGTCCCCAGTTAACAAACAAGATAGGGACTGTAGGTTCGTTCTTAACCTGAATCTGTTCTTAAGTCGGAACATTGGGCCATCTTTGGCCCCTGTACCTCCTCTGTGCCCCCCTCTGTGTCACCTCTGTTTATACAAGTTTAAAAGCCATTTTTTCTTGAAAATTGATTTTTTTCAAAATCTACAAGTCCAATTAAAAAAAAAAAATGTTTTGACTTGTTCCTATGGAAACACAGAAACCATGCTGTTCGTATCGGCGGGTCATTCTTAAGTCAGGGACTACCTGTAGTTTGTGAGAAAATCGATTTTAAAAATGCTAAGGAAAAATGTTTTTTAAACTCTGAAAAAATGACAGTTTAAAATCCATTTTTCCTTTGCATTTTTAAAATTGATTTTCTCAAAAACTGCAAGGTAGCAATTTTGGTGGCAATAACATGTTTGGGGGGGCTTTGCTACTGATCGCTAAAGTCGGCACAAAATTACACAAAAATTACGCAAAATTATGAAAGATTACAATTACAGATGCTGTTTCCCGCAGCCCCAGCGATTGTGCGCAGTGTGCTCCTCCAGTAATTGTGCGCAGTGCGCTCCTGGCCCCAGTGATTGTGCGCAGTGCGCTCCCGGCCCCAGTGATTGTGTGCAGTGCGCTCCCGGCCCCAGTGATTGTGCGCAGTGCGCTCCCGGCCCCAGTGATTGTGCGCAGTCGCTCCCGGCCCCAGTGATTGTGCGCAGTCGCTCCCGGCCCCAGTGATTGTGCGCAGTCGCTCCCGGCCCCAGCGATTGTGCGCAGTGCGCTCCCAGCCCCAGCGATTGTGCGCAATGCGCTCCCAGCCCAAGCGATTGTGCGCAGTGCGCTCCCAGCCCCAGCGATTGTGCGCTCCCAGCCCCAGCGATTGTGCGCTCCCGGCCCCAGCGATTGTGTGCAGTGCGCTCCCAGCCCCAGCGATTGTGTGCAGTGCGCTCCCAGCCCCAGCGATTGTGTGCAGTGCGCTCCCAGCCCCAGCGATTGTGTGCAGTGCGCTCCCAGCCCCAGCGATTGTGCGCTCCCAGCCCCAGCGATTGTGCGCTCCCAGCCCCAGCGATTGTGCGCTCCCAGCCCCAGCGATTGTGCGCTCCCAGCCCCAGCGATTGTGCGCTCCCGGCCCAAGCGATTGTGCGCTCCCGACCCCAGTGATTGTGCGCAGTGCGCTCCCGGCCCCAGTGATTGTGCGCAGTGCGCTCCCGGCCCCAGCGATTGTGCGCTCCCAGCCCCAGTGATTGTGCACAGTGCGCTCCCGGCCCCAGCGATTGTGCGCAGTGCGCTCCCAGCCCCAGCGATTGTGCGCAGTGCGCTCCCGGCCCCAGTGATTGTGCGCAGTGCACTCCCGGCCCCAGTGATTGTGCGCAGTGTGCTCCCGACCCCAGTGATAGTGTGCTCCCGGCCCCAGCGATTGTGCACAGTGCGCTCCCGGCCCCAGTGTTTTGTGCGCAGTGCGCTCCCGGCCCCAGTGATTGTGCGCAGTGCGCTCCCGGCCCCAGTGATTGTGCGCAGTGCGCTCCCGGCCCCAGTGATTGTGCGCAGTGCGCTCCCGGCCCCAGTGATTGTGCGCAGTGCGCTCCCGGCACCAGTGATTGTGCGCAGTGTGCTCCCGGCCCCAGCGATTGTGCACAGTGCGCTCCCGGCCCCAGCGATTGTGCGCAGTGCGCTCCCGGCCCCAGTGATTGTGCGCAGTGCGCTCCCGGCCCCAGTGATTGTGCGCAGTGCGCTCCCGGCCCCAGTGATTGTGCGCAGTGCGCTCCCGGCCCCAGTGATTGTGCGCAGTGCGCTCCCGGCCCCAGTGATTGTGCGCAGTGCGCTCCCGGCCCCAGTGATTGTGCGCAGTGCGCTCCCGGCCCCAGTGATTGTGCGCAGCGCGCTCCCGGCCCCAGCGATTGTGCGCAGTGCGCTCCCAGCGATTGTGCCCAGTGCGCTCCCAGCCCCAGCGATTGTGCGCTCCCGGCCTCAGAGCATCATGCAGCCAGATGTAGAGGAATGCATGGCATTAATCTGCGGTTATATTTCTGATGACTTTGCTCCTGTCACAGAATATTTGGCCGGTAAACGCCGATCTGACACGACTCTCCGGGCAGCGCACACTCGGGCTATATTGGTTTTTAATTAATATCACAGCTTGCAACTTATTACGCTGCAGATGGTGCGATACACGGGCTGCTTTCCCTTAAAGCCGCTATATTTATAATGTGACAATTATGTTCATCACAAGTCTCTCACCTGACGGAACGTCCCTCTCTCTCTCTCTCCACCGATCTCTGCACAACTTCTCCCAATAAACCACAAATCATCTCACGACTTATTCTGCGTACTGTCTACTAGAGATGAGCAGAAATTACTCCCATGCGCAATTATTCATGATAGCCGGTGTGCAGCGGCATCCCCCCGCCCGCTTCGATCACCTCCGGCGATCTTTGATCAGGAAATCCCATTCAAAGAACGGGATTTCCTGAAGGGCTTCCCCCGCCGCCATGGCGATGGGGCGGGATGACGTCACCGACGTCATGGACGTCTAAGGGAGTCCCGATCCACCCCTCACCGCTACCTGGCACTGATTGGCCAGGCAGCGCACGGGGTCTGGGGGGGGGGGGGCGCACGGCGCGGCGATTTAGCGTGGAGCGGCGGCGATCGGAATGCGCACGCAGCTAGCAAAGTGCTAGCTGCGTGTTGCAAAAAAAAAAAGGAAGCAAATCGGCCCAGCAGGGCCTGAGAAATCCTCCTGCGCGGCATAGCCCGAGCTCGGGCTTACCGCCAGGAAGGTTAATTGTTACCATTCGTAATTACGCATGAATGTACCCGTAACGTACGCGTATTTTGTGCCGACTTTATGCGGTGAAAAGCAAAGCCCTCATATTATATGGCTATTGCTACAGTGGGATGCGAAAGTTTGGGCAACCTTTTTAATCATCATGATTTTCCTGTATAAATCGTTGGTTGTTACAATACAAAATGTCAGTTAAATATATCATACAGGAGACACACACAGTGATATTGGAGAAGTGAAATGAAAATTATTGGATTTACAGAAAGTGCGCAATAATTGGTTAAACAAAATGAGGCATTCGACATACAGTATGTTAAGAAGAATATTGGGTACAAGTTACAAAAAGAATTGTTCAAAAAGACCTTGTAGTTTTTGAGAAAATCGATTTTAAAAAATTGTTTTTTTTTTTTGACTGTCGTATTTCTGAGTGTAAAAAACATTTTTCTTGGCATTTCTAAAATTGATTTTCTCAAAAACGATAAGGTCTTTTTGAAAAATGATTATTATTATTTTTGACTTGTACCCACTGTTCTGCTTAACATATGTAGCAATTTTGGTAGCAATAACATGTATGGGGACTTTGCAATTTACTGCCAAAGTCCGCATGAAATTACTAAAATCCATTGACCCTTTTTATCTCTTTCCTGCTCTCAGAAGCCATTTTCTGCTAGGAAAATGTTTTATAGTTGTCATTTCTTATATTATCAGTGAGGGTCACACTGTAGTCTGACCCAGTCCCGACAGAGGGCTGGTGCACACCAGAGCGCTTCTGTAGCGTTTTTTAAAACGCTTGCTTGGGGAAGACCGCTTGGCTAATGAAAGTGAATGGGATGGTGCTCACCAGAGCGGCTTGTTTTTTCCCTAAACGCAAACTTGGGGGCAAACTCCGCTGGCTGCATGCTTGTTCCAGGTGTGACTCCGCTGGCTGCATGCTTGTTCCAGGTGTGACTCCGCTGGCTGCATGCTTGTTCCAGGTGTGACTGTGCTGGCTGCATGCTTGTTCCAGGTGTGACTCCGCTGGCTGCATGCTTGTTCCAGGTGTGACTCCGCTGGCTGCATGCATGTTCCAGGTGTGACTGCACTGGCTGCATGCTTGTTCCAAGTGTGACTCCGCTGGCTGCATGCTTGTTCCAGGTGTGACTCCGCTGGCTGCATGCTTGTTCCAGGTGTGACTCCGCTGGCTGCATGCTTGTTCCAGGTGTGACTGCACTGGCTGCATGCTTGTTCCAGGTGTGACTCCGCTGGCTGCATGCTTGTTCCAGGTGTGACTCCGCTGGCTGCATGCTTGTTCCAGGTGTGACTTCGCTGGCTGCATGCTTGTTCCAGGTGTGACTCCGCTGGCTGCATGCTTGTTCCAGGTGTGACTCCGCTGGCTGCATGCTTGTTCCAGGTGTGACTCCGCTGGCTGCATGCTTGTTCCAGGTGTGACTCCGCTGGCTGCATGCTTGTTCCAGGTGTGACTCCGCTGGCTGCATGCTTGTTCCAGGTGTGACTCCGCTGGCTGCATGCTTGTTCCAGGTGTGACTCCGCTGGCTGCATGCTTGTTCCAGGTGTGACTCCGCTGGCTGCATGCTTGTTCCAGGTATGATTCTGCTGGTTGCATGCTTCTTCCAGGTGTGACTCTGCTGGCTGCATGCTTGTTCCAGGTGTGACTCCGCTGGCTGCATGCTTGTTCCAGGTATGATTCTGCTGGTTGCATGCTTGTTCCAGGTGTGACTCCGCTGGCTGCATGCTTGTTCCAGGTGTGACGCCGCAGGCTACATGCTTGTTCCAGGTGTGACGCCGCTGGCTGCATGCTCGTTCCAGGTGTGACTCCACTGGCTGCATGCTTGTTCCAGGTGTGACTCCACTGGCTGCATGCTTGTTCCAGGTGTGACTCCATTGGCTGCATGCCTTTTCCAGGTGTGCCTCGACTGGCTGCATGCTTGTTCCAGGCGTGACTCTGCTGGCTGCATGCTTGTTCCAGATGTGACTTTGCTGGCTGCATGCTTGTTCCAGGTGGGAGTCCGCAGGCTATATGCTTGTTCCAGGTGTGACTCCGCTGGCTGCATGCTTGTTCCAGGTGTGACTCCGCTGGCTGCATGCTTGTTCCAGGTGTGATTCCGCTGGCTGCATGCTTGTTCCAGGTGTGACTCCACTGGCTGCATGCTTGTTCCAGGTGTGACTCCATTGGCTGCATGCCTTTTCCAGGTGTGACTCTACTGGCTGCATGCTTGCTCCAGGTGTGACTCCGCTGGCTGCATGCTTGTTCCAGGTATGACTCTACTGGCTGCATGCTTGCTCCAGATGTGACTTTGCTGGCTACATGCTTGTTCCAGGTGGGAGTCCGCTGGCTGCATGCTTGTTCCAGGTGTGACTCTACTGGCTGCATGCTCGTTCCAGGTGTGACTCTGCTGGCTGCATGCTTGTTCCAGGCGTGACTCTGCTGGCTGCATGCTTGTTCCAGGTGTGACTCTGCTGGCTGCATGCTTGTTCCAAGTGTGACTGCACTGGCTGCATGCTTGTTCCAGGTGTGACTCCGCTGGCTGCATGCTTGTTCCAGGTGTGACTCTGCTGGCTGCATGCTTGCTCCAAGTGTGACTCCGCTGGCTGCATGCTTGTTCCAGGTGTGACTCCGCTGGCTGCATGCTTGTTCCAGGTGTGACTCCGCTGGCTGCATGCCTGTTCCAGGTGTGACTCCGCTGGCTGCATGCTTGTTCCAGGTGTGACTCCGCTGGCTGCATGCTTCTTCCAGGTGTGACTCTGCTGGCTGCATGCTTGTTCCAGGTGTGACTCCGCTGGCTGCATGCTTGTTCCAGGTGGGAGTCCGCAGGCTCCATGCTTGTTCCCGGTGTGACTCCGCTGACTGCATGCTTGTTCCAGGTATGATTCTGCTGGTTGCATGCTTGTTCCAGGTGTGACTCCGCTGGCTGCATGCTTGTTCCAGGTGTGACTCCGCTGGCTGCATGCTTGTTCCAGGTGTGACGCCGCAGGCTACATGCTTGTTCCAGGTGTGACGCCGCTGGCTGCATGCTCGTTCCAGGTGTGACTCCGCTGGCTGCATGCTTGTTCCAGGTGTGACTCCACTGGCTGCATGCTTGTTCCAGGTGTGACTCTGCTGGCTGCATGCTTGTTCCAGGTGTGACTTTGCTGGCTGCATGCTTGTTCCAGGTGGGAGTCCGCAGGCTATATGCTTGTTCCAGGTGTGACTCCGCTGGCTGCATGCTTGTTCCAGGTGTGACTCCGCTGGCTGCATGCTTGTTCCAGGTGTGATTCCGCTGGCTGCATGCTTGTTCCAGGTGTGACTCCACTGGCTGCATGCTTGTTCCAGGTGTGACTCCATTGGCTGCATGCCTTTTCCAGGTGTGACTCTACTGGCTGCATGCTTGCTCCAGGTGTGACTCCGCTGGCTGCATGCTTGTTCCAGGTATGACTCTACTGGCTGCATGCTTGCTCCAGATGTGACTTTGCTGGCTACATGCTTGTTCCAGGTGGTAGTCCGCTGGCTGCATGCTTGTTCCAGGTGTGACTCTACTGGCTGCATGCTCGTTCCAGGTGTGACTCTGCTGGCTGCATGCTTGTTCCAGGCGTGACTCTGCTGGCTGCATGCTTGTTCCAGGCATGACTCTGCTGGCTGCATGCTTGTTCCAGGTGTGACTTTGCTGGCTGCATGCTTGTTCCGGGTGTGACTCATGCCTGCATGCTAGTTCCAGGTGTGACTCTACTGGCTGCATGCTTGTTCCAGGTGTGACTCTGCTGGCTGCATGGTTGTTCCAGGTGTGACTCTGCTGGCTGCATGGTTGTTCCAGGTGTGACTCCTCTGCCTGCATGCTTGTTCCAGGTGTGTCTCCTCTGCCTGCACGCTTGTTCCAGGTGTGACTCCTCTGCCTGCATGCTTGTTCCAGATGTGACTGCTGGCTGCATGCTTGTTCCAGGCAGAATAAGCAGCTTTTTCTAAGGGAAATGAACATGGCGGGTTCCCCGGTCCTCATTTAGTTTAGGCTTACTAGAAGTGGAATATTTGGCTGTCATGTTGGGTTATATTGTGCTGCCTTATTTGTGGTTGGCGAGTTAATATCCAGATGTTTGTTGTGGTGGTTTTAATTTCAGCCTCCGCCCTGTTCAGTCAGAACATTTCTAATGTAGCCAGTTACAGGCGGAGCCCCCTCCACCTCTGCGCTGCTGCTTTTTATGGGGGGAGTGAGAGAGCACTTAACCCCTTCAGTGCTGAAGGGGCTTACATGGGGCTGATTGAAAGCAGATGCTTGTGGTTTCCTGGGGTGCTCAGAGGCCAAGTGGCCCCCCTTACCTTCCCCTCCCCCACCAGACAGGGTTGTTGGGGGGGCTGCAGCAGGAGCAGCCGGCCCGGCACAGCTCTGCCGCTCTGAAAAGTCCACAATGTTTGCTTACGTATGACGTACATTTTGTAGGACGGTTTTTAAGTGATATTATATTTTAGCTATTTGTATTAATATTTTATACACATTATACCTTGTTTTTTTTAATTTTTTTTAATTAGTTTTGCATTTAAACTATTTTATAAATAAGGTGGTCATAGATCAGGTGACTTGGCCAGTGATCGACCATCCGATTCAAGTATTATAATCAGATGAAGATCAGTGCTGCCAAGTGCATGCCCGACCACCAATGCGACCAATTTCAGTTTCAGAAATCGGTCGCATACGTGGATTGCGCATGCTGAAAGATGTTGGGCCGATTGTTCAATCAGGTGCGCGGCAGTAACGGAGTGCAATTTCGGAAAAACGCAATGAAACACCAGGAACTGTCCCCCCGTCCAATGTTAAAGTGGACCCAAATTATAAATACAAGATTTCAGAAATAAAATCTATTTTCTAACTTATAATAATAAATAGCAGCCTTTTTTCAGCTGCATGATGACAAATATAAAATATTTTACATTTATTGGAGGATCCCCTCCCTTCCTTTCATATTGCCGGGACAGAAGTCGGCAGACTGGTGGAGGAGATAAAAAACAAAACACTGGCTGCTACTGATGATGTCACAGGGGAGGTGATCTCAGCTTGTGTGAGATTTCACATAGACCACGCCCCTGTGAGGGAGGGTAGCTGATGACAAACACACCCATGATCTAAAACCTCCTACTAAGCTCAGAAGTAATGGCTGCCACCTGTATAACCCTAGTTATGAAAAGAGAAGGGTGAAAAGCATGCACTGAAATGCTCATAGGCTTAAAGGAGTGTTTATTTATCTTCGTGTCATAGTGGTGCAACTAAATATTTTGAATTAAAAAAATGTTGGGTTTGGGTCCGCTTTAGGTTGTTAATACTTCAGCTTTCGCTGAGCAACTGTGGTTTCCCACAATGCATTACTGCTGAATATGCAAATCATCTCTTTATGCCCCTTAAGCCAGGCTAGCATCCAGAACCGCTGGTGTCTAGCAAGCCTATAGCTTATACATGTTACAGAGCCACACCAACCCCACATGCAGACGGCCTGTTTTGGACTGTTGGTCCTCATCAGCGCATGGCAGGGATTGATATGGCTGTATGGGATAGGGGCTTGCACCATCACTACAAAATACCCAAGTAGCTCGGAGTGGGTAACCACAGTTAGACACTTCAATCTGAATTATCGCAAATACCTTCTGTTTTAAAAAGTGGGGAACTGTTGATCCTGTTGATCCTTGATGGTTGACCACAGCCTCTAAGAGTCTGTAATGAGAGAGGCCAGGAGCCCAATGGTGCAGTATAGTAGGACAAGGTATAGGACATAGGAAGGTCTGTTGAGTTCTGAGGACTGAATGGTCCTCGCTACTGGGACCCCTTAGGGCAGGCATGGGCAAACTCGGCCCTCCAGCTGTTACGGAACTACAAGTCCCACAATGCATTTGCCTTTATGAGTCATGACTGTGGCTGTCAGACTCCTGCAATGCATTGTGGGACTTGTAGTTCCTTAACAGCTGGAGGGCCAAGATTGCCCATGCCTGCCTTAGGGTATGGTCTAGACCCGGCATGGGCAAACTCGGCCCTCCAGCTGTTACGGAACTACAAGTCCCACAATGCATTTGCCTTTATGAGTCATGACGGTGGCTGTCAGACTCCTGCAATGCATTGTGGGACTTGTAGTTCCTCAACAGCTGGAGGGCCAAGTTTGCCCATGCCTGGTCTAGACTAAACGCTGGTGGAGGCGCTCTGAATGATGTGTTGCAGGTTATGGTAGTGGATATGAGGAGTAGGGGGTTGGAGTGGCTCTGTAACATGTATAAGCTTGCTGTACACCAGCGGTTCTGGATGCTAGCCTGGCTTCAGGGGCATAAAGAGATAATTTGTATATTCAGTACCTGTGCATTGTGGGTAACCACAGATGTTCACTTAAAGCTGAATTATTGTAAATTCCTTTTGTTTTAAGAAAGCAAACCAACCTAAGCATTGCTTTTTAGTAGGAGGACTTTTTTTAGTCTCTTTTAGTCCCCTATACTCTCCTTGTGGTTTTGAGTCACCTCGAGCCGCTTGGTTACTGTGTTGATATGAGAAGTGTAATGTCTTCCCTTCTCAGAAGAACAAACCATAATTAATGGAAAAAAGAATTGTTTATTCAGACACGTCAGAACGCGTTTCTCGGGTCACAGCCCGCTTCCTCAGGTCTATGATATGTGCCGACAGATATTCAGTCAAACCGCGAGGGTGCCAACCCTCACCTACCCAGGCTCCCGGCTACAGCAGATGCTAGAGCTCTAGGTCCACGCAGTTTCCTCTGATCTGCCACTCTCACTACTTCCTGATTCAGTGAAAGCGGCAGAGCAGAGGAGACAGCGTGGACATCTTGCGTCTGCTGGAGCCTGGGTGGTTGAGTGCAAGAAACTTCTGCTGCTGCGCATGTAACTCTACATATGGGGAGAGCCCGAGGGAGGGAGACGTCGGGACACTCTCCCTGCCACCTCCCACATTCTGCAACAATTACGCCCAGCGTTTCCCTCTATGCCCGCTGCTCCCCTTTGCGGCACTGCGCCCCGGGCAGTAACCTGCCTCGCCTGCCTGTAGAAACAGGGTTGCAGGCAACAATGCCTGCCTCCCTGCCTGGCGTACTCCTTCATAAATAGACTAAAAATAAACCCTTGTGCTGGGAATACACGGTTTGTTTTTAAGCTGATGGTTCAATAGATAATTTCAGACATGTCCGATCTCCCTTTAGATTATTTGGCCGCTCGTTTTCTGATAGAAGTGAATGGAAAAAGATAAGAATAAGGAGTGGAAGATAAGAGAATTGAGAACTGAATCGAGCGGCAAAAACGATTGAGAGCAGAAACGCACGGCAGAAACGAACCGTGTGTTCCCAGCATAAGAGGACCTCAAGGAGAGATGAGAAGCAGCAGACCGGGAGCCTCTGAGTGTGGTATCTGGAGGAATTGTAGAATTGTTATCAACACGGGGTACACGCAAAGATACCTTCGGGGTAACCTCTAGGTCACGCAGATGGAGATCTTCCTGTCGGGCAGATAAGTCTTCCCCAGGATTTCCAGTGGTCAAACTCCAAGTAGAAACTCATCTTCTTCTCATCGGGAAGGTCAGAATACACATAAGCTATGCGTAGATTTGACAGTGCCCAAAAAATAAAAGATTAAAAGGAGTATAAGTGTTGTAATTGCTATATATTATAATATATAGTATTGCAGACTATAGCATAACCCTCACTTATAAGTAATTACTGCCATATAACACCTTCCTGGCAGTAAAGAGCTTCTTGAGAGCAGGAAAGAGATTAAAAGGGTCAATAGTTCATAGATTTTAGGCTTACTTCAATGAAGGCGTCATTGAGCAGAGACAATGAAACAGTAAAAACTTAAAAACTAGATTTAAATATAAAATAAAACTGTAGGATATTTAAAAAAGTCATTTTTAGGAGAAGGAGGATAGATACAATTGTTTAGCTGATCAGTTTATTAGATGTCCTTTAACCATCTTAGCGGTATGGACGAGCTCAGCTCGTCCATCACCGCCGATGGCTGCCGCTCAGGCCCTGCTGGGCCGATTTTCGTCAAATAAAAAGCAGCACACGCAGCCGGCACTTTGCCAGCCGCGTGTGCTGCCCGATCGCCGCCGCTCTGCGGCGATCCACCGCGAGCAGCGGCGAAAGAGGGTCCCCCCAGCCGCCGGAGCCCAGCGTAGCCGGAACAAACAGTTCCGGCCAGCGCTAAGGGCTGGATCGGAGGCGGCTGACGTCAGGACGTCGGCTGACGTCCACGACGTCACTCCGCTCGTCGCCATGGCGACAGGAGAAGCCAAACACGGAAGGCCGCTCATTGCGGCCTTCCGTGTTACTTCTGGCTGCCGTAGGCGATCGGAAGAACGCCTCCGGAGCGCCCTCTAGTGGGCTTTCATGCAGCCAACTTTCAGTTGGCTGCATGAAATAGTTTTTTTTAGTTAAAGGAATACTTAAGTAAAAAAAAAAAAATGACATTTACTCACCTGGGGCATCCCTCAGCACCCCGAAGCTGGATGGTGCCCTCGCAGCCCCGCTCCGATCGTCCTGTCCCCGCCGGCGGCTACTTCCGGTTCGGCGACAGCCGCCGACAGGCTGGGAACGCGGCTGATTTTCCGCGTTCCCAGCCGATAGCAGCATAGAGAGTGATAGCAGCGGCTGGGAACGCGGAAAATCAGCCGCGTTCCCAGCCTGTCGGCGGCTGTCGCCGAACCGGAAGTAGCCGCCGGCGGGGACAGGACGATCGGAGCGGGGCTGCGAGGGCACCATCCAGCTTCGGGGTGCTGAGGGATGCCCCAGGTGAGTAAATGTCATTTTTTTTTTTTTACTTAAGTATTCCTTTAAAAAAAAACCCTCCCGCAGCCGCCCTGGCGATCTTAATAGAACGCCAGGGTGGTTAAAGAAGACCAATGAATAAAAAAACTGGTGCAATAAAATGCTTATCTTTATTGAATGGTCTTCTGTTGTGGAGGAAATAAAACACTATACGGTTCCCACACACACTATAAAGGCCCATACACACGTCAGATTTTTTTAAACGACCTGTCGTTTGGATGTCCCGTCGTTCAGTCATCCGGACGTCAAATCGGGCGTGTGTACAGTCCGTCGTTCAGCTGATAAGACTGGTCTTGAGCGACCTGCCTGGCGGATCGCTCAAGACCAGTCTTATCAGCTGAACGACGGACAACGTGGTACACAATGGAGCAGATTCCGAAGCAGGTAACGTCGGCGCACGATGCTCAGCGCTGAAGTTGGACGCCCTCATAGCAGTAATGTTATAGTGCGCGGGGCGTGTAAGAGTAATTCGGCGATCAGGCGATCGCCAGACTCCGAATCATATATCCCTACGAGTTGCCACGACTCGGAGGGGGAATAGTATTTAACACCGCCAGGGAGTTTTGGTAAAGATGCAGCATGGTGGATCTTTAAGCAACCTCTGAGAACTCCTGTTCATACCGCTAGATTCACCGGCAAGAAGGCCCAGAATGCCAACCTTAGCCACGTTTATCCTACAAGTGTATAAGGCGTTACACTCATTTTTACATTTTATTATTTGGGCGCCTCCATACCTATACACTTGTCCTTCAAAACTAGGCTGCTTAAGTTTTTGCTCAATCGGTATTATGGAGAACCCATCATGGGATGGTGACATCAGTTGGTGTCTTTCTAATGCTCGTGTTCTCCATCAGATTCAATGTTTATGATGGAGAGATCTCAACACTACAAAAGCATAGTGTTCAGCTCATGGGCAGCTGTTCTTTCCTACAAGTCGAGATTGGTGAAGTTGGCCTTGTAAGTTGTCTTCATCGAGGTGTGTTATAGGAGGAGTATTTGGCGATCCCATCACCATAGTGTATGAGGACTGCTGGAGGAGCACATACTGTATATTTCAGTGTTGTCAGTGGGCTCTGTCTGGAATGCAGCTAATTCTCGGTGTAGGGGACGGGTGGGCGCGCCAATTAGATCTTCTCGCTTAGCTTTAGCGTCTGTGTCCATTTTTCTCAGGCCAGACAGTAACCACCATTGTCATCTGTGATCCCCATACCAGAGAAATGAATTTCTCTCTCATAAAGGCTCCTCTTGTTTGCTCGGTATTTCTGTTTTATGTCGCCTTTTTATGCCAGAAATAAAAGCTACACAACAGCTTCACGGGGAGAAAAGTGTTGGCCAGAATTGCCCACACTTCCCAAAAATATACCGTCTTGTAATAGAAGGGAGTAGGCTGATTGTAAACCATAAAGTCACCCATTGTGACCTGCCCATAAGTGATGTTTGATCCTTTACTCAATAAATGCTGAACCTTCATTCTTGGAAATTCTTCCATAACGGACTTTTACCGATCTCAGCAGTCTGCTGCATCCAGCCATAGATCCTTTGGAAAGACGCACCATATTTTTAAACCAAATCCCTGTTACCCTTTATTTCTTACTTGTTCCTTTCTGCTGCTGTGAATAGGTCTGAATAAATGCATGTGACAGATAACCACTTAAAGGAATACTGTAGGGGGGTCGGGGGAAAATGAGCTGAACTTACCCGGGGCTTCTAACGGTCTCCCACAGACATCCTGTGCCCGCGCAGCCACTCACCGATGCTCCGGCCCCCGCAGACATCCTGTGCCCGCGCAGCCACTCACCGATGCTCCGGCCCCGCCTCCGGTTCACTTCTGGAATTTCAGACTTTAAAATCTGAAAACCACTGCGCCTGCGTTGCCGTGTCCTCGATCCCGCTGATGTCATCAAGAGCGCACAGCGCAGCCACAGACCATACTGGGCCTGTGCAGTACGCTCCTGGTGACATCAGCGGGAGCGAGGACACAGCAATGCAGGCGCAGTGGTTTTCTGACTTTAAAGTCTGAAATTCCAGAAGTGAACCGGAGGCGGGGCCGGAGCATCGGTGAGTGGCTGCACGGGCACAGGATGTCTGCGGGGGACCATTAGAAGCCCCGGGTAAGTTCAACTCATTTTCCCCCGACCCCCCTACAGTATCCCTTTAAAGAGACAATGAAGTCTGAAGAAAAATATCTTTTTATTTTAAAAATATGTTTAATATGCTAGCCCTACCTAAACCGCCGCATTCCCGCCGCTGTAATCTATCTTAGGGCCCGTTCACACTGCACGCGTTTCCATATGCGTTTTGGAAACGCGTGCAGGTGGCCGACACGCAGGACATCAGACATTGCATAGAGTGCAATGTCTGATGTTCACACAGCATGCGTTCCGGACCTGTGCGGTCCGGGAACGCATGCTGCACGCAGATTTTACAAAAACGCGCGGCTGTCCCATTCACTTTTCAGTGATGGGATCAGCCACGCAACGCATACGAACGCGGATGGCGTGCGTTCGTACGCATTGCGGTCCGCATGCGTTGCGGTCCGCACTTTGTAGTCTGAACGGGCCCCCCCCTCACTCCCACCTCCCTTTCCTCTGCAAAATTCACAACTTTCTTGGTCGTGGGTTTTGCTGCTATAGGAGGCAGAGCTATGAGCTGCAGCTCAGCCTCCATGCGCTTCAATCCACTGCGGATCTCCGCCTCTCCCCCGCCCCTCTCTGTGAAGGAAGACTGAGAGGGGCGGGGAGAGCCGGTGATCCAGGCTGACAGACGCGCTGAGAGGCAGAGCTGCGGCTCATAGCCCTGCCTCACACGGAAGCGCTGCCCGGATTGCCCCCGGGGAGTTTGGAGGGATTTAGTTAGTGTACAGCGGCGGGAATACGTCGGTTTAGGTAGGGCAAACATATTAGTCCACGGGCTTAAAGGGAACCCAAGGGGAGAATAATATGGAGGCTGCCATATTTATTTCCTTTTAAGCAATACCAATTGCCTGGCTGCCCTGCTGGTCTTCTGCCTTTAATACTTTCAACCATAGCCCCTGAACAAGCATGCATCCGGTCAGGGGTATCTGACAATATTGCCAGAACTGACAAGATTAGCTACATGCTTGTTTCTGGTGTAATTCAGTTCACTACTGCAGCCAAATAGATCAGCAGGGCTGCCAGGCAACTGGTATTGTTTAAAAGGAAATAAATATGGCAGCCTCCGTATCACTCTCACCTCGGGTTCACTTTAAACCCCCCTAAAGACCAGGCCATTTTTAGTAATTAGGCCACTGCAGCTTTAAGGCCAAGCTGCAGGGCCGCACAACTCAGCACACAAGTGATTTCCATCCCCCCCCCCTTTCTGCCCACCAACAAAGCTCTCTGTTGGTGGGCTTTGATTGCACCCTCAATATTTATTTATATAGAAATATTTATCTTTATTTTTTAAATAAATTTAGCTTTTTTTTTTTTTTAACCGTCCCTCCCTCCTTCCCTCCACCAGGCAATCAGCGCGATCGGCTGTCAGCAGATCGCTGTCTTTCCGCCTAGGGGGGACAGCCGTGACACACAGCTGTAGGTTGCTGTAGATTGCAGTGCTGTACATTGTAAATAGACGGCAATCGCCGCTGGGAGACTGATGACGGAGCGGAACGCATGGGCGCACGCGATCTCCTGCAAAACACGCCCCCTGGGCTGCACGCCGATCGGCGTTAGGAGGTCCTGAAGCTGCCGCCGTGTCCAGTAGTCATCAAAAGGTTAAAGTGCACCTTCCATTAAAGAGCTGTGGAGGCCATCACCTTGACTTTCCAGTTTCCTGGCTGCCATGCTTGTGTGTATGGAGAAGCATGTGTTTACTGTGATCCACAGACTAACCAGCAAGCTCATGGTGACCCAGAACTCATTGGGGTGTGTAAGGGACTACAATGGTCCTAAAAGCCCCCTTACTAAGATGTTAAGAAAAACAAAAGTTTGCTTTCCTAAAACAGAAAGAATTTGCGATAATTCAGGTTGGAGTGAGCTTGAAATGTCTCCCAGGCACCACTGCTGAATATATGCAAATTAACCATTGTACCCTTAGAAGCTAAACACACCTCCAGAACCGCTGGAATGCAATGATGTGTCAGCTTGTTAATATGTACAGAGCCATAATAATCCAACATGCATACATATTAACAAGCTGACACATCATTGCATTCCAGTGGTTCTGGAGGTGTGTTTAGCTTCTAAGGGTACAATGGTTAATTTGCATATATTCAGCAGTGGTGCCTGGGAGACATCTCAAGCTCACTCCAACCTGAATTATCGCAAATTCTTTCTGTTTTAGGAAAGCAAACTTTTGTTTTTCTTAACATCTTAGTAAGGGGGCTTTTAGGACCATTGTAGTCCCTTACACACCCCAATGAGTTCTGGGTCACCATGAGCTTGCTGGTTAGTTTGTGCCTCTCGGATTTACAAGCCCTACTCCATAGAGCCAAATTAATCCATGCCATGCACTGATGAGGATCAAACAATCCGAAACAGTCTGTATGCATGTTGGATTATTATGGCTCTGTACATATTAACAAGCTGACACATCATTGCATTCCAGCGGTTCTGGAGGTGTGTTTAGCTTCTAAGGGTACAATGGTTAATTTGCATATATTAGAGATGGGAAGTTCGGATCTTTTCAATGATCCGGATGATTCGAATCGGATCATTGAAGAGATCCGGATCTTTGATCCGAATCTCGGATCATTTTACTACCAGAAGCATTCGGGGGTGAAATGAACAGCAGGACAGGTCTGTGGACAGGAGAAGGGGAGGGAGTGGACACACAGAGAAGGGGAGAAGATGGACAGAGGGCAGGGAGTAGAGATGGGAAGTTCGGATCTTTTCAATGATCCGGATGATTCGAATCGGATCATTGAAGAGATCCGGATCTTTGATCCGAATCTCGGATCATTTTACTACCGGAAGCATTCGGGGGTGAAATGAACAGCAGGACAGGTCTGTGGACAGGAGAAGGGGAGGGAGTGGACACACAGAGAAGGGGAGAAGATGGACAGAGGGCAGGGAGTGGACAGAGAAGGGAGGAGGGACGAGCAGAGAGCAGAAATGTTTGCACGTAATACCCACATTTATGCTTTACATATATTTCACCTATATGTTCATCTGTACACTTTGAAAGAAAAGGTCGCACAGTGAAAGAAAGCATTCCCAGAAGTGAAGTGCAGCTGTTTAGTGCCGAGTGCAGGAGGATTATATTGCCTTTCAATCACACTGTCTGCAAAGTTACTGAGCTGTGCTGAGCCAAAAGCTTCCAATGTGTTCACTGTGCAGCACTACGGAACAGACAGCCTATAATGAGCAGCACGTTGCAGCCAGTATGTGTGCTCTACACATATCTGGCAGTGGCACCCATGTCCCCTCTCTCTCATCTACGTGTCTCCCTGCAAGGCTGCCTCCCATCCAACAGAGCGATCCCTGCTTCCAGGACCCCGCTGCCCGCTGAGAGGGGGCGTGTCGCTCCTGGCCCTGCCCCTTTTGCGATCCGAATCGTTCATTTTGATGATTCGGATGATCGACTCATAAAATAGATTCGGATCAAAGATCCGAATCGTTCATGATCCGGACAACACTAGCAGGGAGTGGACAGAGAAGGGAGGAGGGACGAGCAGAGAGCAGAAATATTTGCACGTAATACCCACATGCTGAAGTCATATGCTTTACATGTATTTCACCTATATGTTCATCTGTACACTTTGAAAGAAAAGGTCGCACAGTGAAAGAAAGCATTCCCAGAAGATAAGTGCAGCTGTTTAGTGCCGAGTGCAGGAGGATCATATTGCGCTGCAATCACAGTGTCTGCAAAGTTACTGAGCTGTGCTGAGCCAAAAGCTTCCAATGTGTTCACTGTGCAGCACTACGGAACAGACAGCCTATAATGGGCAGCACGTTATAGCCAGTATGTGTGCTCTACACATATCTGGCAGTGGCACCCATGTCCCCTCTCTCTCATCTACCTGTTTCCCTGCAAGGCTGCCTCTCATCCAACAGAGCGATCCATCTCAGCTCTGTTTCCAGGACCCCGCTGCCCGCTGAGAGGGGGCGTGTCGCTCCTGGCCCCGCCCCTTTTCCGATCCGAATCACTCATTTTGATGATTCGGATGATCGACTCATAAAATAGATTCGGATCAAAGATCCGAATCGTTCATGATCCGGACAACACTAGCATATATTCAGCAGTGGTGCCTGGGAGACATCTCAAGCTCACTCCAACCTGAATTATCGCAAATTCTTTCTGTTTTAGGAAAGCAAACTTTTGTTTTTCTTTACTGTGATCATGTGATAGATTTGCATGGCTCCGATTTGCTGGTCCTAATCATGTGCTAAAGCAGGAAGTGATCACAGCAAACCAGAGTCTTGCAAATCGATCAGCTGATAGAGGCCTTGTTCACACTGTACGCATTGCTGTGCGCATTTTGGCAGCGCATAAAGGGTGCGATCAGCAAGAAGTCAGAAGTGCATAAGCTGCACTGTTTGATGTGTAAACTACATTCGCTGCAGACATGATTGTGATTTCTGCGGATCGCAAACATAGCATTTTACGAGCGATCGTGATCCAATTCTCATTCGCTGAAATGAGGATCGCAAAGCACAAGCACGGCAAAATCGCAGTGCAAAATCATGTTTTACGATTTCTAATGTAAATTGAGCCTTTAAAGAAGAACGAAAATATTAAAAAATTTAAAACACATACAAATAAGAAGTGCATTTCTCCCAGAGTAAAATAAATTACTTCTCTCCTATGTTGCTGTCACTTACAGTAGGTAGTAGAAATCTGACATTACCGACAGGTTTTGGGTTAGTCCATCTCTTCATGGGGGAATCTCAGCATGGCCTTTATTCTTTATAAAGACATTCCCTTAAAAAGATTTATACAATGATGCTGGCCAGCCTCCCTGCCCGCTGCACACTATTTTGGCAGTTGGACGGAGCAACTGCCATTCACTAAGTGCTTGTAAGAATAAAGAAAACCCTGAGAACCCCCCATGAGAAGATAGGCTAGTCCAAAATGTGTTGGTAATGTCAGATTTCTACTACCTACTGTAAGTGACAGCAACATAGGAGAAAAGTAGTTTATGGCTCATTTTACTCTGGGAGAAACATACTTCTTATTTGTCTATGTTTACATGTTTTTTAAATTTTAGATTTTCGCGACAGAGGTCCTTTAAGTGTGCAGGTAGTGTTTAGGACAGTGTCTGAAAATGGAGTGGAGTCCTTTATGGCAGATGTACAGTATATTGTGAGGGGTTTGTGAATAAGAGTTGGTCACTTGAACTGCTTCCTACATTTGACGGGCAACCAGTGGAGGAAATGATGGTGAAGAGCAGCCTCTGTGAAGAGATGACAGGGAGGAGGAGCCTCTAAGGAAAGATGACGGGGAGGAGGAGCCTCTGAGGAGAGATGACGGGGAGGAGGAGCCTCTGAGGAGAGATGACGGGGAGGAGGAGCCTCTAAGGAAAGCTGACGGGGAGGAGGAGCCTCTGAGGAAAGATGACAGGGAGAAGGAGCCTCTAAGGAGAGATAACAAGGAGGAGGAGCCTTTAAGGAGAGATGACGGGGAGGAGGAGCCTCTGAGGAGAGATAACGAGGAGGAGCCTTTGAGGAGAGATGATGGGGAGGAGGAGCCTCTGAGGAGGGAGGGATACAACAAGCAGTAGATGTCAGGATACACTGAGGAGGTGCCAGACAGTTTATCAGTGGAGCACAGAGAAGGTGTTATAGTAGTCTAGATGGGACATAATCAGGGCCTGCGCTAGCATATTAGTTGTACTGGGCTTTGTGAAGCAACTTCTTTAAGTGATTTTATTTTTCTTTGATCATAAACAGCCTCTCTTACATAACTCCCAACTTTTTGAGATCAGAAAGAAGGACTTTTTAAGAAACGCCTCTGCCATACCCCTCATATCACAAAGAATTCAGAAGCAAAAGATGTAGTAATATCACTCAAACATCAACACAATTAGTGTCCAGGCCTGTGACGTTACTCCTACAATTTCAGTATTAGGACTAGTAAATACAAGGTTGAGCCAGACAGATTATTTTATTAGTAATACTGACAGGCCCGGATCTACATCATAGGAGCCTATAGGCACAGATGTTGTTACACCCTAGACTCCGCCCTCCATGAACCCACACCGAACCACACCGCAAGTGTGCTGGCTGGTCCAGCTTTCCCCCCTACTTCCACTGCTCGGCGAAGGTAGCAACAGGTGCTCTTAGTATTAGGTAATGAGAAGTACCCTCAATATTAAGTAACTTGAGGTGCCCCCAAGTATTGGGTACCTAGAGGTGCCTCCAGCTGAAAGGAGATCTTGACAGTGAAATGTGGAGAGCTGGGTGAGTTATTTACACTCTGCTTGGGACTCTGTATAGGTAAGGCAGGAGGGAGGCACTGGGGGAGGGAAGTGAGCGTCTTTTTCATAAGCAGGCGCCTGTAGGCACATGCCTGCAATGCCTTATGGTAAATCCGGCCCTGAATACTGAACAGTTCCACCCTACTGATGCACTCCCTTCTTTGATGGCAGCCAAAAATTTGAAATTTTTTATGTACAGGTGAAAAATGATGGCAAACTGCCTCCTATCTGCTGATTACACCACAGATCCTGCCTAGCAACGTCTACCGAAACTGGACCTAAGATGTTAATCAAGACCACCACCAACCAAATATGATGTCACGTCTCATAGTACAAGCAAAGCAGCTCCAGATTCTGTCAGCAGCACCACTGAGGATGGGGAACTCCGACCTTACTAGCTCCAACACTGTGTGCAGTCTGGGTGTACCGATGGGGGGAACTAAACTTCAGGAATCACATTTCAGCTGTTGAGAAACATTCTTTTTTTTATCTCCTAAAGTTGAGTACTCACCACCCAACGGGTCCAGCGATGTCCCCATGACGACTAGCACTTGGCGACACCTCTTTCTGCTTCTGACGTTACAATGCAGGTATGAAAGGATCGATCGCGGTACTTTGCGCAGAGTTGCTCAAAAAGTCACTGGTCGTATGAAAAATCTCATGGTGGGTATGGGCCTCAAGGAATATGGCAAAAGTTACGTACTTCATTTCTTCAGAAGATCTTCCAACCCTTGTTCACGCCTTCATCAAGTCACGGCTGGACTATACAATGCCTTCTATGCAGGCCTTCCAAATAAAGACCTACACCGCCCGCAGTTAGTACAGAATGCTGCCGCAAGGCTATTAACAGCCAACCCCGCCTTTGCCCCATAACACCAACCCCTCACTCACTCCACTGGCTACCCATAAAATGGAGAATTCTCTTCATTTTATGGGTACTGCTAACATTCAAATCTCTACACCACCTAGGCCCCGGATACCTAAAGGATTTGTTGTAACTACGTCACACCTCCCAGGATATAATAATTTAAGTCCAACTAAAAACCTTTGAAGCTAGAGGCTTCGGTCATGCTGCCCCTACTCTTTGGAACACCTTGACACACCCAATTAAGACAGCTCCAACCCTAGAGGCCTTTAAATCAAAAATAGCCACCTGTTTAGTCTGGCATTTGTGATCACATAACTTTTCCCCAGTAAGAATTTAATTTTTCATAAACTGTAACTATGTACAATCCAGCTCTAGTGTCTGCAGAATACGTCACCCTATTGCAAGCTTGAATTCACCAGCTGGTACATTGGAGCTCAGAGTATAATCAGATTTATCCATTTACAACAATTATACAGACTAATGCTTTCATGAAAGAATATTTGATATGTTTGCCTAGCGGTTTTCTTTATATAACAGATTCCTGCGGAGTAGATAATTAGCAGAGTCTGGCCTGTGCCAGCCCTCCGGGGCACTGACGGGGCAATCCAGCAGCCGCTCGTGGACCTTACTGGCAGCGCCTCGCCATAGGAGGTCATGTGATTTTCTGGGAAAAACATCCGTTAGATTTATTTCTCGTCTGTAATGTGTAGCTGCTAGGTTACCCAGAATCCTTTGCTGCAGGTCTCCTGCTCAATCACACTGTTTGCTTTAATCCAATGCCAAGTAAAACAGTGCTGACATACACAATGTAGGGAGTTCCGACGCGGCTGCGACAGCTGAGGTCAGGTCAGATGAGGGTTCCGGAAGGATTTCACTTCACATATGTATGTACGGCAACAAATCTGCCAAATGTTATTGTTGGGCTCTCCCTCTGACTTCAAAATGGACAGATACCCTCACATTCACCCTTCACCCAACTTACAGTCCAATTAGGGGGCGGCATGTACTGTCCTATGGAGAGGGATGGGGGGCTGCATGTACTGTCCTATGGAGAGGGAGAGGCTGCATGTACTGTCCTATGGGGAGGAGAGGCAGGAGGCTGCATGCACTGTACTATGGAGAGGCAGGAGGCTGCATGTGCTGTGCTATGGAGAGCGGAGGAGAGGCAGGAGGCTGCATGTACTGTGCTATGGAGAGGGGAGGAGAGGCAGGAGGCTGCATGTACTGTGCTATGGAGAGGGGAGGAGAGGCAGGAGGCTGCATGTACTGTGCTAAGGAGAGGGGAGGAGAGGCAGGGGGCTGCATGTCCTGTCCTATGGAGAGGGGAGGAGAGGCAGGAGGCTGCATGTACTGTGCTATGGAGAGCGGAGGAGAGGCAGGAGGCTGCATGTACTGTGCTATGGAGAGGGGAGGAGAGGCAGGAGGCTGCATGTACTGTGCTATGGAGAGGGGAGGAGAGGCAGGAGGCTGCATGTACTGTGCTGTGGGAAGGAGAGGAGAGGCTGCATGTACTGTCCTATGGTGGAGGGGAGGAGATGCAGGAGGCTGCATGTACTGTGCTATGGAGAGGGGAGGAGATGCAGGAGGCTGCATGTACTGTCCTATGGAGAGGGGAGGAGAGGCAGGAGGCTGCATGTACTGTCCTATGGAGAGGGGAGGAGAGGCAGGAGGCTGCATGTACTGTCCTATGGAGAGGGGAGGAGAGGCAGGAGGCTGCATGTACTGTGCTATGGAGAGGGGAGGAGAGGCAGGAGGATGCATGTACTGTGCTATGGAGAGGGGAGGAGAGGCAGGAGGCTGCATGTATTGTCCTATGGAGAGGGGAGGAGAGGCAAGAGGCTGCATGCACTGTCCTATGGAGAGGGGAGGAGAGGCAGGAGGCTGCATGTACTGTCCTATTGAGAGGGGAGGAGAGGCAGGAGGCTGCATGTACTGTCCTATGGAGAGGGGAGGAGAGGCAGGAGGCTGCATGTATTGTCCTATGGAGAGGGGAGGAGAGGCAGGAGGCTGCATGTACTGTGCTATGGAGAGCGGAGGAGAGGCAGGAGGCTGCATGTACTGTGCTATGGAGAGGGGAGGAGAGGCAGGAGGCTGCATGTACTGTGCTATGGAGAGGGGAGGAGAGGCAGGAGGCTGCATGTACTGTGCTGTGGGAAGGAGAGGAGAGGCTGCATGTACTGTCCTATGGTGGAGGGGAGGAGAGGCAGGAGGCTGCATGTACTGTGCTATGGAGAGGGGAGGAGAGGCAGGAGGCTGCATGTATTGTCCTATGGAGAGGGGAGGAGAGGCAAGAGGCTGCATGCACTGTCCTATGGAGAGGGGAGGAGAGGCAGGAGGCTGCATGTACTGTCCTATTGAGAGGGGAGGAGAGGCAGGAGGCTGCATGTACTGTCCTATGGAGAGGGGAGGAGAGGCAGGAGGCTGCATGTACTGTGCTATGGAGAGGGGAAGAGAGGCAGGAGGCTGCATGTACTGTCCTATGGAGAGAGGAGGAGAGGCAGGAGGCTGCATGTACTGTCCTATGGAGAGGGGAGGAGAGGCAGGAGGCTGCATGTAAGGTGCTATGGAGAGGGGAGGAGAGGCAGGAGGCTGCATGTATTGTCCTATGGAGAGGGGAGGGGAGGCAGCATGTACTGTCCTATGGAGAGGGGAGGAGAGGCAGGAGGCTGCATGTATTGTCCTATTTAGAGGGGAGGAGAGGCAGGAGGCTGCATGTACTGTCCTATGGAGAGGGGAGGAGAGGCAGGAGGCTGCATGTACTGTGCTATGGAGAGGGGAAGAGAGGCAGGAGGCTGCATGTACTGTCCTATGGAGAGGGGAGAGGCAAGAGGCTGCATGTACTGTGCTATGGAGACGGGAGGAGAGGCAGGAGGCTGCATGTACTGTGCTATGGAGAGGGGAGAGGCAGGAGGCTGCATGTACTGTGCTATGGAGAGGGGAGGAGAGGCAGGAGGCTGCATGTACTGTCCTATGGAGAGGGGAGGGGAGGCAGGAGGCTGCATGTACTGTGCTATGGAGAGGGGAGGAGAGGCAGGTGGCTGCATGTACTGTCCTATGGAGAGGGGAGAAGAGGCAGGAGGCTGCATGTACTGTCCTATGGAGAGGGGAGGAGAGGCATGTACTGTCCTATGGAGAGGGGAGGAGAGGCAGGAGGCTGCATGTACTGTGCTATGGAGAGGGGAGGAGAGGCAGGAGGCTGCATGTATTGTCCTATGGAGAGGGGAGGAGAGGCAAGAGGCTGCATGCACTGTCCTATGGAGAGGGGAGGAGAGGCAGGAGGCTGCATGTACTGTCCTCCTGAGAGGGGAGGAGAGGCAGGAGGCTGCATGTACTGTCCTATGGAGAGGGGAGGAGAGGCAGGAGGCTGCATGTACTGTGCTATGGAGAGGGGAAGAGAGGCAGGAGGCTGCATGTACTGTCCTATGGAGAGGGGAGGAGAGGCAGGAGGCTGCATGTACTGTCCTATGGAGAGAGGAGGAGAGGCAGGAGGCTGCATGTAAGGTGCTATGGAGAGGGGAGGAAAGGCAGGAGGCTGCATGTATTGTCCTATGGAGAGGGGAGGGGAGGCAGCATGTACTGTCCTATGGAGAGGGGAGGAGAGGCAGGAGGCTGCATGTACTGTCCTATTCAGAGGGGAGGAGAGGCAGGAGGCTGCATGTACTGTGCTATGGAGAGGGGAGGAGAGGCAGGAGGCTGTATGTACTGTCCTATGGAGAGGGGAAGAGAGGCAGGAGGCTGCATGTACTGTCCTATGGAGAGGGGAAGAGAAGCAGGAGGCTGCATGTACTGTCCTATGGAGAGGGGAAGAGAAGCAGGAGGCTGCATGTACTGTCCTATGGAGAGGGGAGGAGAGGCAGGAGGCTGCATGTACTGTCCTATGGAGAGGGGAGGAGAGGCAGGAGGCTGCATGTACTGTGCTATGGAGAGGGGAGGAGAGGCAGGAGGCTGCATGTACTGTCATATGGAGAGGGGAGGAGAGGCAGGAGGCTGCATGTACTGTGCTATGGAGAGGGGAAGAGAGGCAGGAGGCTGCATGTACTGTCCTATGGAGAGGGGAGAGGCAGGAGGCTGCATGTACTGTGCTATGGAGAGGGGAGGAGAGGCAGGAGGCTGCATGTACTGTGCTATGGAGAGGGGAGGAGAGGCAGGAGGCTGTATGTACTGTCCTATGGAGAGGGGAAGAGAGGCAGGAGGCTGCATGTACTGTCCTATGGAGAGGGGAAGAGAGGCAGGAGGCTGCATGTACTGTCCTATGGAGAGGGGAAGAGAGGCAGGAGGCTGCATGTACTGTCCTATGGAGAGGGGAGAGGCAGGAGGCTGCATGTACTGTGCTATGGAGAGGGGAGGAGAGGCAGGAGGCTGCATGTACTGTGCTATGGAGAGGGGAGGAGAGGCAGGAGGCTGTATGTACTGTGCTGTGGAGAGGGGAGGAGAGGCAGGAGGCTGCATGTACTGTCCTATGGAGAGGGGAGGAGAGGCAGGAGGCTGTATGTACTGTGCTGTGGAGAGGGGAGGAGAGGCAGGAGGCTGCATGTACTGTCCTATGGAGAGGGGAGGAGAGGCAGGAGGCTGTATGTACTGTGCTGTGGAGAGGGGAGGAGAGGCAGGAGGCTGCATGTACTGTCCTATGGAGAGGGGAGGAGAGGCAGGAGGCTGTATGTACTGTGCTGTGGAGAGGGGAGGAGAGGCAGGAGGCTGCATGTACTGTATTTTACTGTAATAGTGACTGAATCACGCACCAGAAACAAGCATGCAGATAATCTTGTCAGATCTGACCATAATGTCAGAAACACCTGATTTGCTGCATGCTTGTTCAGGGGCTATGGCTAAAAGTATTAGAGGCAGAAGATCAGCAGGACTGCCAGGCAACTGGTATTGCTTAAAAGGAAATAAATATGGCAGCCTCCATATACCTCTCACTTCAGTTGTCCTTTAAGTGGCACTGCCAATTTATGTGATATTCTGCATTTTAGGGTTTTATTTTTGTATTAATGGAGAGTGGGGCTTTATCTAATATTTTGCTGGGCAGGCCTACTCAGAACGCTGTTAAGTTCATGTAAATTTTAGCTCCACCCATAATCACACCCACATTCTGGTGCATGGCCACACCCATTTTCTGGCTGGTGTTCCCAAAAGTGCCTCGGACCTCTGAGGATCCTAGCAAAGCCCGTGGTAACTCCTAAGCTGTACAGCAGAGGGCAGTGTAAGGAACAGCTCAGACACCGTGCAGAACCCTCAACCTCCAGCGCCTCTGAGGGAGCACCTGGGATTGAGAGAGACGCATACCACTCATAGGTGTGAGCAAGTCATTTATTGAATATCTGGTACAGGGCGTGCTATGAAATGGTGTTTTCATTGTTTTGCCTTTGTTTGTCCATGTAACTTGTTTGAACAATATTTATGTGTATAGCACCAATGTGATTGCCATAATAATCCAAAACAACCATGTGTAAAGTCAGTTTACAGACAGGCTCCCTGCACACTGCAAATCCATTTTCCGATTCTGATTCCGATTTTCAATTCCGATTTTCCCTGTATACATTCAACAGAAAAACGGATCAAAGGCTCCCTGCACACTGCAAATCCGTTTTCCGATTCTGATTCCGATTAAAAAGCGGAATCTGAATCGGAAATGCATGCAGTGTGCAAGAGGCCAAAAAATGCAGTGTGCAGTAAAGATTAAAAATCGGAATCGGATGTAAAAACCGATTTCAAAAGCGGAATCTGAATCGGAATCACTTGCAGTGTGCAAGAGACCTTAGGCTTCTTGCACACTGCATGCATTTCCGATTTCGATTCCGCTTTTTAGGCTCCCTGCACACTGCAAATACGTTTTACGATTCCGATTTTCAATTCCGATTTTCCCTGAATACATTCAACAGAAAAACTAAACAAAAAATGCAGCTTGCAGTAAAGATTAAAAATCGGAATGTGAATCGGCTTTAAAACCCGATTAAAAAGCGGAATCGAAATAGGAAATGCATGCAGTGTGCAAGAGGCCTAAGGCCTCGTTCACAGTAGGACGTTGCATTTCAGGGTGACGCTAAGGTCACACAACACGGCCCTAACGCAACGCATATAGACTTTAACCTGGACGTTACTGTGCGTTCTTTAACACGATGGAACGAAAACGGCGCATGCGTTACATTTCAAAAAATAAACAAACAAAACATTACTGAGCATGTGCAACACAAATAACGTAGCAGATTCATTGCTAAACGCACAGCATGCAGCACTTTCTAATAACGCTACACGTTACACACAAACGCTAAGTGTGCACTGTGATTGTCGCACAGACTTAGTATTGCTGTGCATTAGTCTGCGTTGAAGCATTTTCTAACGTGCGACTTTAACGTCGCACTGGGAAAGAGGCCTAAGTGTTGGAAAGATATAAATAATTTCTGGCACACATCTGGGTGAAAGTATTCCAGGTATTTATATAACATTGATTCTGCAGGAAGGAGAGGGCTGCTGAACTGTGCAGAAAGGCTCCGGTCCTCGGAACCCGACACGGGTCACATGATCCCAGACCAACCAGCCGGAGGGCGTGGCATGCGGGTGCACCGCCTCAATCACTATGACAACGCATCTTTTACCCGCTAATTACTGTCAGGAACGTCTGTTGCAATATGACAACGGATATTTTTAAATGCAAATTAATGACATATAGTAGAAGGCAGTAAATTATTTAGCATAGTCACTTTTATGTTAAAAACGGGCTCTAGGGTCTGTTTCTGGCCGCCGCATGTTACTGCGCGTGCGCACGCACCTGCCGCACGCACTCCCAGCCGCCCGCTCACACGCTTGCCCGGCTCTCTGGCCCCGTCCCTGTCCTCCTGTCCCTGTGTAGCTACACAGGGACAGCGTGACGCAGGGACACAGGTTTTATTATAGAGGACTAGCCAACCCGCGTCGTAGCATACGCCGCATCTATCTATCTTAGGGCTCTTTCACATCAGAGCTTGCGTTGGAGAACGCTCAAAGCATACGTTTTGTTGTATGCGTTTTGATATGCGTTGCACTGCAGTGAGTGTGCGTTTTTAATCCGTTTTCAATGCGTTACAGGACATAGAAAAACGCAGGTAATTTTTTTTTCTTTTAGTTTTCAACTTTTTACATTGTTCCTCTGTTCCTCTGTTGCATTCTGGGACTGATTGCCTGCGTTAACGGATTAAAAACGCGCATAGTGTGCGTTTTACATTGACTAACATTGTAACGCATAAAGCTAGCGTTGGCCGAAAACCTGGGTGCAGTGTAACGCAACGCACAAAAAGGCTGCGTTACATGTGAAAGCTAAAATGAAAGTCTATGGACTTTCATTTCACCTTGGATAACGCAAACTTTATCCTTTGCGTTGAAACGCAGAAAATCTGCCCTAATGTGAAAGAGCCCTAATAGAGTACGTGCCTCAACCTTGAAGCAAGAAGAAGTAGGCTTTCCATGAGAAAATGTATGTGTGCTCAAACACCAAGTTTAACCCTAGCAAGTCTGGCTTTGCAAATCCGGCCTAATTGGATATTCATGAGGCAATGCTCATGCAAATATGCATTTGCTTTCGCATGCCAAACTATGCAGGGTCAAAAAACCAATACTGCAAAGTGCTCTCTCGCTGCCTGGGAACCACAGCGGCACCCCGGAGTGGGAGGCTGGGTGGCGCAGCTGCCCCCCCCCCGCCCCCCCCCCAAGCGTGGCCAGCGCTGGGGAGAGCCGTCCGCACCCACCTCCTAATATTAAAAACAGCCACTTACCTTAACGTCCATTGGGTTCTGCTACATGCGCATTAATTTTCTCATGGAAAGCATTTTGTGCAGTTTGTATCCTTTGGAGGCAGGTGGTGGATGGCTTGCTCCGGTGGTGTGAACCCTGGAGTGAGTGCGCCTGTCCTCCCCCCCCCCCCTCTGGAGTGCTGTATGTGAGCCAGCCCTGAGCTCTAAAGCTCGGGGTGACCCATGCTTCTCTCCTTTCTCATGTGGTGCCCCCAAATTAATGCGCATGTAGCAGAACGCAATGGACGTTAAGGTAAGTGCCTGTTTTTTATATTGGGAGGTGGGTGCAGACGGCTCTCCCCGGCGCTGGCCAAACTTGGGGGGGGTCGTCCACGCCACCCAGCCTCCCCCTCCGGGGTGCCGCTGTGGTTTCCAGGCAGTGAGAGAGCCTGGGACCCTGCGGTCCCCCAGTTGTATAAAAAGGGGGCATTGGGAATCCTCCCCGTGGCGCTCCTGGAGGCTTGGAGCACACCAAAAACTGCTAGCAGATCCGCAAAATGCTAGCAGATTTTGAAACGCTTTTTCTTATTTTTCTGTAGCATTTCACCTAGCATTTTGCGGTTTTGTAAAGCGTTTTTGGTGTAGTAGATTTCATATATTGTTACAGTAAAGCTGTTACTGAACAGCTTCTGTAACAAAAACGCCTGCAAATCCGCTCTGAACTGCCGTTTTTCAGAGCGGTTTGCGTTTTTCCTATACTTAACATTGAGGCAGAAACGCATCCGAAATCCAAAAAAATGCCTCACCTCGGGAGTATGCGTTTCAGCAAAACGCCTCCCGCTCTGGTATGCACCAGCCCATTGAAATACATTACCCAAGCGTATCCGCAGCCGCAAGTGGATCGCAAAACGCTGCCGAACCGCTCTGGTGTGCACTAAGCCGGATAGTGCTAATGTAGCATGTAGCAGGGTGACTGCTTTGTGGTATTGGTTTGTGCATGCATTTGCATGAGCATTGCCTCATGAATATCCAATTAGGCCAGATTTGCAATGTCAGACTTGCTAGGGTAAGGCCTCTTTTCCATGGACTGTGAATAGGCAGTGAAATGGCTCTCAAACTCTCACAACTGCTCACTGCTGCCTGGTAACTGCTTGCTGCTGCCTGGTAACTGCTTGCTGCTGCCTGGTAACTGCTTGCTGCTGCCTGGTAACTGCTTGCTGCTGCCTGGTAACTGCTTGCTGCTGCCTGGTATCTGCTTGCTGCTGCCTGGTATCTGCTCGCTGCTGCTGCCTGGTAACTGCTTGCTGCTGCCTGGTATCTGCTCGCTGCTGCCTGGTAACTGCTTGTTGCTGCCTGGTAACTGCTTGTTGCTGCCTGGTAACTGCTTGTTGTTGCCTGGTATCTGCTCGCTGCTGCCTGGTAACTGCTTGCTGCTGCCTGGTAACTGCTTGCTGCTGCCTGGTAACTGCTTGCTGCTGCCTGGTAACTGCTTGTTGCTGCCTGGTAACTGCTTGTTGCTGCCTGGTATCTGCTCACTGCTGCCTGGTAACTGCTTGCTGCTGCCTGGTAACTGCTTGTTGCTGCCTGGTATCTGCTCACTGCTGCCTGGTAACCACTTGCTGAGCACACAGCTCAACAGTCCGTGGAAAAGAGGCCTTAAACTTGGTGTTTGATCACGCATAAATTTTCTCATGCAAAGTACTTCTTCTTCTTGTTTGAAGGTTGAGGCACTTAAGGCTCATACACACATCAGACCATGGTCTTTTGAAAATGAAAGATCACAGACCAGTTTTACCCCCTTCCATGTAGTATGAGAGCCATACTCTACACAGTCTATTCTATGGAGCTGAACTCCCCATCAGAAAAAAAACTTTGCAAGATGCTGCACACACAGATGCTGTACAGACACAAAAGATCAGTAGCTGCAAAAGATCTGTTCCTGCCAAAAATCCAACCCTGCAAATTGCAATGATAGTCTATGAGATCTGCAGATCATCATACACACATGATTTAACTGACAGATCTGCAGATCTGAAAATCCAACCTGGTGGATCTGATCTGCAGATGAATGTCAGTTAAATCATGTGTGTACGATGATCTGCAGATCTCATAGACTATCATTGCAATTTGCAGGGTTGGATTTTTGGCAGGAACAGATCTTTTGCAGCTACTGATCTTTTGTGTCTGTACAGCATCTGTGTGTGCAGCATCTTGCAAAGTTTTTTTTCTGATGGGGAGTTCAGCTCCATAGAATAGACTGTGTAGAGTATGGCTCTCATACTACATGGAAGGGGGTAAGATTTCTGTCTGATGGGGAGTGCAGCTCCATAGAATAGACTGTGTAGGTGTGGCTCTCATACTACATGGAAGGGGGTAAGATTTCTATCTGATGGGGAGTTCAGCTCCATAGAATAGACTGTGTAGAGTATGGCTCTCATACTACATGGAAGGGGGTAAGATTTCTGTCTGATGGGGAGTGCAGCTCCATAGAATAGACTGTGTAGGTGTGGCTCTCATACTACATGGAAGGGGGTAAGATTTCTGTCTGATGGGGAGTTCAGCTCCATAGAATAGACTGTGTAGAGTATGGCTCTCATACTACATGGAAGGGGGTAAAACAGATCTGTGATCTTTCATTTTCAAAAGACTATGGTCTGATGTGTGTATGAGCCTTTAGTCTATTATATATATAGATATCCTGGTTTCAGCATCGGAACACTTACTATAGCTATATACTGCTGAATAGTAGCCTTCCTAGCGGTGCATTTCTGTCTGGAATTAGGAGTCAAAAGCGGTACATTTTTTTCTAGAATTTTCGGCCTCCGATTCTTAAGTCATTATTTACCAAAATATGACAGAATAACGCATGTTTGAAAACGCGTCAAAAATGCGTTTTTTATATGCATTTTTTGATGTGGCTCATTGACTTGCATTAGCGGCAAAAACGCAGCGTTTTCCGCAACGCTAGCATTTCTGCTATGTGTGTTCCTAGCCTGCTTTTTTTTTATTGAACGCATCTGAGAGCGATTCTCTGATAGTAGATGATGGAAGGATAAATGAATGTTCTCATCATTATGAGGTTCTCGGTGTCACATGACACTGGGACTTATAGACTGTCGTGGTCGTTGTCAGGGAATGTATACAAGTTTGTGGCTTGAATGTAAAGCATTTTGAAGTTTATGATCGAGTCTGACTAATGCCTGCGGGTTTCCTCTCTAACCTCGCTGTCACTCGGCACACCTCACCATCTTATGAAATGAGTTGAATGTGGTGAGTAAGGCCACATACACACATCAGACCATAGTCTTTGGAAAATGAAAGATCACAGACCAATCTTACCACCCTTCATGTAGTATGAGAGCCATACTCTACACAGTCTTTTCTATGGAGCTGAACTCCCCATCAGAAAAAAATCTTTGCTAGATGCTGCACACACAGATGCTGTACAGACACAAAAGATCAGTATCTGCAAAAGATCTGTTCCTGCCAAAAATCCATTCCTGCAAATTGCAATGATAGGCTATGAGATCTGCAGATCATCATACACACATGGTTTAACTGACATTCATCTGCAGATCAGATCCACCAGGATGGATTTTCAGATCTGCAGATGATTGCTTGATCTGCAGATGAATGTCAGTTAAATCATGTGTGTATGATGATCTGCAGATCTCATAGACTATCATTGAAATTTGCAGGAATGGATTTTTGGCAGGAACAGATCTTTTGCAGATACTGATCTTTTGTGTCTGTACAGCATCTGTGTGTGCAGCATCTTGCAAAGATTTTTTTCTGATGGGGAGTTCAGCTCCATAGAAAAGACTGTGTAGAGTATGGCTCTCATACTACATGAAGGGTGGTAAGATTGGTCTGTGATCTTTCATCTTCCAAAGACTATGGTCTGATGTGTGTATGAGCCTTAAGATAGCAGGGGGAGGTAGATGTGGTGTGCAGGATAGCAGGGGGTGAGTAGCGTAGCTTAGGAGCTCTGGGCCCCAGTGCCATGCCTCCCAACTTTTTGAGGTAAAAAAGAAAGACACTTAAGCCACTCCCAGGCCACACCTCTAGCCACACCCCTGTCGCACTCCTAGTCATGCATACTTTAAATATTACATAAGAAAAATATGTTGTTTTATAATTCAAAGCACCCTGGTCCCTTCTATCCTGGGTCATTTCCTTCCTATTAACATTTAGAAATAAGACAAATATTAAAGGATGGGGATAAAGTTTAGAGTCAAACACACTTTTCAGTCACAAAATGCATATATTTACATAGATCTGCACATGAGTCTTTAAAGATTGACAAATGAGGGAGGGACAGGGTTCCCAAAGAGGGACTGTCTCTCCAAAAGAGGGACAGTTGGGAGCTATGCCCAGTGCAAGTTTTACATTGAGCTCCCACAAGCGTTCTATATATAACAATTGATATGGCACACCAGAACCTGCCAAGGACAACCACAGTGTCAAAGAGGTGTAAGCAGGGGAGGGGACAGCTGCAGTGTCAGAGAGGTGTAATCAGGGGAGAGAACAGCTGTAGTGTTAGGTGTAAGCAGGGGAGGAGGCAGCTGCAGTGTCAGAGAGGTGTAACCAGGGGAGAGGACAGATGCAGTGTTAGGTGTAAGCAGGGGAGGGGTCAGCTGCAGTGTCAGAGAGGTGTAAGCAGGGGAGGGGACAGCTGCAGTGTTATAGAGGTGTAACCAGGGGAGGGGACAGCTGCAGTGGCAGAGAGGTGTAAGCAGGGGAGGGGACAGCTGCAGTGTCAGAGAGGTGTAAGCAGGGGAGGGGACAGCTGCAGTGTCAGAGAGGTGTAAGCAGGGGAGGGGACAGCAGCAGTGTCAGAGAGGTGTAAGCAGGGGAGGGGACAGCTGCAGTGTCAGAGAGGTGTAAGCAGGGGAGGGGACAGCTGCAGTGTCAGAGAGGTGTAAGCAGGGGAGGGGACAGCAGCAGTGTCAGAGAGGTGTAAGCAGGGGAGGGGACAGCTGCAGTGTCAGAGAGGTGTAAGCAGGGGAGGGGACAGCTGCAGTGTCAGAGAGGGGTAAGCAGGGGAGGGGACAGCTGCAGTGTCAGAAAGGGGTAAGCAGGGGAGGGGACAGCTGCAGTGTCAGAGAGGTGTAAGCAGGGGAGGGGACAGTTGCAGTGTCAGAGAGATGTAAGCAGGGGAGGGGACAGCTGCAGTGGCAGAGAGGTGTAAGCAGGGGAGGGGACAGCTGCAGTGGCAGAGAGGTGTAGCCAGGGGAGGGGACAGCTGCAATGTCAGAGAGGTGTAAGCAGGGGAGGGGACAGCTGCAGTGGCAGAGAGGTGTAAGCAGGGAAGGGGACAGCTGCAGTGTCTGAAAAGTGTAAGGGGGAGGGGACAGCTGCGGTGTCAGAGAGGTGTAAGCAGGGGAGGGGACAGCTGCTGTTTCAGAGAAGTGTAAGCAATAGAGGGGACAGCTGCAGTGTCAGAGAGGTGTAAGCAGGGGAGGGGACAGCTTCAGTGTCAGAGGTGTAAGCAGGGGAGGGGACAGCTGCAGTCTCAGAGATGTGTAGGCTGGGGAGGGGATAGCTGCACTATCAGAGAGGTGTAAGCAGGGGAGGGAACAGCTGTAGTTGCAGAGAGGCATAAGCAGGGAAGGGGACAGCTGCAGTGTCAGAGAGGTGTAAGCAGGGGAGGGGACAGCTGCAGTGTCTGAGAGGTATAAGCAGGGGAGGGGACAGCTGCAGTGTCAGAGAGGTGTAAGCAGGGGAGGGGACAGCTGCAGTGTCAGAGAGGTGTAAGCAGGGGAGGGGATAGCTGCAGTGTCAGAGAGGTGTAAGCAGGGGAGGGGACAGTTGCATTGTCAGAGAGATGTAAGCAGGGGAGGGGACAGCTGCAGTGGCAGAGAGGTGTAAGCAGGGGAGGGGACAGCTGCAGTGGCAGAGAGGTGTAGCCAGGGGAGGGGACAGCTGCAATGTCAGAGAGGTGTAAGCAGGGGAGGGGACAGCTGCAGTGGCAGAGAGGTGTAAGCAGGGAAGGGGACAGCTGCAGTGTCTGAAAAGTGTAAGGGGGAGGGGACAGCTGCGGTGTCAGAGAGGTGTAAGCAGGGGAGGGGACAGCTGCAGTTTCAGAGAAGTGTAAGCACTAGAGGGGACAGCTGCAGTGTCAGAGAGGTGTAAGCAGGGGAGGGGACAGCTTCAGTGTCAGAGAGGTGTAAGCAGGGGAGGGGACAGCTGCAGTCTCAGAGATGTGTAGGCTGGGGAGGGGATAGCTGCACTATCAGAGAGGTGTAAGCAGGGGAGGGAACAGCTGTAGTTGCAGAGAGGCATAAGCAGGGAAGGGGACAGCTGCAGTGTCAGAGAGGTGTAAGCAGGGGAGGGGACAGCTGCAGTGTCTGAGAGGTGTAAGCAGGGGAGGGGACAGCTGCAGTGTCAGAGAGGTGTAAGCAGGGGAGGGGACAGCTGCAGTGTCAGAGAGGTGTAAGCAGGGGAGGGGACAGCTGCAGTGTCAGAGAGGTGTAAGCAGGGGAGGGGACAGCTGCAGTGTCAGAGAGGTGTAAGCAGGGGAGGGGACAGCTGCAGTGGCAGAGAGGTGTAAGCAGGGGAGGGGATAGCTGCAGTGTCAGAGAGGTGTAAGCAGGGGAGGGGACAGCTTCAGTGTCAGAGAGGTGTAAGCAGGGGAGGGGACAGCTGCAGTCTCAGAGATGTGTAGGCTGGGGAGGGGATAGCTGCACTATCAGAGAGGTGTAAGCAGGGGAGGGAACAGCTGTAGTTGCAGAGAGGCATAAGCAGGGAAGGGGACAGCTGCAGTGTCAGAGAGGTGTAAGCAGGGGAGGGGACAGCTGCAGTATCTGAGAGGTGTAAGCAGGGGAGGGGACAGCTGCAGTGTCAGAGAGGTGTAAGCAGGGGAGGGGACAGCTGCAGTGTCAGAGAGGTGTAAGCAGGGGAGGGGACAGCTGCAGTGTCAGAGAGGTGTAAGCAGGGGAGGGTACAGCTGCAGTGTCAGAGAGGTGTAAGCAGGGGAGGGGACAGCTGCAGTGGCAGAGAGGTGTAAGCAGGGGAGGGGACAGCTGCAGTGGCAGAGAGGTGTAAGCAAGGGAGAAGACAGCTGCAGTGTCAATTGTAAGCAGGGGAGGGGACAGCTGCAGTGGCAGAGAGGTGTAAGCAAGGGTGAAGACAGCTGCAGTGTCAGGTGTAAGCAGGGGAGGGGTCAGCTGCAGTGTCTGAAAGGTGTGAGGAGGGGAGGTGAACATGGTTACAACTAATTAAAGCACATATAGAGGCGATGATTACCAGCTTAGCACTAATAAAGAGTTAATAAAGCAGTTGAAGGAGGGCCCCTCTGGACTTGGGACCCTGGTGCAATCACTACCTCTGCATCCCCTATTGCTAAGCCACTGCAGGTGCATGAGAGTAGGAGAATGTGGTGAGGAAGGTGGGGGGACAGCAGGGGAAGAGACAGGGGAACTCTTTGCCTTGTTCAACCAACGCACCACAGATCCTTCTTACTGCACCTCTCGTGGCTGGCAGCACAGGGTGCAGTCATGCAGGCTGGCAGCACAGGGCCCAGTTATACAGACTGGCAGCACCGAGCTCAGTTATGCAGGCTGGCAGCACAGGGCCCAGTTATGCAGGCTGGCAGCACAGGGCGCAGTTATGCAGGCTGGCAGCCCAGGGCCCAGTTATGCAGGCTGGCAGCACAGGGCCCGGTTATGCAGGCTGGCAGCACAGGGCGCAGCAGTTATGCAGGCTGGCAGCACAGGGTCCAGTTATGCAGGCTGGCAGCACAGGGCGCAGCAGTTATGCAGGCTGGCAGCACAGGGCCCATTTATGCAGGCTGGCAGCACAGGGCCCAGTTATGCAGGCTGGCAGCACAGGACCCAGTTATGCAGGCTGGCAGCACAGGGCCCAGTTATGCAGGCTGGCAGTGCAGGGCCCAGTTATGCAGGCTGGCAGCACAGGGCGCAGTTATGCAGGCTGGCAGCGCAGGGCCCAGTTATGCAGGCTGGCAGCACAGGGCCCAGTTATGCAGGCTGGCAGTGCAGGGCGCAGTTATGCAGGCTGGCACTGGCAGCACAGGGCGCAGCAGTTATGCAGGCTGGCAGCACAGGGCCTAGTTATGCAGGCTGGCAGCACAGGGTCCAGTCATGCAGGCTGGCAGCACAGGGTCCAGTCATGCAGGCTGGCAGCTCAGGGCCCAGTCATGCAGGCTGGCAGCACAGGGCCCAGTCATGCAGGCTGGCAGCACAGGGCGCAGCAGTTATGCAGGCTGGCAGCACAGGGCCCAGTTATGCAGGCTGGCAGCACAGGGCCCAGTTATGCAGGCTGGCAGCACAGGGCCCAGTTATGCAGGCTGGCAGCGCAGGGCCCAGTTATGCAGGCTGGCAGCGCAGGGCCCAGTTATGCAGGCTGGCAGCACAGGGCCCAGTTATGCAGGCTGGCAGCGCAGGGCCCAGTTATGCAGGCTGGCAGCACAGGGCCCAGTTATGAAGGCTGGCAGGGCAGGGCCCAGTTATGCAGGCTGGCAGCGCAGGGCCCAGTTATGCAGGCTGGCAGCACAGGGCCCAGTTATGCAGGCTGGCAGCGCAGGGCCCAGTTATGCAGGTTGGCAGCGCAGGGCCCAGTTATGCAGGCTGGCAGCACAGGGCACAGTCATGCAGGCTGGCAGCACAGGGCCCAGTTATGCAGGCTGGCAGCGCAGGGCGCAGTTATGCAGGCTGGCAGCGCAGGGCGCAGTTATGCGGGCTGGCAACACAGGGCGCAGTTATGCGGGCTGGCAGCACAGGGCGCAGCAGTTATGCAGGCTGGCAGCACAGGGCCCAGTTATGCAGGCTGGCAGCGCAGGGCCCAGTTATGCAGGCTGGCAGCGCAGGGCCCAGTTATGCAGGCTGGCAGCACAGGGCACAGTCATGCAGGCTGGCAGCACAGGGCACAGTCATGCAGGCTGGCAGCACAGGGCCCAGTTATGCAGGCTGGCAGCACAGGGCCCAGTTATGCAGGCTGGCAGCACAGGGCCCAGTTATGCAGGCTGGCAGCACAGGGCCCAGTTATGCGGGCTGGCAGCACAGGGCGCAGCAGTTATGCAGGCTGGCAGCACAGGGCCCAGTTATGCAGGCTGGCAGCGCAGGGCCCAGTTATGCAGGCTGGCAGCCCGCTGCCAGCCTGCATAACTGGGCCCTGCGCTGCCAGCCTGCATAACTGGGCCCTGTGCTGCCAGCCTGCATAACTGGGCCCTGTGCTGCCAGCCTGCATGACTGTGCCCTGTGCTGCCAGCCTGCATAACTGGGCCCTGTGCTGCCAGCCTGCATGACTGTGCCCTGTGCTGCCAGCCTGCATAACTGGGCCCTGCGCTGCCAGCCTGCATAACTGGGCCCTGTGCTGCCAGCCTGCATAACTGCTGCGCCCTGTGCTGCCAGTCCGCATAACTGGACCCTGCGCTGCCAGCGTGCATAACTGGGCCCTGCGCTGCCAGCCTGCATAACTGGGCCCTGCGCTGCCAGCCTGCATAACTGGGCCCTGTGCTGCCAGCCTGCATAACTGGGCCCTGTGCTGCCAGCCTGCATAACTGGGCCCTGTGCTGCCAGCGCAGGGCCCAGTTATGCAGGCTGGCAGCGCAGGGCCCAGTTATGCAGGCTGGCAGCACAGGGCCCAGTTATGCAGGCTGGCAGCGCAGGGCCCAGTTATGCAGGCTGGCAGCACAGGGCCCAGTTATGAAGGCTGGCAGTGCAGGGCCCAGTTATGCAGGCTGGCAGCGCAGGGCCCAGTTATGCAGGCTGGCAGCACAGGGCCCAGTTATGCAGGCTGGCAGCACAGGGCCCAGTTATGCAGGCTGGCAGCGCAGGGCCCAGTTATGCAGGCTGGCAGCGCAGGGCCCAGTTATGCAGGCTGGCAGCACAGGGCACAGTCATGCAGGCTGGCAGCACAGGGCCCAGTTATGCAGGCTGGCAGCGCAGGGCACAGTTATGCAGGCTGGCAGCGCAGGGCGCAGTTATGCAGGCTGGCAACACAGGGCGCAGTTATGCGGGCTGGCAGCACAGGGCGCAGCAGTTATGCAGGCTGGCAGCACAGGGCCCAGTTATGCAGGCTGGCAGCGCAGGGCCCAGTTATGCAGGCTGGCAGCACAGGGCACAGTCATGCAGGCTGGCAGCGCAGGGCCCAGTTATGCAGGCTGGCAGCGCAGGGCGCAGTTATGCAGGCTGGTAGCACAGGGCGCAGTTATGCGGGCTGGCAGCACAGGGCGCAGCAGTTATGCAGGCTGGCAGCACAGGGCGCAGTTATGCAGGCTGGCAGCGCAGGACCCAGTTATGCAGGCTGGCAGCACAGGGCCCAGTTATGCAGGCTGGCAGCGCAGGGCGCAGTTATGCAGGCTGGCAGCACAGGGCGCAGCAGTTATGCAGGCTGGCAGCACAGGGCCCAGTTATGCAGGCTGGCAGCACAGGGCCCAGTTATGCAGGCTGGCAGCACGGGGCGCAGCAGTTATGCAGGCTGGCAGCACAGGGCGCAGTTATGCAGGCTGGCAGCACAGGGCCCAGTTATGCAGTCTGGCAGCACAGGGCCCAGTTATGCAGGCTGGCAGCACGGGGCGCAGCAGTTATGCAGGCTGGCAGCACAGGGCGCATTTATGCAGGCTGGCAGCGCAGGGCGCAGTTATGCAGGCTGGCAGCACAGGGCGCAGCAGTTATGCAGGCTGGCAGCACAGGGCCCGATTATGCAGTCTGGCAGCACAGGGCCCAGTTATGCAGGCTGGCAGCACGGGGCGCAGTTATGCAAGCTGGCAGCACTGGGCGCAGTTATGCGGGCTGGCAGCACAGGGCGCAGCAGTTACGCGGGCTGGCAGCACAGGGCGCAGCAGTTATGCAGGCTGGCAGCACAGGGCGCAGTTATGCAGGCTGGCAGCGCAGGACCCAGTTATGCAGGCTGGCAGCACAGGGCCCAGTTATGCAGGCTGGCAGCGCAGGGCGCAGCAGTTATGCAGGCTGGCAGCACAGGGCGCAGCAGTTATGCAGGCTGGCAGCACAGGGCCCAGTTATGCAGGCTGGCAGCACAGGGCCCAGTTATGCAGGCTGGCAGCACAGGGTGCAGTTATGCAGGCTGGCAGCACAGGGTGCAGTTATGCAGTCTGGCAGCACAGGGCCCAGTTATGCAGGCTGGCAGCACTGGGCGCAGTTATGCGGGCTGGCAGCACAGGGCGCAGCAGTTATGCAGGCTGGCAGCACAGGGCCCAGTTATGCAGGCTGGCAGCACAGGGCCCAGTTATGCAGGCTGGCAGCACAAGGTGCAGTTATGCAGGCTGGCAGCACAGGGCGCAGCAGTTATGCAGGCTGGCAGCACAGGGCCCAGTTATGCAGGCTGGCAGCACAGGGCCCAGTTATGCAGGCTGGCAGTGCAGGGCCCAGTTATGCAGGCTGGCAGCACAGGGCCCAGTTATGCAGGCTGGCAGCACAGGGCCCAGTTATGCAGGCTGGCAGCACAGGGCCCAGTTATGCAGGCTGGCAGCACAGGGCCCAGTTATACAGGCTGGCAGCACAGGGCCCAGTTATGCAGGCTGGCAGCGCAGGGCCCAGTTATGCAGGCTGGCAGCGCAGGGCACAGTCATGCAGGCTGGCAGCACAGGGCCCAGTTATGCAGGCTACCAGCACAGGGCACAGTCATGCAGGCTGGCAGCACAGGGCCCGGTTATGCAGGCTGGCAGTGCAGGGCCCAGTCATGCAGGCTGGCAGAGCAGGGCCCAGTTATGCAGGCTGGCAGCACAGGGCCCAGTTATGCAGGCTAGCAGCACAGGGCACAGTCATGCAGGCTGGCAGCACAGGGCCCAGTTATGCAGGCTGGCAGCGCAGGGCTCAGTTATGCAGGCTGGCAGCACAGGGCCCGGTTATGCAGGCTAGCAGCACAGGGCACAGTCATGCAGGCTGGCAGCACAGGGCCCAGTTATGCAGGCTAGCAGCACAGGGCACAGTCATGCAGGCTAGCAGCACAGGGCACAGTCATGCAGGCTGGCAGCACAGGGCCTAGTTATGCAGGCTGGCAGCACAGGGCCCAGTTATGCAGGCTGGCAGCGCAGGGCCCAGTTATGCAGGCTGGCAGCGCAGGGCCCAGTTATGCAGGCTGGCAGCGCAGGGCCCAGTTATGCAGGCTGGCAGCGCAGGGCCCAGTTATGCAGGCTGGCAGCGCAGGGCCCAGTTATGCAGGAAGGCAGAACAGGGCCCAGTTATGCAGTCTGGCAGCGCAGGGCCCAGTTATGCAGGCTGGCAGCGCAGGGCCTAGTTATGCAGGCTGGCAGCACAGGGCACAGTCATGCAGGCTGGCAGCACAGGGCCCAGTTATGCAGGCTGGCAGCACAGGGCACAGTCATGCAGGCTGGCAGCACAGGGCACAGTCATGCAGGCTGGCAGCACAGGGCCCGGTTATGCAGGCTGGCAGCACAGGGCCCAGTTATGCAGGCTGGCAGCGCAAGGCCCAGTTATGCAGGCTGGCAGCGCAGGGCCTAGTTATGCAGGCTGGCAGCACAGGGCACAGTCATGCAGGCTGGCAGCACATGGCCCAGTTATGCAGGCTGGCAGCACAGGGCACAGTCATGCAGGCTGTCAGAACAGGGCACAGTCATGCAGGCTGGCAGCACAGGGCCCGGTTATGCAGGCTGGCAGCACAGGGCCCAGTTATGCAGGCTGGCAGCACAGGGCCCAGTTATGCAGGCTGGCAGCACAGGGCACAGTCATGCAGGCTGGCAGCACAGGGCCCAGTTATGCAGGCTGGCAGCACAGGGCACAGTCATGCAGGCTGGCAGCACAGGGCCCAGTTATGCAGGCTGGCAGCACAGGGCCCAGTTATGCAGGCTGGCAGCACAGGGCCCAGTTATACAGGCTGGCAGCACAGGGCCCAGTTATGCAGGCTGGCAGCGCAGGGCCCAGTTATGCAGGCTGGCAGCGCAGGGCACAGTCATGCAGGCTGGCAGCACAGGGCCCAGTTATGCAGGCTACCAGCACAGGGCACAGTCATGCAGGCTGGCAGCACAGGGCCCGGTTATGCAGGCTGGCAGTGCAGGGCCCAGTCATGCAGGCTGGCAGAGCAGGGCCCAGTTATGCAGGCTGGCAGCACAGGGCCCAGTTATGCAGGCTAGCAGCACAGGGCACAGTCATGCAGGCTGGCAGCACAGGGCCCAGTTATGCAGGCTGGCAGCGCAGGGCTCAGTTATGCAGGCTGGCAGCACAGGGCCCGGTTATGCAGGCTAGCAGCACAGGGCACAGTCATGCAGGCTGGCAGCACAGGGCCCAGTTATGCAGGCTACCAGCACAGGGCACAGTCATGCAGGCTGGCAGCACAGGGCCCGGTTATGCAGGCTGGCAGTGCAGGGCCCAGTCATGCAGGCTGGCAGAGCAGGGCCCAGTTATGCAGGCTGGCAGCACAGGGCCCAGTTATGCAGGCTAGCAGCACAGGGCACAGTCATGCAGGCTGGCAGCACAGGGCCCAGTTATGCAGGCTAGCAGCACAGGGCACAGTCATGCAGGCTAGCAGCACAGGGCACAGTCATGCAGGCTGGCAGCACAGGGCCTAGTTATGCAGGCTGGCAGCACAGGGCCCAGTTATGCAGGCTGGCAGCGCAGGGCCCAGTTATGCAGGCTGGCAGCGCAGGGCCCAGTTATGCAGGCTGGCAGCGCAGGGCCCAGTTATGCAGGCTGGCAGCGCAGGGCCCAGTTATGCAGGCTGGCAGCGCAGGGCCCAGTTATGCAGGAAGGCAGAACAGGGCCCAGTTATGCAGTCTGGCAGCGCAGGGCCCAGTTATGCAGGCTGGCAGCGCAGGGCCTAGTTATGCAGGCTGGCAGCACAGGGCACAGTCATGCAGGCTGGCAGCACAGGGCCCAGTTATGCAGGCTGGCAGCACAGGGCACAGTCATGCAGGCTGGCAGCACAGGGCACAGTCATGCAGGCTGGCAGCACAGGGCCCGGTTATGCAGGCTGGCAGCACAGGGCCCAGTTATGCAGGCTGGCAGCGCAAGGCCCAGTTATGCAGGCTGGCAGCGCAGGGCCTAGTTATGCAGGCTGGCAGCACAGGGCACAGTCATGCAGGCTGGCAGCACATGGCCCAGTTATGCAGGCTGGCAGCACAGGGCACAGTCATGCAGGCTGTCAGAACAGGGCACAGTCATGCAGGCTGGCAGCACAGGGCCCGGTTATGCAGGCTGGCAGCACAGGGCCCAGTTATGCAGGCTGGCAGCACAGGGCCCAGTTATGCAGGCTGGCAGCACAGGGCACAGTCATGCAGGCTGGCAGCACAGGGCCCAGTTATGCAGGCTGGCAGCACAGGGCACAGTCATGCAGGCTGGCAGCACAGGGCACAGTCATGCAGGCTGGCAGCACAGGGCCTGGTTATGCAGGCTGGCAGCACAGGGCCCGGTTATGCAGGCTGGCAGCACAGGGCCCGGTTATGCAGGCTAGCAGCACAGGGCACAGTCATGCAGGTTGGCAGCACAGGGCACAGTTATGCAGGCTGGCAGCACAGGGCCCTGTTATGCAGGCTGTCAGCACAGGGCCCGGTTATGCAGGCTGGCAGCCCAGGGCCCGGTTATGCAGGCTGGCAGTGCAGGGCCCGGTTATGCAGGCTGGCAGTGCAGGGCCCGGTTATGCAGGCTGGCAGCACAGGGCCCAGTTATACAAGCTGGCAGCACAGGGCCCAGTTATGCAGGCTGGCAGCACAGGGCCCAATCATGCAGGCTGGCAGTGCAGGGCCCAGTTATGCAGGCTAGCAGCACAGGGCACAGTCATGCAGGCTGGCAGCACTGGGCCCAGTTATGCAGGCTGGCAGCGCAGGGCCCAGTTATGCAGGCTGGCAGCGCAGGGCCCAGTTATGCATTTTGGCAGCACAGGGCCCGGTTATGCAGGCTAGCAGCACAGGGCACAATCATGCAGGCTGGCAGCACAGGGCACAGTTATGCAGGCTAGCAGCACAGGGCCCAGTCATACAGGCTGGCAGCACAGGGCCCAGTTATGCAGGCTAGCAGTGCAGGGCCCAGTTATGCAGGCTGGCAGTGCAGGGCCCAGTTATGCAGGCTGGCAGCACAGGGCCCACTCATGCAGGCTGGCAGCCCGGGGGCGCAGTAATACAGGCTGGCAGAGCAGGGCCCAGTTATGCAGGCTGTCAGCACAGGGCCCAGTTATGCAGGCTGGCAGCACAGGGCCCAGTTATGCAGGCTGGCAGCGCAGGGCCCAGTTATGCAGGCTGGCAGCACAGGGCACAGTCATGCAGGCTGGCAGCACAGGGCCCAGTTATGCAGGCTGGCAGCACAGGGCACAGTCATGCAGGCTGGCAGCACAGGGCACAGTCATGCAGGCTGGCAGCACAGGGCCCGGTTATGCAGGCTGGCAGCACAGGGCCCAGTTATGCAGGCTGGCAGCGCAGGGCCCAGTTATGCAGGCTGGCAGCGCAGGGCCCAGTTATGCAGGCTGGCAGCACATGGCACAGTCATGCAGGCTGGCAGCACAGGGCCCAGTTATGCAGGCTGGCAGCACAGGGCACAGTCATGCAGGCTGGCAGCACAGGGCACAGTCATGCAGGCTGGCAGCACAGGGCCCGGTTATACAGGCTGGCAGCACAGGGCCCAGTTATGCAGGCTGGCAGCACAGGGCCCAGTTATGCAGGCTAGCAGCACAGGGCACAGTCATGCACGCTGGCAGCACAGGGCCCAGTTATGCAGGCTAGCAGCACAGGGCACAGTCATGCAGGCTGGCAGCACAGGGCCCGGTTATGCAGGCTGTCAGCACAGGGCCCTGTTATGCAGGCTGGCAGCCCAGGGCCCGGTTATGCAGGCTGGCAGTGCAGGGCCCGGTTATGCAGGCTGGCAGCACAGGGCCCAGTTATACAAGCTGGCAGCACAGGGCCCAGTCATGCAGGCTGGCAGCACAGGGCCCAGTTATGCAGGCTAGCAGCACAGGGCCCAGTTATGCAGGCTAGCAGCACAGGGCCCAGTTATGCAGGCTGGCAGCACAGGGCCCGGTTATGCAGGCTGGCAGCACAGGGCGCAGCAGTTATGCAGGCTGGCAGCACAGGGCCCAGTTATGCAGGCTGGCAGCACAGGGCGCAGCAGTTATGCAGGCTGGCAGCACAGGGCCCATTTATGCAGGCTGGCAGCACAGGGCCCAGTTATGCAGGCTGGCAGCACAGGACCCAGTTATGCAGGCTGGCAGCACAGGGCCCAATCATGCAGGCTGGCAGTGCAGGGCCCAGTTATGCAGGCTAGCAGCACAGGGCACAGTCATGCAGGCTGGCAGCACTGGGCCCAGTTATGCAGGCTGGCAGCGCAGGGCCCAGTTATGCAGGCTGGCAGCGCAGGGCCCAGTTATGCATTTTGGCAGCACAGGGCCCGGTTATGCAGGCTAGCAGCACAGGGCACAATCATGCAGGCTGGCAGCACAGGGTACAGTTATGCAGGCTAGCAGCACAGGGCCCAGTCATACAGGCTGGCAGCACAGGGCCCAGTTATGCAGGCTAGCAGTGCAGGGCCCAGTTATGCAGGCTGGCAGTGCAGGGCCCAGTTATGCAGGCTGGCAGCACAGGGCCCACTCATGCAGGCTGGCAGCCCGGGGGCGCAGTAATACAGGCTGGCAGAGCAGGGCCCAGTTATGCAGGCTGTCAGCACAGGGCCCAGTTATGCAGGCTGGCAGCACAGGGCCCAGTTATGCAGGCTGGCAGCGCAGGGCCCAGTTATGCAGGCTGGCAGCACAGGGCACAGTCATGCAGGCTGGCAGCACAGGGCCCAGTTATGCAGGCTGGCAGCACAGGGCACAGTCATGCAGGCTGGCAGCACAGGGCACAGTCATGCAGGCTGGCAGCACAGGGCCCGGTTATGCAGGCTGGCAGCACAGGGCCCAGTTATGCAGGCTGGCAGCGCAGGGCCCAGTTATGCAGGCTGGCAGCACATGGCACAGTCATGCAGGCTGGCAGCACAGGGCCCAGTTATGCAGGCTGGCAGCACAGGGCACAGTCATGCAGGCTGGCAGCACAGGGCACAGTCATGCAGGCTGGCAGCACAGGGCCCGGTTATACAGGCTGGCAGCACAGGGCCCAGTTATGCAGGCTGGCAGCACAGGGCCCAGTTATGCAGGCTAGCAGCACAGGGCACAGTCATGCAGGCTGGCAGCACAGGGCCCAGTTATGCAGGCTAGCAGCACAGGGCACAGTCATGCAGGCTGTCAGCACAGGGCCCGGTTATGCAGGCTGGCAGCACAGGGCCCTGTTATGCAGGCTGGCAGCCCAGGGCCCGGTTATGCAGGCTGGCAGTGCAGGGCCCGGTTATGCAGGCTGGCAGCACAGGGCCCAGTTATACAAGCTGGCAGCACAGGGCCCAGTCATGCAGGCTGGCAGCACTGGGCCCAGTTATGCAGGCTAGCAGCACAGGGCCCAGTTATGCAGGCTGGCAGCACAGGGCCCGGTTATGCAGGCTGGCAGCACAGGGCGCAGCAGTTATGCAGGCTGGCAGCACAGGGCCCAGTTATGCAGGCTGGCAGCACAGGGCGCAGCAGTTATGCAGGCTGGCAGCACAGGGCCCATTTATGCAGGCTGGCAGCACAGGACCCAGTTATGCAGGCTGGCAGCACAGGGCCCAGTTATGCAGGCTGGCAGTGCAGGGCCCAGTTATGCAGGCTGGCAGCACAGGGCGCAGTTATGCAGGCTGGCAGTGCAGGGCCCAGTTATGCAGGCTGGCAGCACAGGGCCCAGTTATGCAGGCTGGCAGTGCAGGGCGCAGTTATGCAGGCTGGCACTGGCAGCACAGGGCGCAGCAGTTATGCAGGCTGGCAGCACAGGGCCTAGTTATGCAGGCTGGCAGCACAGGGTCCAGTCATGCAGGCTGGCAGCTCAGGGCCCAGTCATGCAGGCTGGCAGCACAGGGCCCAGTCATGCAGGCTGGCAGCACAGGGCGCAGCAGTTATGCAGGCTGGCAGCACAGGGCCCAGTTATGCAGGCTGGCAGCACAGGGCCCAGTTATGCAGGCTGGCAGCACAGGGCCCAGTTATGCAGGCTGGCAGCGCAGGGCCCAGTTATGCAGGCTGGCAGCGCAGGGCCCAGTTATGCAGGCTGGCAGCACAGGGCCCAGTTATGCAGGCTGGCAGCGCAGGGCCCAGTTATGCAGGCTGGCAGCACAGGGCCCAGTTATGAAGGCTGGCAGTGCAGGGCCCAGTTATGCAGGCTGGCAGCGCAGGGCCCAGTTATGCAGGCTGGCAGCACAGGGCCCAGTTATGCAGGCTGGCAGCGCAGGGCCCAGTTATGCAGGCTGGCAGCGCAGGGCCCAGTTATGCAGGCTGGCAGCACAGGGCGCAGCAGTTATGCAGGCTGGCAGCACAGGGCCCAGTTATGCAGGCTGGCAGCACAGGGCGCAGCAGTTATGCAGGCTGGCAGCACAGGGCGCAGCAGTTATGCAGGCTGGCAGCACAGGGCCCATTTATGCAGGCTGGCAGCACAGGGCCCAGTTATGCAGGCTGGCAGCACAGGACCCAGTTATGCAGGCTGGCAGCGCAGGGCCCAGTTATGCAGGCTGGCAGCACAGGGCCCAGTTATGCAGGCTGGCAGCACAGGGCCCAGTTATGCAGGCTGGCAGCGCAGGGCCCAGTTATGCAGGCTGGCAGCACAGGGCCCAGTTATGCAGGCTGGCAGTGCAGGGCGCAATTATGCAGGCTGGCACTGGCAGCACAGGGCGCAGCAGTTATGCAGGCTGGCAGCACAGGGCCTAGTTATGCAGGCTGGCAGCACAGGGTCCAGTCATGCAGGCTGGCAGCTCAGGGCCCAGTCATGCAGGCTGGCAGCACAGGGCCCAGTCATGCAGGCTGGCAGCACAGGGCGCAGCAGTTATGCAGGCTGGCAGCACAGGGCCCAGTTATGCAGGCTGGCAGCACAGGGCCCAGTTATGCAGGCTGGCAGCACAGGGCCCAGTTATGCAGGCTGGCAGCGCAGGGCCCAGTTATGCAGGCTGGCAGCGCAGGGCCCAGTTATGCAGGCTGGCAGCGCAGGGCCCAGTTATGCAGGCTGGCAGCGCAGGGCCCAGTTATGCAGGCTGGCAGCACAGGGCCCAGTTATGAAGGCTGGCAGTGCAGGGCCCAGTTATGCAGGCTGGCAGCGCAGGGCCCAGTTATGCAGGCTGGCAGCACAGGGCCCAGTTATGCAGGCTGGCAGCGCAGGGCCCAGTTATGCAGGCTGGCAGCGCAGGGCGCAGTTATGCAGGCTGGCAACACAGGGCGCAGTTATGCGGGCTGGCAGCACAGGGCGCAGCAGTTATGCAGGCTGGCAGCACAGGGCCCAGTTATGCAGGCTGGCAGCGCAGGGCCCAGTTATGCAGGCTGGCAGCACAGGGCACAGTCATGCAGGCTGGCAGCACAGGGCCCAGTTATGCAGGCTGGCAGCACAGGGCCCAGTTATGCAGGCTGGCAGCACAGGGCCCAGTTATGCAGGCTGGCAGCGCAGGGCCCAGTTATGCAGGCTGGCAGCGCAGGGCCCAGTTATGCAGGCTGGCAGCACAGGGCCCAGTTATGCAGGCTGGCAGCGCAGGGCCCAGTTATGCAGGCTGGCAGCACAGGGCCCAGTTATGAAGGCTGGCAGTGCAGGGCCCAGTTATGCAGGCTGGCAGCGCAGGGCCCAGTTATGCAGGCTGGCAGCACAGGGCCCAGTTATGCAGGCTGGCAGCGCAGGGCCCAGTTATGCAGGCTGGCAGCGCAGGGCCCAGTTATGCAGGCTGGCAGCGCAGGGCACAGTCATGCAGGCTGGCAGCACAGGGCCCAGTTATGCAGGCTGGCAGCGCAGGGCGCAGTTATGCAGGCTGGCAGCGCAGGGCGCAGTTATGCAGGCTGGCAACACAGGGCGCAGTTATGCGGGCTGGCAGCACAGGGCGCAGCAGTTATGCAGGCTGGCAGCACAGGGCCTAGTTATGCAGGCTGGCAGCGCAGGGCCCAGTTATGCAGGCTGGCAGCACAGGGCACAGTCATGCAGGCTGGCAGCGCAGGGCCCAGTTATGCAGGCTGGCAGCGCAGGGCGCAGTTATGCAGGCTGGCAGCACAGGGCGCAGTTATGCGGGCTGGCAGCACAGGGCGCAGCAGTTATGCAGGCTGGCAGCACAGGGCGCAGTTATGGAGGCTGGCAGCGCAGGACCCAGTTATGCAGGCTGGCAGCACAGGGCCCAGTTATGCAGGCTGGCAGCGCAGGGCGCAGTTATACAGGCTGGCAGCACAGGGCGCAGCAGTTATGCAGGCTGGCAGCACAGGGCCCAGTTATGCAGGCTGGCAGCACAGGGCCCAGTTATGCAGGCTGGCAGCACGGGGCGCAGCAGTTATGCAGGCTGGCAGCACAGGGCGCAGTTATGCAGGCTGGCAGCACAGGGCCCAGTTAGGCAGTCTGGCAGCACAGGGCCCAGTTATGCAGGCTGGCAGCACGGGGCGCAGCAGTTATGCAGGCTGGCAGCACAGGGCGCATTTATGCAGGCTGGCAGCGCAGGGCGCAGTTATGCAGGCTGGCAGCACAGGGCGCAGCAGTTATGCAGGCTGGCAGCACAGGGCCCGGTTATGCAGTCTGGCAGCACAGGGCCCAGTTATGCAGGCTGGCAGCACGGGGCGCAGTTATGCAGGCTGGCAGCACAGGGCACAGTCATGCAGGCTGGCAGCACAGGGCCCAGTTATGCAGGCTGGCAGCACTGGGCGCAGTTATGCAGGCTGGCAGCACAGGGCCCAGTTATGCAGGCTGGCAGCGCAGGGCCCAGTTATGCAGGCTGGCAGCACTGGGCGCAGTTATGCGGGCTGGCAGCACAGGGCGCAGCAGTTATGCGGGCTGGCAGCACAGGGCGCAGCAGTTATGCAGGCTGGCAGCACAGGGCGCAGTTATGCAGGCTGGCAGCGCAGGACCCAGTTATGCAGGCTGGCAGCACAGGGCCCAGTTATGCAGGCTGGCAGTGCAGGGCGCAGTTATGCAGGCTGGCAGCACAGGGCGCAGCAATTATGCAGGCTGGCAGCACAGGGCCCAGTTATGCAGGCTGGCAGCACAGGGCCCAGTTATGCAGGCTGGCAGCACAGGGTGCAGTTATGCAGTCTGGCAGCACAGGGCCCAGTTATGCAGGCTGGCAGCACTGGGCGCAGTTATGCGGGCTGGCAGCACAGGGCGCAGCAGTTATGCAGGCTGGCAGCACAGGGCCCAGTTATGCAGGCTGGCAGCACAGGGCCCAGTTATGCAGGCTGGCAGCACAAGGTGCAGTTATGCAGGCTGGCAGCACAGGGCGCAGCAGTTATGCAGGCTGGCAGCACAGGGCCCAGTTATGCAGGCTGGCAGTGCAGGGCCCAGTTATGCAGGCTGGCAGCGCAGGGCCCAGTTATGCAGGCTGGCAGCACAGGGCCCAGTTATGCAGGCTGGCAGCACAGGGCCCAGTTATGCAGGCTGGCAGCACAGGGCCCAGTTATGCAGGCTTGCAGCACAGGGCCCAGTTATGCAGGCTGGCAGCGCAGAGCCCAGTTATGCAGGCTGGCAGCACAGGGCCTAGTTATGCAGGCTGGCAGCACAGGGCCCAGTTATGCAGGCTGGCAGCACAGGGCCCAGTTATACAGGCTGGCAGCACAGGGCCCAGTTATGCAGGCTGGCAGCGCAGGGCGCAGTTATGCAGGCTGGCAGCGCAGGGCACAGTCATGCAGGCTGGCAGCACAGGGCCCAGTTATGCAGGCTAGCAGCACAGGGCACAGTCATGCAGGCTGGCAGCACAGGGCCCGGTTATGCAGGCTGGCAGTGCAGGGCCCAGTCATGCAGGCTGGCAGAGCAGGGCCCAGTTATGCAGGCTGGCAGCACAGGGCCCAGTTATGCAGGCTAGCAGCACAGGGCACAGTCATGCAGGCTGGCAGCACAGGGCCCAGTTATGCAGGCTGGCAGCGCAGGGCTCAGTTATGCAGGCTGGCAGCACAGGGCCCGGTTATGCAGGCTAGCAGCACAGGGCACAGTCATGCAGGCTGGCAGCACAGGGCCCAGTTATGCAGGCTAGCAGCACAGGGCACAGTCATGCAGGCTAGCAGCACAGGGCACAGTCATGCAGGCTAGCAGCACAGGGCACAGTCATGCAGGCTGGCAGCACAGGGCCTAGTTATGCAGACTGGCAGCACAGGGCCCAGTTATGCAGGCTGGCAGCGCAGGGCCCAGTTATGCAGGCTGGCAGCGCAGGGCCCAGTTATGCAGGCTGGCAGCGCAGGGCCCAGTTATGCAGGCTGGCAGCGCAGGGCCCAGTTATGCAGGCTGGCAGCGCAGGGCCCAGTTATGCAGGCTGGCAGCACAGGGCCCAGTTATGCAGTCTGGCAGCGCAGGGCCCAGTTATGCAGGCTGGCAGCGCAGGGCCTAGTTATGCAGGCTGGCAGCACAGGGCACAGTCATGCAGGCTGGCAGCACAGGGCCCAGTTATGCAGGCTGGCAGCACAGGGCACAGTCATGCAGGCTGGCAGCACAGGGCACAGTCATGTAGGCTGGCAGCACAGGGCCCGGTTATGCAGGCTGGCAGCACAGGGCCCAGTTATGCAGGCTGGCAGCGCAGGGCCCAGTTATGCAGGCTGGCAGCACAGGGCCTAGTTATGCAGGCTGGCAGCACAGGGCACAGTCATGCAGGCTGGCAGCACATGGCCCAGTTATGCAGGCTGGCAGCACAGGGCACAGTCATGCAGGCTGGCAGCACAGGGCACAGTCATGCAGGCTGGCAGCACAGGGCCCGGTTATGCAGGCTGGCAGCACAGGGCCCAGTTATGCAGGCTGGCAGCACAGGGCCCAGTTATGCAGGCTGGCAGCACAGGGCACAGTCATGCAGGCTGGCAGCACAGGGCCCAGTTATGCAGGCTGGCAGCACAGGGCACAGTCATGCAGGCTGGCAGCACAGGGCACAGTCATGCAGGCTGGCAGCACAGGGCCTGGTTATGCAGGCTGGCAGCACAGGGCCCGGTTATGCAGGCTGGCAGCACAGGGCCCGGTTATGCAGGCTAGCAGCACAGGGCACAGTCATGCAGGCTGGCAGCACAGGGCACAGTTATGCAGGCTGGCAGCACAGGGCCCTGTTATGCAGGCTGTCAGCACAGGGCCCGGTTATGCAGGCTGGCAGCCCAGGGCCCGGTTATGCAGGCTGGCAGCGCAGGGCCCGGTTATGCAGGCTGGCAGTGCAGGGCCCGGTTATGCAGGCTGGCAGCACAGGGCCCAGTTATACAAGCTGGCAGCACAGGGCCCAGTTATGCAGGCTGGCAGCACAGGGCCCAATCATGCAGGCTGGCAGCACAGGGCCCAGTTATGCAGGCTAGCAGCACAGGGCACAGTCATGCAGGCTGGCAGCACTGGGCCCAGTTATGCAGGCTGGCAGCGCAGGGCCCAGTTATGCAGGCTGGCAGCGCAGGGCCCAGTTATGCATTTTGGCAGGACAGGGCCCGGTTATGCAGGCTAGCAGCACAGGGCACAGTCATGCAGGCTGGCAGCACAGGGCACAGTTATGCAGGCTAGCAGCACAGGGCCCAGTCATACAGGCTGGCAGCACAGGGCCCAGTTATGCAGGCTAGCAGTGCAGGGCCCAGTTATGCAGGCTGGCAGTGCAGGGCCCAGTTATGCAGGCTGGCAGCACAGGGCCCACTCATGCAGGCTGGCAGCCCGGGGGCGCAGTAATACAGGCTGGCAGAGCAGGGCCCAGTTATGCAGGCTGGCAGCACAGGGCACAGTCATGCAGGCTGGCAGCACAGGGCACAGTCATGCAGGCTGGCAGCACAGGGCCCGGTTATGCAGGCTGGCAGCACAGGGCCCGGTTATGCAGGCTGGCAGCGCAGGGCCCAGTTATGCAGGCTGGCAGCACAGGGCACAGTCATGCAGGCTGGCAGCACAGGGCCCAGTTATGCAGGCTGGCAGCGCAGGGCGCAGTTATGCAGGCTGGCAGCGCAGGGCGCAGTTATGCAGGCTGGCAACACAGGGCGCAGTTATGCGGGCTGGCAGCACAGGGCGCAGCAGTTATGCAGGCTGGCAGCACAGGGCCCAGTTATGCAGGCTGGCAGCGCAGGGCCCAGTTATGCAGGCTGGCAGCACAGGGCACAGTCATGCAGGCTGGCAGCACAGGGCCCAGTTATGCAGGCTGGCAGCACAGGGCCCAGTTATGCAGGCTGGCAGCGCAGGGCCCAGTTATGCAGGCTGGCAGCGCAGGGCCCAGTTATGCAGGCTGGCAGCACAGGGCACAGTCATGCAGGCTGGCAGCACAGGGCCCAGTTATGCAGGCTGGCAGCGCAGGGCGCAGTTATGCAGGCTGGCAGCGCAGGGCGCAGTTATGCAGGCTGGCAACACAGGGCGCAGTTATGCGGGCTGGCAGCACAGGGCGCAGCAGTTATGCAGGCTGGCAGCACAGGGCCCAGTTATGCAGGCTGGCAGCGCAGGGCCCAGTTATGCAGGCTGGCAGCACAGGGCACAGTCATGCAGGCTGGCAGCGCAGGGCCCAGTTATGCAGGCTGGCAGCGCAGGGCGCAGTTATGCAGGCTGGCAGCACAGGGCGCAGTTATGCGGGCTGGCAGCACAGGGCGCAGCAGTTATGCAGGCTGGCAGCACAGGGCGCAGTTATGCAGGCTGGCAGCGCAGGGCCCAGTTATGCAGGCTGGCAGCACAGGGCCCAGTTATGCAGGCTGGCAGCGCAGGGCGCAGTTATGCAGGCTGGCAGCACAGGGCGCAGCAGTTATGCAGGCTGGCAGCACAGGGCCCAGTTATGCAGGCTGGCAGCACAGGGCCCAGTTATGCAGGCTGGCAGCACGGGGCGCAGCAGTTATGCAGGCTGGCAGCACAGGGCGCAGTTATGCAGGCTGGCAGCACAGGGCCCAGTTATGCAGTCTGGCAGCACAGGGCCCAGTTATGCAGGCTGGCAGCACGGGGCGCAGCAGTTATGCAGGCTGGCAGCACAGGGCGCATTTATGCAGGCTGGCAGCGCAGGGCGCAGTTATGCAGGCTGGCAGCACAGGGCGCAGCAGTTATGCAGGCTGGCAGCACAGGGCCCGGTTATGCAGTCTGGCAGCACAGGGCTCAGTTATGCAGGCTGGCAGCACGGGGCGCAGTTATGCAGGCTGGCAGCACTGGGCGCAGTTATGCGGGCTGGCAGCACAGGGCGCAGCAGTTATGCGGGCTGGCAGCACAGGGCGCAGCAGTTATGCAGGCTGGCAGCACAGGGCCCAGTTATGCAGGCTGGCAGCGCAGGGCCCAGTTATGCAGGCTGGCAGCACAGGGCACAGTCATGCAGGCTGGCAGCGCAGGGCCCAGTTATGCAGGCTGGCAGCGCAGGGCGCAGTTATGCAGGCTGGCAGCACAGGGCGCAGTTATGCGGGCTGGCAGCACAGGGCGCAGCAGTTATGCGGGCTGGCAGCACAGGGCGCAGTTATGCAGGCTGGCAGCGCAGGACCCAGTTATGCAGGCTGGCAGCACAGGGCCCAGTTATGCAGGCTGGCAGCGCAGGGCGCAGTTATGCAGGCTGGCAGCACAGGGCGCAGCAGTTATGCAGGCTGGCAGCACAGGGCCCAGTTATGCAGGCTGGCAGCACAGGGCCCAGTTATGCAGGCTGGCAGCACGGGGCGCAGCAGTTATGCAGGCTGGCAGCACAGGGCGCAGTTATGCAGGCTGGCAGCACAGGGCCCAGTTATGCAGTCTGGCAGCACAGGGCCCAGTTATGCAGGCTGGCAGCACGGGGCGCAGCAGTTATGCAGGCTGGCAGCACAGGGCGCATTTATGCAGGCTGGCAGCGCAGGGCGCAGTTATGCAGGCTGGCAGCACAGGGCGCAGCAGTTATGCAGGCTGGCAGCACAGGGCCCGGTTATGCAGTCTGGCAGCACAGGGCCCAGTTATGCAGGCTGGCAGCACGGGGCGCAGTTATGCAGGCTGGCAGCACTGGGCGCAGTTATGCGGGCTGGCAGCACAGGGCGCAGCAGTTATGCGGGCTGGCAGCACAGGGCGCAGCAGTTATGCAGGCTGGCAGCACAGGGCGCAGTTATGCAGGCTGGCAGCGCAGGACCCAGTTATGCAGGCTGGCAGCACAGGGCCCAGTTATGCAGGCTGGCAGCGCAGGGCGCAGTTATGCAGGCTGGCAGCACAGGGCGCAGCAGTTATGCAGGCTGGCAGCACAGGGCCCAGTTATGCAGGCTGGCAGCACAGGGCCCAGTTATGCAGGCTGGCAGCACAGGGTGCAGTTATGCAGTCTGGCAGCACAGGGCCCAGTTATGCAGGCTGGCAGCACTGGGCGCAGTTATGCGGGCTGGCAGCACAGGGCGCAGCAGTTATGCAGGCTGGCAGCACAGGGCCCAGTTATGCAGGCTGGCAGCACAGGGCCCAGTTATGCAGGCTGGCAGCGCAGGGCCCAGTTATGCAGGCTGGCAGCGCAGGGCACAGTCATGCAGGCTGGCAGCACAGGGCCCAGTTATGCAGGCTACCAGCACAGGGCACAGTCATGCAGGCTGGCAGCACAGGGCCCGGTTATGCAGGCTGGCAGTGCAGGGCCCAGTCATGCAGGCTGGCAGAGCAGGGCCCAGTTATGCAGGCTGGCAGCACAGGGCCCAGTTATGCAGGCTAGCAGCACAGGGCACAGTCATGCAGGCTGGCAGCACAGGGCCCAGTTATGCAGGCTGGCAGCGCAGGGCTCAGTTATGCAGGCTGGCAGCACAGGGCCCGGTTATGCAGGCTAGCAGCACAGGGCACAGTCATGCAGGCTGGCAGCACAGGGCCCAGTTATGCAGGCTAGCAGCACAGGGCACAGTCATGCAGGCTAGCAGCACAGGGCACAGTCATGCAGGCTGGCAGCACAGGGCCTAGTTATGCAGGCTGGCAGCACAGGGCCCAGTTATGCAGGCTGGCAGCGCAGGGCCCAGTTATGCAGGCTGGCAGCGCAGGGCCCAGTTATGCAGGCTGGCAGCGCAGGGCCCAGTTATGCAGGCTGGCAGCGCAGGGCCCAGTTATGCAGGCTGGCAGCGCAGGGCCCAGTTATGCAGGCTGGCAGCGCAGGGCCCAGTTATGCAGGCTGGCAGCGCAGGGCCCAGTTATGCAGGAAGGCAGAACAGGGCCCAGTTATGCAGTCTGGCAGCGCAGGGCCCAGTTATGCAGGCTGGCAGCGCAGGGCCTAGTTATGCAGGCTGGCAGCACAGGGCACAGTCATGCAGGCTGGCAGCACAGGGCCCAGTTATGCAGGCTGGCAGCACAGGGCACAGTCATGCAGGCTGGCAGCACAGGGCACAGTCATGCAGGCTGGCAGCACAGGGCCCGGTTATGCAGGCTGGCAGCACAGGGCCCAGTTATGCAGGCTGGCAGCGCAGGGCCCAGTTATGCAGGCTGGCAGCGCAGGGCCTAGTTATGCAGGCTGGCAGCACAGGGCACAGTCATGCAGGCTGGCAGCACATGGCCCAGTTATGCAGGCTGGCAGCACAGGGCACAGTCATGCAGGCTGGCAGCACAGGGCACAGTCATGCAGGCTGGCAGCACAGGGCCCGGTTATGCAGGCTGGCAGCACAGGGCCCAGTTATGCAGGCTGGCAGCACAGGGCCCAGTTATGCAGGCTGGCAGCACAGGGCACAGTCATGCAGGCTGGCAGCACAGGGCCCAGTTATGCAGGCTGGCAGCACAGGGCACAGTCATGCAGGCTGGCAGCACAGGGCACAGTCATGCAGGCTGGCAGCACAGGGCCTGGTTATGCAGGCTGGCAGCACAGGGCCCGGTTATGCAGGCTGGCAGCACAGGGCCCGGTTATGCAGGCTAGCAGCACAGGGCACAGTCATGCAGGCTGGCAGCACAGGGCACAGTTATGCAGGCTGGCAGCACAGGGCCCTGTTATGCAGGCTGTCAGCACAGGGCCCGGTTATGCAGGCTGGCAGCCCAGGGCCCGGTTATGCAGGCTGGCAGTGCAGGGCCCGGTTATGCAGGCTGGCAGTGCAGGGCCCGGTTATGCAGGCTGGCAGCACAGGGCCCAGTTATACAAGCTGGCAGCACAGGGCCCAGTTATGCAGGCTGGCAGCACAGGGCCCAATCATGCAGGCTGGCAGTGCAGGGCCCAGTTATGCAGGCTAGCAGCACAGGGCACAGTCATGCAGGCTGGCAGCACTGGGCCCAGTTATGCAGGCTGGCAGCGCCGCAGGGCCCAGTTATGCAGGCTGGCAGCGCAGGGCCCAGTTATGCATTTTGGCAGCACAGGGCCCGGTTATGCAGGCTAGCAGCACAGGGCACAATCATGCAGGCTGGCAGCACAGGGCACAGTTATGCAGGCTAGCAGCACAGGGCCCAGTCATACAGGCTGGCAGCACAGGGCCCAGTCATGCAGGCTAGCAGTGCAGGGCCCAGTTATGCAGGCTGGCAGTGCAGGGCCCAGTTATGCAGGCTGGCAGCACAGGGCCCACTCATGCAGGCTGGCAGCCCGGGGGCGCAGTAATACAGGCTGGCAGAGCAGGGCCCAGTTATGCAGGCTGTCAGCACAGGGCCCAGTTATGCAGGCTGGCAGCACAGGGCCCAGTTATGCAGGCTGGCAGCGCAGGGCCCAGTTATGCAGGCTGAGCAGCACAGGGCACAGTCATGCAGGCTGGCAGCACAGGGCCCAGTCATGCAGGCTGGCAGCACAGGGCACAGTCATGCAGGCTGGCAGCACAGGGCACAGTCATGCAGGCTGGCAGCACAGGGGCCCGGTTATGCAGGCTGGCAGCACAGGGCCCAGTTATGCAGGCTGGCAGCGCAGGGCCCAGTTATGCAGGCTGGCAGCACATGGCACAGTCATGCAGGCTGGCAGCACAGGGCCCAGTTATGCAGGCTGGCAGCACAGGGCACAGTCATGCAGGCTGGCAGCACAGGGCACAGTCATGCAGGCTGGCAGCACAGGGCCCGGTTATACAGGCTGGCAGCACAGGGCCCAGTTATGCAGGCTGGCAGCACAGGGCCCAGTTATGCAGGCTAGCAGCACAGGGCACAGTTATGCAGGCTGGCAGCACAGGGCCCAGTTATGCAGGCTAGCAGCACAGGGCACAGTCATGCAGGCTGGCAGCACAGGGCCCGGTTATGCAGGCTGTCAGCACAGGGCCCTGTTATGCAGGCTGGCAGCACAGGGCCCAGTTATACAAGCTGGCAGCACAGGGCCCAGTCATGCAGGCTGGCAGCACAGGGCCCAGTTATGCAGGCTGGCAGCACAGGGCCCAGTTATGCAGGCTGGCAGCACAGGGCCCGGTTATGCAGGCTGGCAGCACAGGGCGCAGCAGTTATGCAGGCTGGCAGCACAGGGCCCAGTTATGCAGGCTGGCAGCACAGGGCGCAGCAGTTATGCAGGCTGGCAGCACAGGGCCCATTTATGCAGGCTGGCAGCACAGGGCCCAGTTATGCAGGCTGGCAGCACAGGACCCAGTTATGCAGGCTGGCAGCACAGGGCCCAGTTATGCAGGCTGGCAGTGCAGGGCCCAGTTATGCAGGCTGGCAGCACAGGGCGCAGTTATGCAGGCTGGCAGCACAGGGCCCAGTTATGCAGGCTGGCAGCACAGGGCAGAGTTATGCAGGCTGGCAGTGCAGGGCGCAGTTATGCAGGCTGGCACTGGCAGCACAGGGCGCAGCAGTTATGCAGGCTGGCAGCACAGGGCCTAGTTATGCAGGCTGGCAGCACAGGGTCCAGTCATGCAGGCCGGCAGCTCAGGGCCCAGTCATGCAGGCTGGCAGCACAGGGCGCAGCAGTTATGCAGGCTGGCAGCACAGGGCCCAGTTATGCAGGCTGGCAGCACAGGGCCCAGTTATGCAGGCTGGCAGCGCAGGGCCCAGTTATGCAGGCTGGCAGCGCAGGGCCCAGTTATGCAGGCTGGCAGCGCAGGGCCCAGTTATGCAGGCTGGCAGCACAGGGCCCAGTTATGCAGGCTGGCAGCGCAGGGCCCAGTTATGCAGGCTGGCAGCACAGGGCCCAGTTATGAAGGCTGGCAGTGCAGGGCCCAGTTATGCAGGCTGGCAGCGCAGGGCCCAGTTATGCAGGCTGGCAGCACAGGGCCCAGTTATGCAGGCTGGCAGCGCAGGGCCCAGTTATGCAGGCTGGCAGCGCAGGGCCCAGTTATGCAGGCTGGCAGCACAGGGCACAGTCATGCAGGCTGGCAGCACAGGGCCCAGTTATGCAGGCTGGCAGCGCAGTGCACAGTTATGCAGGCTGGCAGCGCAGGGCGCAGTTATGCAGGCTGGCAACACAGGGCGCAGTTATGCGGGCTGGCAGCACAGGGCGCAGCAGTTATGCAGGCTGGCAGCACAGGGCCCAGTTATGCAGGCTGGCAGCGCAGGGCCCAGTCATGCAGGCTGGCAGCACAGGGCACAGTCATGGAGGCTGGCAGCACAGGGCCCAGTTATGCAGGCTGGCAGCACAGGGCCCAGTTATGCAGGCTGGCAGCACAGGGCCCAGTTATGCAGGCTGGCAGCGCAGGGCCCAGTTATGCAGGCTGGCAGCGCAGGGCCCAGTTATGCAGGCTGGCAGCGCAGGGCCCAGTTATGCAGGCTGGCAGCGCAGGGCCCAGTTATGCAGGCTGGCAGCGCAGGGCCCAGTTATGCAGGCTGGCAGCACAGGGCCCAGTTATGAAGGCTGGCAGTGCAGGGCCCAGTTATGCAGGCTGGCAGCGCAGGGCCCAGTTATGCAGGCTGGCAGCGCAGGGCCCAGTTATGCAGGCTGGCAGCGCAGGGCCCAGTTATGCAGGCTGGCAGCGCAGGGCCCAGTCATGCAGGCTGGCAGCACAGGGCACAGTCATGCAGGCTGGCAGCACAGGGCCCAGTTATGCAGGCTGGCAGCGCAAGGCGCAGTTATGCAGGCTGGCAGCGCAGGGCGCAGTTATGCAAGCTGGCAACACAGGGCGCAGTTATGCGGGCTGGCAGCACAGGGCGCAGCAGTTATGCAGGCTGGCAGCACAGGGCCCAGTTATGCAGGCTGGCAGCGCAGGGCCCAGTTATGCAGGCTGGCAGCACAGGGCACAGTCATGCAGGCTGGCAGCGCAGGGCCCAGTTATGCAGGCTGGCAGCGCAGGGCGCAGTTATGCAGGCTGGCAGCACAGGGCGCAGTTATGCGGGCTGGCAGCACAGGGCGCAGCAGTTATGCAGGCTGGCAGCACAGGGCGCAGTTATGGAGGCTGGCAGCGCAGGACCCAGTTATGCAGGCTGGCAGCACAGGGCCCAGTTATGCAGGCTGGCAGCGCAGGGCGCAGTTATACAGGCTGGCAGCACAGGGCGCAGCAGTTATGCAGGCTGGCAGCACAGGGCCCAGTTATGCAGGCTGGCAGCACAGGGCCCAGTTATGCAGGCTGGCAGCACGGGGCGCAGCAGTTATGCAGGCTGGCAGCACAGGGCGCAGTTATGCAGGCTGGCAGCACAGGGCCCAGTTATGCAGTCTGGCAGCACAGGGCCCAGTTATGCAGGCTGGCAGCACGGGGCGCAGCAGTTATGCAGGCTGGCAGCACAGGGCGCATTTATGCAGGCTGGCAGCGCAAGGCGCAGTTATGCAGGCTGGCAGCACAGGGCGCAGCAGTTATGCAGGCTGGCAGCACAGGGCCCGGTTATGCAGTCTGGCAGCACAGGGCCCAGTTATGCAGGCTGGCAGCACGGGGCGCAGTTATGCAGGCTGGCAGCACTGGGCGCAGTTATGCGGGCTGGCAGCACAGGGCGCAGCAGTTATGCGGGCTGGCAGCACAGGGCGCAGCAGTTATGCAGGCTGGCAGCACAGGGCGCAGTTATGCAGGCTGGCAGCACTGGGCGCAGTTATGCGGGCTGGCAGCACAGGGCGCAGCAGTTATGCGGGCTGGCAGCACAGGGCGCAGCAGTTATGCAGGCTGGCAGCACAGGGCGCAGTTATGCAGGCTGGCAGCGCAGGACCCAGTTATGCAGGCTGGCAGCACAGGGCTCAGTTATGCAGGCTGGCAGCGCAGGGCGCAGTTATGCAGGCTGGCAGCACAGGGCGCAGCAGTTATGCAGGCTGGCAGCACAGGGCCCAGTTATGCAGGCTGGCAGCACAGGGCCCAGTTATGCAGGCTGGCAGCACAGGGCCCAGTTATGCAGGCTGGCAGCACAGGGCCCAGTTATGCAGGCTGGCAGCACTGGGCGCAGTTATGCGGGCTGGCAGCACAGGGCGCAGCAGTTATGCAGGCTGGCAGCACAGGGCCCAGTTATGCAGGCTGGCAGCACAGGGCCCAGTTATGCAGGCTGGCAGCACAAGGTGCAGTTATGCAGGCTGGCAGCACAGGGCGCAGCAGTTATGCAGGCTGGCAGCACAGGGCCCAGTTATGCAGGCTGGCAGCACAGGGCCCAGTTATGCAGGCTGGCAGTGCAGGGCCCAGTTAGGGCCCAGTTATGCAGGCTGGCAGCACAGGGCCCAGTTATGCAGGCTTGCAGCACAGGGCCCAGTTATGCAGGCTGGCAGCGCAGAGCCCAGTTATGCAGGCTGGCAGCACAGGGCCTAGTTATGCAGGCTGGCAGCACAGGGCCCAGTTATGCAGGCTGGCAGCACAGGGCCCAGTTATACAGGCTGGCAGCACAGGGCCCAGTTATGCAGGCTGGCAGCGCAGGGCCCAGTTATGCAGGCTGGCAGCGCAGGGCACAGTCATGCAGGCTGGCAGCACAGGGCCCAGTCATGCAGGCTGGCAGCACAGGGCACAGTCATGCAGGCTGGCAGCACAGGGCACAGTCATGCAGGCTGGCAGCACATGGCCCAGTTATGCAGGCTGGCAGCACAGGGCACAGTTATGCAGGCTGGCAGCACTGGGCGCAGTTATGCGGGCTGGCAACACAGGGCGCAGCAGTTATGCGGGCTGGCAGCACAGGGCGCAGCAGTTATGCAGGCTGGCAGCACAGGGCGCAGTTATGCAGGCTGGCAGCGCAGGACCCAGTTATGCAGGCTGGCAGCACAGGGCTCAGTTATGCAGGCTGGCAGCGCAGGGCGCAGTTATGCAGGCTGGCAGCACAGGGCGCAGCAGTTATGCAGGCTGGCAGCACAGGGCCCAGTTATGCAGGCTGGCAGCACAGGGCCCAGTTATGCAGGCTGGCAGCACAGGGTGCAGTTATGCAGTCTGGCAGCACAGGGCCCAGTTATGCAGGCTGGCAGCACTGGGCGCAGTTATGCGGGCTGGCAGCACAGGGCGCAGCAGTTATGCAGGCTGGCAGCACAGGGCCCAGTTATGCAGGCTGGCAGCACAGGGCCCAGTTATGCAGGCTGGCAGCACAAGGTGCAGTTATGCAGGCTGGCAGCACAGGGCGCAGCAGTTATGCAGGCTGGCAGCACAGGGCCCAGTTATGCAGGCTGGCAGCACAGGGCCCAGTTATGCAGGCTGGCAGTGCAGGGCCCAGTTATGCAGGCTGGCAGCACAGGGCCCAGTTATGCAGGCTGGCAGCACAGGGCCCAGTTATGCAGGCTGGCAGCACAGGGCCCAGTTATGCAGGCTTGCAGCACAGGGCCCAGTTATGCAGGCTGGCAGCGCAGAGCCCAGTTATGCAGGCTGGCAGCACAGGGCCTAGTTATGCAGGCTGGCAGCACAGGGCCCAGTTATGCAGGCTGGCAGCACAGGGCCCAGTTATACAGGCTGGCAGCACAGGGCCCAGTTATGCAGGCTGGCAGCGCAGGGCCCAGTTATGCAGGCTGGCAGCGCAGGGCACAGTCATGCAGGCTGGCAGCACAGGGCCCAGTCATGCAGGCTGGCAGCACAGGGCACAGTCATGCAGGCTGGCAGCACATGGCCCAGTTATGCAGGCTGGCAGCACAGGGCACAGTCATGCAGGCTGGCAGCACAGGGCACAGTCATGCAGGCTGGCAGCACAGGGCCCGGTTATGCAGGCTGGCAGCACAGGGCCCAGTTATGCAGGCTGGCAGCACAGGGCACAGTCATGCAGGCTGGCAGCACAGGGCACAGTCATGCAGGCTGGCAGCACAGGGCCCGGTTATGCAGGCTGGCAGCACAGGGCACAGTCATGCAGGCTGGCAGCACATGGCCCAGTTATGCAGGCTGGCAGCACAGGGCACAGTCATGCAGGCTGGCAGCACAGGGCACAGTCATGCAGGCTGGCAGCACAGGGCCCGGTTATGCAGGCTGGCAGCACAGGGCCCAGTTATGCAGACTGGCAGCACAGGGCCCAGTTATGCAGGCTGGCAGCGCAGGGCCCAGTTATGCAGGCTGGCAGCGTAGGGCCCAGTTATGCAGGCTGGCAGCGCAGGGCCCAGTTATGCAGGCTGGCAGCGCAGGGCCCAGTTATGCAGGCTGGCAGCGCAGGGCCCAGTTATGCAGGCTGGCAGCACAGGGCCCAGTTATGCAGTCTGGCAGCGCAGGGCCCAGTTATGCAGGCTGGCAGCGCAGGGCCTAGTCATGCAGGCTGGCAGCACAGGGCACAGTCATGCAGGCTGGCAGCACAGGGCCCAGTTATGCAGGCTGGCAGCACAGGGCACAGTCATGCAGGCTGGCAGCACAGGGCACAGTCATGCAGGCTGGCAGCACAGGGCCCGGTTATGCAGGCTGGCAGCACAGGGCCCGGTTATGCAGGCTGGCAGCGCAGGGCCCAGTTATGCAGGCTGGCAGCGCAGGGCCTAGTTATGCAGGCTGGCAGCACAGGGCACAGTCATGCAGGCTGGCAGCACATGGCCCAGTTATGCAGGCTGGCAGCACAGGGCACAGTCATGCAGGCTGGCAGCACAGGGCACAGTCATGCAGGCTGGCAGCACAGGGCCCGGTTATGCAGGCTGGCAGCACAGGGCCCAGTTATGCAGGCTGGCAGCACAGGGCCCAGTTATGCAGGCTGGCAGCACAGGGCACAGTCATGCAGGCTGGCAGCACAGGGCCCAGTTATGCAGGCTGGCAGCACAGGGCACAGTCATGCAGGCTGGCAGCACAGGGCACAGTCATGCAGGCTGGCAGCACAGGGCCTGGTTATGCAGGCTGGCAGCACAGGGCCCAGTTATGCAGGCTGGCAGCACAGGGCCCAGTTATGCAGGCTGGCAGCACAGGGCGCAGTTATGCAGGCTGGCAGCACAGGGTGCAGTTATGCAGTCTGGCAGCACAGGGGCCAGTTATGCAGGCTGGCAGCACTGGGCGCAGTTATGCGGGCTGGCAGCACAGGGCGCAGCAGTTATGCAGGCTGGCAGCACAGGGCCCAGTTATGCAGGCTGGCAGCACAGGGCCCAGTTATGCAGGCTGGCAGCACAAGGTGCAGTTATGCAGGCTGACAGCACAGGGCGCAGCAGTTATGCAGGCTGGCAGCACAGGGCCCAGTTATGCAGGCTGGCAGTACAGGGAACAGTTATGCAGGCTGGCAGTGCAGGGCCCAGTTATGCAGGCTGGCAGCACAGGGCCCAGTTATGCAGGCTGGCAGCACAGGGCCCAGTTATGCAGGCTTGCAGCACAGGGCCCAGTTATGCAGGCTGGCAGCGCAGAGCCCAGTTATGCAGGCTGGCAGCACAGGGCCTAGTTATGCAGGCTGGCAGCACAGGGCCCAGTTATGCAGGCTGGCAGCACAGGGCCCAGTTATACAGGCTGGCAGCACAGGGCCCAGTTATGCAGGCTGGCAGCGCAGGGCCCAGTTATGCAGGCTGGCAGCGCAGGGCACAGTCATGCAGGCTGGCAGCACAGGGCCCAGTTATGCAGGCTAGCAGCACAGGGCACAGTCATGCAGGCTGGCAGCACAGGGCCCGGTTATGCAGGCTGGCAGTGCAGGGCCCAGTCATGCAGGCTGGCAGAGCAGGGCCCAGTTATGCAGGCTGGCAGCACAGGGCCCAGTTATGCAGGCTAGCAGCACAGGGCACAGTCATGCAGGCTGGCAGCACAGGGCCCAGTTATGCAGGCTGGCAGCGCAGGGCTCAGTTATGCAGGCTGGCAGCACAGGGCCCGGTTATGCAGGCTAGCAGCACAGGGCACAGTCATGCAGGCTGGCAGCACAGGGCCCAGTTATGCAGGCTAGCAGCACAGGGCACAGTCATGCAGGCTAGCAGCACAGGGCACAGTCATGCAGGCTAGCAGCACAGGGCACAGTCATGCAGGCTAGCAGCACAGGGCACAGTCATGCAGGCTGGCAGCACAGGGCCTAGTTATGCAGACTGGCAGCGCAGGGCCCAGTTATGCAGGCTGGCAGCGCAGGGCCCAGTTATGCAGGCTGGCAGCGCAGGGCCCAGTTATGCAGGCTGGCAGCGCAGGGCCCAGTTATGCAGGCTGGCAGCGCAGGGCCCAGTTATGCAGGCTGGCAGCGCAGGGCCCAGTTATGCAGGCTGGCAGCGCAGGGCCCAGTTATGCAGTCTGGCAGCGCAGGGCCCAGTTATGCAGGCTGGCAGCGCAGGGCCTAGTTATGCAGGCTGGCAGCACAGGGCACAGTCATGCAGGCTGGCAGCACAGGGCCCAGTTATGCAGGCTGGCAGCACAGGGCACAGTCATGCAGGCTGGCAGCACAGGGCACAGTCATGCAGGCTGGCAGCACAGGGCCCGGTTATGCAGGCTGGCAGCACAGGGCCCAGTTATGCAGGCTGGCAGCGCAGGGCCCAGTTATGCAGGCTGGCAGCGCAGGGCCTAGTTATGCAGGCTGGCAGCACAGGGCACAGTCATGCAGGCTGGCAGCACATGGCCCAGTTATGCAGGCTGGCAGCACAGGGCACAGTCATGCAGGCTGGCAGCACAGGGCACAGTCATGCAGGCTGGCAGCACAGGGCCCGGTTATGCAGGCTGGCAGCACAGGGCCCAGTTATGCAGGCTGGCAGCACAGGGCCCAGTTATGCAGGCTGGCAGCACAGGGCACAGTCATGCAGGCTGGCAGCACAGGGCCCAGTTATGCAGGCTGGCAGCACAGGGCACAGTCATGCAGGCTGGCAGCACAGGGCACAGTCATGCAGGCTGGCAGCACAGGGCCCGGTTATACAGGCTGGCAGCACAGGGCCTGGTTATGCAGGCTGGCAGCACAGGGCCCGGTTATGCAGGCTGGCAGCACAGGGCCCGGTTATGCAGGCTAGCAGCACAGGGCACAGTCATGCAGGCTGGCAGCACAGGGCACAGTTATGCAGGCTGGCAGCACAGGGCCCTGTTATGCAGGCTGTCAGCACAGGGCCCGGTTATGCAGGCTGGCAGCCCAGGGCCCGGTTATGCAGGCTGGCAGTGCAGGGCCCGGTTATGCAGGCTGGCAGCGCAGGGCCCGGTTATGCAGGCTGGCAGCACAGGGCCCGGTTATGCAGGCTGGCAGCACAGGGCCCGGTTATGCAGGCTAGCAGCACAGGGCACAGTCATGCAGGCTGGCAGCACAGGGCACAGTTATGCAGGCTGGCAGCACAGGGCCCTGTTATGCAGGCTGTCAGCACAGGGCCCGGTTATGCAGGCTGGCAGCCCAGGGCCCGGTTATGCAGGCTGGCAGTGCAGGGCCCGGTTATGCAGGCTGGCAGTGCAGGGCCCGGTTATGCAGGCTGGCAGCACAGGGCCCAGTTATACAAGCTGGCAGCACAGGGCCCAGTTATGCAGGCTGGCAGCACAGGGCCCAATCATGCAGGCTGGCAGTGCAGGGCCCAGTTATGCAGGCTAGCAGCACAGGGCACAGTCATGCAGGCTGGCAGCACTGGGCCCAGTTATGCAGGCTGGCAGCGCAGGGCCCAGTTATGCAGGCTGGCAGCGCAGGGCCCAGTTATGCATTTTGGCAGCACAGAGCCCGGTTATGCAGGCTAGCAGCACAGGGCACAGTCATGCAGGCTGGCAGCACAGGGCACAGTTATGCAGGCTAGCAGCACAGGGCCCAGTCATACAGGCTGGAAGCACAGGGCCCAGTTATGCAGGCTAGCAGTGCAGGGCCCAGTTATGCAGGCTGGCAGTGCAGGGCCCAGTTATGCAGGCTGGCAGCACAGGGCCCACTCATGCAGGCTGGCAGCCCGGGGGCGCAGTAATACAGGCTGGCAGAGCAGGGCCCAGTTATGCAGGCTGGCAGCACAGGGCACAGTCATGCAGGCTGGCAGCACAGGGCCCGGTTATGCAGGCTGGCAGCACAGGGCCCAGTTATGCAGGCTGGCAGCGCAGGGCCCAGTTATGCAGGCTGGCAGCACATGGCACAGTCATGCAGGCTGGCAGCACAGGGCCCAGTTATGCAGGCTGGCAGCACAGGGCACAGTCATGCAGGCTGGCAGCACAGGGCACAGTCATGCAGGCTGGCAGCACAGGGCCCGGTTATACAGGCTGGCAGCACAGGGCCCAGTTATGCAGGCTGGCAGCACAGGGCCCAGTTATGCAGGCTAGCAGCACAGGGCACAGTCATGCAGGCTGGCAGCACAGGGCCCAGTTATGCAGGCTAGCAGCACAGGGCACAGTCATGCAGGCTGGCAGCACAGGGCCCGGTTATGCAGGCTGTCAGCACAGGGCCCTGTTATGCAGGCTGGCAGCCCAGGGCCCGGTTATGCAGGCTGGCAGTGCAGGGCCCGGTTATGCAGGCTGGCAGCACAGGGCCCAGTTATACAAGCTGGCAGCACAGGGCCCAGTCATGCAGGCTGGCAGCACAGGGCCCAGTTATGCAGGCTAGCAGCACAGGGCCCAGTCATGCAGGCTGGCAGCACAGGGCCCAGTCATGCAGGCTGGCAGCACAGGGCCCAGTTATGCAGGCTAGCAGCACAGGGCACAGTCATGCAGGCTGGCAGCACAGGGCACAGTTATGCAGGCTAGCAGCACAGGGCCCAGTCATACAGGCTGGAAGCACAGGGCCCAGTTATGCAGGCTAGCAGTGCAGGGCCCAGTTATGCAGGCTGGCAGTGCAGGGCCCAGTTATGCAGGCTGGCAGCACAGGGCCCACTCATGCAGGCTGGCAGCCCGGGGGCGCAGTAATACAGGCTGGCAGAGCAGGGCCCAGTTATGCAGGCTGGCAGCACAGGGCACAGTCATGCAGGCTGGCAGCACAGGGCACAGTCATGCAGGCTGGCAGCACAGGGCCCGGTTATGCAGGCTGGCAGCACAGGGCCCAGTTATGCAGGCTGGCAGCGCAGGGCCCAGTTATGCAGGCTGGCAGCACATGGCACAGTCATGCAGGCTGGCAGCACAGGGCACAGTCATGCAGGCTGGCAGCACAGGGCCCGGTTATACAGGCTGGCAGCACAGGGCCCAGTTATGCAGGCTGGCAGCACAGGGCCCAGTTATGCAGGCTAGCAGCACAGGGCACAGTCATGCAGGCTGGCAGCACAGGGCCCGGTTATGCAGGCTGGCAGCACAGGGCCCAGTTATGCAGGCTGGCAGCGCAGGGCCCAGTTATGCAGGCTGGCAGCACATGGCACAGTCATGCAGGCTGGCAGCACAGGGCACAGTCATGCAGGCTGGCAGCACAGGGCCCGGTTATACAGGCTGGCAGCACAGGGCCCAGTTATGCAGGCTGGCAGCACAGGGCCCAGTTATGCAGGCTAGCAGCACAGGGCACAGTCATGCAGGCTGGCAGCACAGGGCCCAGTTATGCAGGCTAGCAGCACAGGGCACAGTCATGCAGGCTGGCAGCACAGGGCCCGGTTATGCAGGCTGTCAGCACAGGGCCCTGTTATGCAGGCTGGCAGCCCAGGGCCCGGTTATGCAGGCTGGCAGTGCAGGGCCCGGTTATGCAGGCTGGCAGCACAGGGCCCAGTTATACAAGCTGGCAGCACAGGGCCCAGTCATGCAGGCTGGCAGCACAGGGCCCAGTTATGCAGGCTAGCAGCACAGGGCCCAGTCATGCAGGCTGGCAGCACAGGGCCCAGTCATGCAGGCTGGCAGCACAGGGCCCAGTTATGCAGGCTAGCAGCACAGGGCACAGTCATGCAGGCTGGCAGCACAGGGCACAGTTATGCAGGCTGGCAGCACAGGGCCCAGTCATACAGGCTGGAAGCACAGGGCCCAGTTATGCAGGCTAGCAGTGCAGGGCCCAGTTATGCAGGCTGGCAGTGCAGGGCCCAGTTATGCAGGCTGGCAGCACAGGGCACAGTCATGCAGGCTGGCAGCACAGGGCACAGTCATGCAGGCTGGCAGCACAGGGCACAGTCATGCAGGCTGGCAGCACAGGGCCCGGTTATGCAGGCTGGCAGCACAGGGCCCAGTTATGCAGGCTGGCAGCGCAGGGCCCAGTTATGCAGGCTGGCAGCACATGGCACAGTCATGCAGGCTGGCAGCACAGGGCCCAGTTATGCAGGCTGGCAGCACAGGGCACAGTCATGCAGGCTGGCAGCACAGGGCACAGTCATGCAGGCTGGCAGCACAGGGCCCGGTTATACAGGCTGGCAGCACAGGGCCCAGTTATGCAGGCTGGCAGCACAGGGCCCAGTTATGCAGGCTAGCAGCACAGGGCACAGTCATGCAGGCTGGCAGCACAGGGCCCAGTTATGCAGGCTAGCAGCACAGGGCACAGTCATGCAGGCTGGCAGCACAGGGCCCGGTTATGCAGGCTGTCAGCACAGGGCCCTGTTATGCAGGCTGGCAGCCCAGGGCCCGGTTATGCAGGCTGGCAGTGCAGGGCCCGGTTATGCAGGCTGGCAGCACAGGGCCCAGTTATACAAGCTGGCAGCACAGGGCCCAGTCATGCAGGCTGGCAGCACAGGGCCCAGTTATGCAGGCTAGCAGCACAGGGCCCAGTCATGCAGGCTGGCAGCACAGGGCCCAGTCATGCAGGCTGGCAGCACAGGGCCCAGTTATGCAGGCTAGCAGCACAGGGCACAGTCATGCAGGCTGGCAGCACAGGGCCCAGTTATGCAGGCTGGCAGCACAGGGCCCAGTTATGCAGGCTAGCAGCACAGGGCACAGTCATGCAGGCTGGCAGCACAGGGCCCAGTTATGCAGGCTAGCAGCACAGGGCACAGTCATGCAGGCTGGCAGCACAGGGCCCGGTTATGCAGGCTGGCAGCCCAGGGCCTGGTTATGCAGGCTGGCAGTGCAGGGCCCGGTTATGCAGGCTGGCAGCACAGGGCCCAGTTATACAAGCTGGCAGCACAGGGCCCAGTCATGCAGGCTGGCAGCACAGGGCCCAGTCATGCAGGCTGGCAGCGCAGGGCCCAGTTATGCAGGCTGGCAGCACAGGGCCCAGTTATGCAGGCTAGCAGCACAGGGCACAGTCATGCAGGCTGGCAGCACAGGGCCCAGTTATGCAGGCTGGCAGCGCAGGGCCCAGTTATGCAGGCTGGCAGCGCAGGGCCCAGTTATGCAGGCTGGCAGCGCAGGGCCCAGTTATGCATTTTGGCAGCACAGGGCCCAGTTATGCATTTTGGCAGCACAGGGCCAAGCTATGCAGGCTAGCAGCACAGGGCACAGTCATGCAGGCTGGCAGCACAGGGCCCAGTTATGCAGGCTAGCAGCACAGGGCCCAGTCATGCAGGCTGGCAGCACAGGGCCCGGTTATGCAGGCTGGCAGCCCAGGGCCCGGTTATGCAGGCTGGCAGTGCAGGGCCCGGTTATGCAGGCTGGCAGCACAGGGCCCAGTTATACAAGCTGGCAGCACAGGGCCCAGTCATGCAGGCTGGCAGCACAGGGCCCAGTCATGCAGGCTGGCAGTGCAGGGCCCAGTTATGCAGGCTGGCAGCACAGGGCCCAGTTATGCAGGCTAGCAGCACAGGGCACAGTCATGCAGGCTGGCAGCACAGGGCCCAGTTATGCAGGCTAGCAGCACAGGGCACAGTCATGCAGGCTAGCAGCACAGGGCACAGTCATGCAGGCTAGCTGCACAGGGCACAGTCATGCAGGCTGGCAGCACAGGGCCTAGTTATGCAGGCTGGCAGCACAGGGCCCAGTTATGCAGGCTGGCAGCGCAGGGCCCAGTTATGCAGGCTGGCAGCGCAGGGCCCAGTTATTCAGGCTGGCAGCGCAGGGCCCAGTTATGCAGGCTGGCAGCGCAGGGCCCAGTTATGCAGGCTGGCAGCGCAGGGCCCAGTTATGCAGGCTGGCAGCACAGGGCCCAGTTATGCAGTCTGGCAGCGCAGGGCCCAGTTATGCAGGCTGGCAGCGCAGGGCCTAGTTATGCAGGCTGGCAGCACAGGGCACAGTCATGCAGGCTGGCAGCACAGGGCCCAGTTATGCAGGCTGGCAGCACAGGGCACAGTCATGCAGGCTGGCAGCACAGGGCACAGTCATGCAGGCTGGCAGCACAGGGCCCGGTTATGCAGGCTGGCAGCACAGGGCCCAGTTATGCAGGCTGGCAGCGCAGGGCCCAGTTATGCAGGCTGGCAGCGCAGGGCCTAGTTATGCAGGCTGGCAGCACAGGGCACAGTCATGCAGGCTGGCAGCACATGGCCCAGTTATGCAGGCTGGCAGCACAGGGCACAGTCATGCAGGCTGGCAGCACAGGGCACAGTCATGCAGGCTGGCAGCACAGGGCCCGGTTATGCAGGCTGGCAGCACAGGGCCCAGTTATGCAGGCTGGCAGCACAGGGCCCAGTTATGCAGGCTGGCAGCACAGGGCACAGTCATGCAGGCTGGCAGCACAGGGCCCAGTTATGCAGGCTGGCAGCACAGGGCACAGTCATGCAGGCTGGCAGCACAGGGCACAGTCATGCAGGCTGGCAGCGCAGGGCACAGTCATGCAGGCTGGCAGCACAGGGCACAGTTATGCAGGCTGGCAGCACAGGGCCCTGTTATGCAGGCTGTCAGCACAGGGCCCGGTTATGCAGGCTGGCAGCCCAGGGCCCGGTTATGCAGGCTGGCAGTGCAGGGCCCGGTTATGCAGGCTGGCAGTGCAGGGCCCGGTTATGCAGGCTGGCAGCACAGGGCCCAGTTATACAAGCTGGCAGCACAGGGCCCAGTTATGCAGGCTGGCAGCACAGGGCCCAATCATGCAGGCTGGCAGTGCAGGGCCCAATCATGCAGGCTGGCAGTGCAGGGCCCAGTTATGCAGGCTAGCAGCACAGGGCACAGTCATGCAGGCTGGCAGCACTGGGCCCAGTTATGCAGGCTGGCAGCGCAGGGCCCAGTTATGCAGGCTGGCAGCGCAGGGCCCAGTTATGCATTTTGGCAGCACAGGGCCCGGTTATGCAGGCTAGCAGCACAGGGCACAGTCATGCAGGCTGGCAGCACAGGGCACAGTTATGCAGGCTAGCAGCACAGGGCCCAGTCATACAGGCTGGCAGCACAGGGCCCAGTTATGCAGGCTAGCAGTGCAGGGCCCAGTTATGCAGGCTGGCAGTGCAGGGCCCAGTTATGCAGGCTGGCAGCACAGGGCCCACTCATGCAGGCTGGCAGCCCGGGGGCGCAGTAATACAGGCTGGCAGAGCAGGGCCCAGTTATGCAGGCTGTCAGCACAGGGCCCAGTTATGCAGGCTGGCAGCACAGGGCCCAGTTATGCAGGCTGGCAGCGCAGGGCCCAGTTATGCAGGCTGGCAGCACAGGGCCCAGTTATGCAGGCTGGCATGTAACTGACCACTAAGTGCCCTGGCTCTGCCTGAATCCATCAATGAGAAGCTTCAGCTCCTTAGTGGCGTCCTGCCGACCCCTCACTTATCTGCCTAAAAAAAACTTTGACGCCTCCTTCTGTTTACTACAGGTGACACCCGAGCCCCCTGCGGGACGGCCGCAGAATGCCGATGACAGGACGCTTGGCATGGGGCACCGTGCTCTAGAGGCCAGCTGTGCCGGCCTCGCTGTCACATTCTACTCCCAAATACAGAGAGGCATCCAGAATTAGTCACCAATCCATAAATGTCCCATTTTGGCTGCTGCTGTCACAGCTTCTATTTCAGTGGGCACGGGAGCGCAGGACCCCCGGCCGCTGGCATGCCGATGATTCCTCACCCACAACCCCCCTCTCTCTGTCCGAACGTGAGCATTTCAATACCAGCCTCGTCACATAGCGTCCTGCCGCGGCATTCCTGCCAGTCTCTTTAACCATCTCATGTCGCTGGACAGACGTGAGCGTGGCCAGTGTAGCTAAGGTTACCAGCAACTATGCCAGGGGTCTTACCCGTGCGTGGATCCCTCTAATCTGCCCGTACGGCATCGCTGCCCCGCGCTTTTGGAGATCTGGCCAACTGGGAACCTTATCTATAGCCGGGAATAGTTGTGGCGGCTTGTAAAAGTCATAAATAAAGCCGCACGAAGCTGACGCTCTTCAGATATACCGCATACAGGCAGCTAAGTACTTCAGATGCTGGAGGGGGAGAAATCGAGGACTTTAACCGCTTATGGTTCCTGGATGTGAGTCTCTCGTCCAAACTAGCTACTCTAAAGGTTGCTGGTTCCAGCACTAAAGCCACCGCGATTGTGCGCATGCTCGTCGCTCATGCGTTCTTCCATTAATGAATGATTGCTGCTACCAGCAATAATTCACATAATGTTACAAGAACAACAAAAAATAAAGTTTTTTTTTTTAAATTAAAGTGAAGTGAGCCAATTAAACAATAAAGTTGTTTATTTTTTAGTTTTAACACCTACCACATTCATTAACCCCTTGTGTCCCCTATACTTGGCCTTAAAGGGAATCTGAAGTGAAAATAAACCTATGATATAATGATTTGTATGTGTAGTACTGCTAAGAAATAAAACATGATTAGCACGGGTATGAGTCTCCTATTGTTTCCAGTACAGGAAGAGCTAAGAAACTTCAGCTGTCATCTATGCAAAAGAGCTTCCCTGAGCTCTGCGACTTTATAAAGTGGTGGACAGCACAGTCTTTTGAAGCACTTATCTCAACTGTCTCTCATTTGTTCTTGGTTTATGGTTTTTCTGCAGAGAAAAGTTCAAAGGGTCAGTAGCCTGCTCTGTGAAATCATTTAAAATGCTGAGTGTATTGTGGAAACTGTAACTATTAGAGAATGATGCAATGTTATAAAAAAAAAAGCTATATACCTGAAAATAAAAATATGACACTATTTTCTTTGCTACTAATGTTCTATTAATTATCCGTATTATACAACCAATTAATTATATCATGAGTTTTTTTTTTTTGCTTCAGTGTCACTTTAAGATACAGTGGTGTGAAAAACTATTTGCCCCCTTCCTGATTTCTTATTCTTTTGCATGTTTGTCACACTTAAATGTTTCTGCTCATAAAACGTTAACTATTAGTCAAAGATAACATAATTGAACACAAAATGCAGCTTTAAATGATGGTTTTTATTATTTAGTGAGAAAAAAAACTCTAAACCTACATGGCCCTGTGTGAAAAAGAAATTGCCCCCTGAACCTAATAACTGGTTGGGCCACCCTTAGCAGCAATAACTGCAATCAAGCGTTTGCGACAACTTGCAACGAGTCTTTTACAGCGCTCTGGGGGAATTTTGGCCCACTCATCTTTGCAGAATTGTTGTAATTCAGCTTTATTTGAGGGTTTTCTAGCATGAACTGCCTTTTTAAGGTCATGCCACAACATCTCAATAGGATTCAGGTCAGGACTTTGACTAGGCCTCTCCAAAGTCTTCATTTTGTTTTTCTTCAGCCATTCAGAGGTGGATTTGCTGGTGTGTTTTAGGTCATTGTCCTGCTGCAGCACCCAAGATCGCTTCAGCTTGAGTTGACGAACAGATGGCCGGACATTCTCCTTCAGGATTTTTTGGTAGACAGTAGAATTCATGGTTCCATCTATCACAGCAAGCCTTCCAGGTCCTGAAGCAGCAAAACAACCCTAGACCATCACACTACCACCACCATATTATACTGTTGGTATGATGTTCTTTTGCTGAAATGCTGTGTTACTTCTACGCCAGATGTAACGGGACACGCACCTTCCAAAAAGTTAAACTTTTGTCTCGTCGGTCCACAAGGTATTTTCCTAAAAGTCTTGGCAATCATTGAGATGTTTTTTTAGCAAAATTGAGACGAGCCTTAATGTTCTTTTTGCTTAAAAGTGGTTTGCGCCTTGGATATCTGCCATGCAGGCCGTTTTTGTCCAGTCCAGGGGCGTAGCAATAGGGGTTGCAGAGGTAGCGACCACATCGGGGCCCTTGGGCCAGAGGGGCCCCAAAGGGCCCTCCCTCAACTACAGTATTAGCTCTCTATTGGTCCTGTGTTCATAATAATCACTTCTATAGATACTTTGAATAGTGGTAATCATTAACAAACTGTTCCCCATCCCCTTCTTGCACCTCTGACACTGTAGTTGCCATTGGCAGATTTTGGTGCGCCGTATCAATTGTTATGTAGAGTGCTTGGGGGGCCCCATTGTAAAACTTGCATCGGGGCCCACAGCTCCATAGCTACGCCACTGGTCCAGTCTCTTTCTTATGGTGGAGTCGTGAACACTGACCTTAATTGAAGCAAGTGAGGCCTGCAGTTCTTTAGATGTTGTCCTGGGGTCTTTTGTGGCCTCTCGGATGAGTTTTCTCTGCGCTCTTGGGGTTAATTTTGGTCGGCCGGCCACTCCTGGGAAGGTTCATCACTGTTCCATGTTTTTGCCATTTGTGGATAATGGCTCTCACTGTGGTTCACTGGAGTCCTAAAGCTTTAGAAATGGCTTTATGACCTTTACCAGACTGATAGATCTCAATTACAGTACTTTTGTTCTCATTTGTTCCTGAATTTCTTTGGATCTTGACATGATGTCTAGCTTTTGAGGTGCTTTTGGTCTACTTCTCTGTGTCAGATAGCTCCTATTTAAGTGATTTCTTGATTGAAACAGGTGTGGCAGTAATCAGGCCTGGGGGTGACTACAGAAATTGAACTCAGGTGTGATAAACCACAGTTAAGTTATTTTTTAACAAGGGGGGCAATCACTTTTTCACACAGGGCCATGTAGATTTTGAGTTTTTTTTCTCACTAAATAATAAAAAACCATCATTTAAAACTGCATTTTGTGTTCAATTATGTTATCTTTGACTAATAGTTAACGTTTTTTGATGAGCAGAAACATTTAAGTGTGACAAACATGCAAAAGAATAAGAAATCAGGAAGGGGGCAAATAGTTTTTCACACCACTGTACATGCACACCTGTAATGGATGCCCCCGTAGCGATTGGATGTGATCCCTAGTGCGACAGCTAGGGGACCCAATGCTGTATAGATGCGTCGCTGTGCTGTTGCCTAGCAATACATCTGGCCTACCACCCCTCACTAGTACTCTAAACCTGCAGCGGAACTCTGGTCCCCTACCTTTCATGTCCCTACCTCTCCCTCTACATTGTAAGCCTTCCGGCAGGGTCCTCCTCCTTTTGTGTCCTACCTGATTATGCACCTCCATTACTGTGCCTGTATTGTTGTATTGCTGTATGTTACCCCTAAATATTGTCTGTAACCTTAACTAATGTCCAGCGCTGCGTAATATGACAGACTGGAGATAATGGTATGTTACACTGGAGGTGATGAAACAGGGAATTACGGTGAGTAAACATGTCCCCCAAGTAGTAGTAGTTTGGATGAGAAAGGAAGGAGAGACATAGGCTGGTAGTTGGGGAATGGGGGCCTTAGTATAGGTGTTCTAACGACTTGCCTGAATGTGGATTGAGTGGTATCAGTGAATGAAGACGGAAAGGGGAAGGCAGCCACGTAGCTGCCTCTGCATGAAAGCAGGGACTGTCTATACACGTCTGTTAAACACAGGGATTCTTAAGGTGGCCACTAAAGGTCCAATTTCCAGGGACTTCAGCTCGGCCTTCAACACGATGTGCCCAGACACCCTGGTCGATAACCTGGCGCAGATCGCTGTCGACCCCACATTTCGCACATGGCTCAGGAGCTTCCTCACAGACAGGACGCAACAGGTTAAGCTCGGTAACTGCTCCTCCGGCGAGAGAACTACCAACACAGGGGCACCTCAGGGGTGTGTACTGTCCCCACTTCTGTCCTCCATGTACACCAACAACTGCACCTCCGCCTCGGACTTTGTCAAGGTTATCAAATTTGCCGACGACACAACAATCATCGGTCTCACTGGCGGCAATGGAGAGCAAGACTACCGCGGTGAGATAGAGAGAATATGCAATTGGTGCGAGAACAACATCCTTGTCCTCAATGCAGCAAAGACTGTTGAGCTGATTGTTGATTTCAGGAGGAACCCTCCCACTCCCCCACCAGTCTACATAGGCAAAACCGAAGTCTCCAGAGTATCATCGGTCAGGTTCCTTGGCACAACCTTATCCACCTACCTAAGATGGGGGCAGAACACCATCAAAATTCAGAAGAAGGCACAACAGAGGCTATTTTTCCTGCGCTAACTTAAAAAATTTGGATTGCCTCGGGAGCTGCTGACCAGCTTCTACACCGCTACCTACTTTGCTCTTCAGTCATCGTCTGGTATGCCAGCGCAACGGCTAGCGACAGACATAAACTGCAAAGAACCATTAATGACCAGAAAAAATCATTGGATCGCCCCTGCCACCTCTCGATCTCCTCCACGCAGCTAGGATGAGGAAAAGGGCCACCAGGATCTCCTGCGACCCCTCCCACCCTGGCAGCCACTTCTTTGAGCCTCTCCCATCCGGCCGGCGCTTCTGAACCATCCACTCCAAGACCACCAGGCACAGGAACTCTTTCTTCCCCCAGGCTGTTCTACTGCTCAACAACACAGACTCCTGACTATTCCCTCCTAGTCTAGAATCAGCATGCTTGCCTCTGGTGCTGCTCTTCTGCCTTATCATCTGCATCTAACTCTCACTATCACAATGATGTCATCGTACTGTTAACCTCCATGGCGTGAGCTCGTCCATGTACGCCAAGGAGGATTGCTCAGATCCTGGGGGGTCTTTTTACTTACTTTTTTTTTCAGAACATGTAGCTAGCACTTTGCTAGCTACATGTTCTGTCCAATCGCCGCCGCTAGCCGCCATTCCGCCGCGATGCGCCGCTAAAGGGGCTGTCCCGTCCCCCCCCCCCGAAACGCCTAGCGCAGCCTGGCAAATCACCGCCAGGCTGCGCAATGGGAAGGATCAGAGCTCCCCCTGACCTCATGTCCGATCATCACCATGGCGACTGGAGACGTGACGATACGAAGTCACGCTTATTGCAGGATCGCGGACGCGTAAGTATGGCCGGCGGGGATTGGGTGGGTGGATGCAGAAGCGTAGGGCATGGCGTACCGCTGTAGCTAGCAATCTGCTAGCTACAGTATACGGGAAAAAAAAAATTTAACAAAATGGGTATTGCATACTTATGTACGCATTACCCAGAACGCCAGCGAGGTTAATGCAGCTTGGACGCCGTCAAGGTTATCTTGCTAATGCTGCTACTGTAGCATGTATGATGGTAGTAATTGCAGACGTAAAATGTATTATTAATGTTGTTAGTTTGTGTAATCGTAGCCATATATGTAACATGTACAACTGTTGAAATCAAAGTGAAGGAAGAAGGGTCCGCACTTGTCACGAGAAGCGAACTTTATTGAAGGACGTATCCATTTTCTTTTAGGCGGAGTGATGGGCGTCTACAATGCATTGGGACTCCTACTTATCACTCCTACTTATCTTGCCACTTAGCCATAATCATGTTTGTGGAGATATATTGAGGTGCTGATGATATTAAGGAATACAGGAACATATCTCTGTCATTTTCTGTCTGCTATATCTCACATGTGTATTCTGCTTTGAAGGGATGGTTATCTGGCTGTACTACATTTGCAGTGAATTTCTCTGGAAGCAGGGGGCTGGGACATTAGCATACAGTTCCTCTGGACAGCCAGAAAACAGGTAATTAGGAAACACTTAATCAGACAGTTGCTTTGAAGCAGATCACACAGGACATCCTGCTGCAATGTGAAAGCCTTAATCAATTGTCACCTGTAACCTGGGGAGATTGGAGGTTAACAAAGCCTTTTGTTGTATAGGACACTGTTCACATGTGGATGTCAGATCTCTGGGAAATCAAATTATGTCTGAGGATGTTATTAAATCTAGCTTCCCCCCGTCCACACAGGCTTACAGCCTCCAGGCGTATCTCATAGTATAAAACCGCAGCTAGGATAGCCACAACTTGTAGTTCTTGGAGGTAGCTCACACGGCTAGAACTAACCTGGTTCCTGACCAGAAGTGCGTACCGCCCGCAACAACACCAGATCGATACGCTGGTACGTTTATTTCCCGTTTATTTTGGTAAGCAAAATCGCTTTGTGTGTTATCTTTGTACATTTTACCTTGTAACTATTTTTACTTTGTTTTTTTGTAATCTTTTTGTATATCTTCAGTTTTGCACTGTTCTATGTTTTTCTAGAATATTAAATTATTATTTAATAAGTTTGACTTCTGCCGTACTAAACTAACCCTCATAGCCTAGAAGAGACTGAAGTGTAACCGTGTATAAGTTCATGCCTAATTGTACGCTTGAGCAACACTACCGTAGGAAATTGTAATTGCATTGTGTGTGGGGGCGTTTGTCATACGTTGGCCTAAGCGCGCAGCTGACCCAACGTACGAACAACGCCAGTGCGAGTAGCTAACAGTATCGTTCGGAACGACTGTTAGTGGGTCTTTGCTTCACGACAGTGTAAGATTGCAACTGTGTGTGTGTGTGGGTGCGTGGCGTTCCCGTATTTGGCCTAAGCGCAAAGCTGACCCAAATACGAAAAACGCGGAGTGCGCGCTGAGGACTCGACAGCAGAGTGGAAGTGTCTAGCAACGCTAGTGGTGGCAGTGAGAGGTGTTTTGAGGGGTTCCAGCCTTGTTTGTAGCTTAAATAAGGCTGTTCCCCGCTTAATCTGGTCAAACCCGCAGTCGGGAACCGTATACGCAGGCGTGCCGCGGGCCGGTTCCTGACAATGTTAGCTATGATTAAGGACAGGTTGTCCGAAACATGTTAGCTGCATAGATGTTGCCTTGGCTGTTCATGGATACGTCCTTCAATAAAGTTCGCTTCTCGTGACAAGTGCGGACCCTTCTTCCTTCACTTTGATTTCTTGGTTTTGCGGGCCAGGTCGAGCACTGTCAGAGGAGTGGTGGGATGAGCGGTATTCACCTTGTCTAAAGTCTATGTACAACTGTTGTTGTGTACTTTGCCCAAGCCATGTGTACCACAAGCAATTCTGAGTACTGTATCCCCGCACTTGGCGAATAAATCCTTCTTGTATCTTGAAAAATCATTTGAGCGATCAGATAATTCTGATTGGATGTGAAATCGTTCAGTACACCATCAACAAACCAATCTTTGCTTCCTATTTATCACAGCCAACACGAAAATCCAAATTTTGGTTTGACCAAAATCCATTCGGACGACTATTTTTATAAGAGTTCATAGTCAATTGTGCCCGTCAACGGAGATTATTTACAACTAATTTGATCAGAATTTCTGATCGCTCAAGCGATTGTTCGCTAGAAATTGGACCGTTAGTGGCCTTTAGTTACATTACTGCAGTAATTGCATGAGCAGGGGCGTTACTAGAATGTTTGGGGCTCTACTGCAAAAAAAATAACATGGGGCCCCCTGGGTTATGTCCATAGGCCCCCTCAACTCCCCTCCCTGCAAGCACAACCAGTCAATATAGAAAAAATATATAAAAATCACACACACACCATCCCCTGCCACCTCCTACCAAAAGCGCTTGGCTAATGAAAGTCAATGGCGGTGATCCCACAGTAGCAATCGCAGTGGTAGACCCTGCAGTATTTTTGGAGCCTTTTGTGCTTCAATATAATGTATAGAATTGCTTCCATCGCTGTACAAGGTGATTTTATTACCCAGAACCACAAAAAGAGGGAAAGGAAATCGGAGATTACTATACCAATTGCTAGCATTAAATTCAAAAGCGCTTTAAAATCACCAGGAATCGCTCAGGTAAAGCCTTCTAAATGGCTGCAGAAAGCACTTAGTGATTGTGATTTGGGATCTCTAGTGACCCCGGAGTGTGGCCTATTGGTGACATCTCTCCTCCCTGCTGCCTCTGGGCTGCATACTGGCAGTGAGTGATCAGTGTGCTGCTCCTGGCACTGGACTGACACAGAGCCCAGGCTGACAGCCTGCAGGGCAGCCATACTTGCCTCTCCCCTCTGTACCGACAGATGTGGTGGATGCCATGAAGGGACCTGACAGCAGAATGCCGCCCTCTGAGCTGGCAGCGGCTCCCTCTCCAGCCGCATTCCAGAAGCCTACAGAGAGAAGAATCAAATCCGTGTGCAAATGGGCGCAAATGAGGCAACGCAGCCCACACTGCTGTCTGCCCCTTCCCGGGGGACCTGCAATGTGCAAGCAGCAGCAATCTTCTGAGCATGCTCACACCTCACACTGCAAGCCATGCCCACACTGCCGCCTGCCCCTTCCCAGGGGGACCTGCAATGTGCAAGCAGCAGCAATCCTCTGAGCATGCTCACATCTCACACTGCAAGCCACGCCCACACTGCCGCCTGCCCCTTCCCGGGGGGCCTGCAATGTGCAAGCAGCAGCAATCTCCTGAGCATGCTCACACCTCACGCTGCAAGCCACGCCCACACTGCCGTCTGCCCCTTCCCAGGGGGACCTGCAATGTGCATGCAGCAGCAAACATGCACACACCTCACACTGCAAGCCACGCCCACATTGCCGCCTGCCCCTTCCCAGGAGGACCTGCAATGTGCAAGCAGTAGCATTCTCCTGAGCATGCTCACACCTCACACTGCAAGCCATGCCCACACTGCCGCCTGCCCCTTCCCAGGGGGACCTGCAATGTGCAAGCAGCAGCAATCCTCTGAGCATGCTCACATCTCACACTGCAAGCCACGCCCACACTGCCGCCTGCCCCTTCCCAGGGGGGCCTGCAATGTGCAAGCAGCAGCAATCTCCTGAGCATGCTCACACCTCACACTGCAAGCCACGCCCACACTGCTGCCTGCCCCTTCCCAGGGGGATCTGCAATGTGCAAGCAGCAGCAATCCTCTGAGCATGCTCACACCTCACGCTGCAAGCCACGCCCACACTGCCGTCTGCCCCTTCCCAGGGGGACCTGCAATGTGCAAGCAGCAGCAAACATGCACACACCTCACATTGCAAGCCACGCCCACATTGCCGCCTGCCCCTTCCCAGGAGGACCTGCAATGTGCAAGCAGTAGCATTCTTCTGAGCATGCTCACACCTCACACTGCAAGCCATGCCCACACTGCCGCCTGCCCCTTCCCAGGGGGACCTGCAATGTGCAAGCAGCAGCAATCCTCTGAGCATGCTGAAACCTCACACTGCAAGCCACGCCCACACTGCCATCTGCCCCTTCCCAGGAGGACCTGCAATGTGCAAGCAGCAGCATTCTCCTGAGCATGCTCACACCTCACACTGCAAGTCACGCCCACACTGCCGTCTGCCCCTTCCCAGGAGGACCTGCAATGTGCAAGCAGCAGCAATCCTCTGAGCATGCTCACACCGCAAGCCACGCCCACACTGCCATCTGCCCCTTCCCAGGAGGACCTGCAATGTGCAAGCAGCAGCAAACATGCACACACCTCACATTGCAAGCCACGCCCACATTGCCGCCTGCCCCTTCCCAGGAGGACCTGCAATGTGTAAGCAGCAGCAATCCTCTGAGCATGCTCACATCTCACACTGCAAGCCACGCCCACACTGCCGCCTGCCCCTTCCCGGGGGGCCTGCAATGTGTAAGCAGCAGCAATCCTCTGAGCATGCTCACACCTCACACTGCAAGCCACACCCACACTGCCGCCTGCCCCTTCCCGGGGGACCTGCGATGTGCAAGCAGCATGATTCTCCTGAGCATGCTCACATCTCACACTGCAAGCCACGCCCACACTGCCGCCTGCCCCTTTCCAGGGGGACCTGCAATGTGCAAGCAGCAGCATTCTCCTAAGCATGCTCACACCTCACACTGCAAGCCACGCCCACACTGTCGTCTGCCCCTTCCCGGGGAGACCTGCAATGTGCAAGCAGCAGCAATCTCCTGAGCATGCTCACACCCCACACTGCAAGCCATGCCCACACTGCCGTCTTCCCCTTCCCAGGAGGACCTGCAATGTGTAAGCAGCAGAAATCTCCTGAGCATGCTCACACCTCACACTGCATGCCACGCCCACACTGCTGCCTGCCTCTTCCCAGGGGGACCTGCAATGTGCAAGAAGCAGCAATCCTCTGAGCATGCTCACACCTCACACTGCAAGCCACGCCCACACTGCTGCTTGCCCCTTCCCAGGGGGACCTGCAATGTGCAAGCAGCATCAATCTCCTGAGCATGCTCACACCTCACACTGCAAGCCACGCCCACAGTGCCGCCTGCCCCTTCCCAGGGTGACCTGCAATGTGCAAGCAGCAGCAATCCTCTGAGCATGCTGACACCTCACACTGCAAGCCACGCCCACACTGCTGTCTGCCCCTTCCCAGGGGGACCTGCAATGTGCAAGCAGCAGCAATCTCCTGAGCATGCTCACACCTCACACTGCAAGCCACGCCCACACTGCCGTCTGCCCCTTCCCAGGAGGACCTGCAATGTGCAAGCAGCAGCAATCCTCTGAGCATGCTGACACCTCACACTGCAAGCCACGCCCACACTGCTGCCTGCCCCTTCCCAGGGGGACCTGCAATGTGCAAGCAGCAGCAATCCTCTGAGCATGCTCACACCTCACGCCACACCCACACTGCCGCCTGCCCCTTCCCGGGGGACCTGCGATGTGCAAGCAGCAGCATTCTCCTGAGCATGCTCACATCTCACACTGCAAGCCACGCCCACACTGCCGCCTGCCCCTTCCCAGGGGGACCTGCAATGTGCAAGCAGCAGCATTCTCCTGAGCATGCTCACACCTCACACTGCAAGCCACGCCCACACTCATCTGCCCCTTCCCGGGGAGACCTGCAATGTGCAAGCAGCAGCAATCCTCTGAGCATGCTCACACCTCACGCTGCAAGCCACGCCAACACTGCCATCTGCCCCTTCCCAGGGGGACCTGCAATGTGCAAGCAGCAGCAATCTCCTGAGCATGCTCACATTTCACACTGCAAGCCACGCCAACACTGCCATCTGCCCCTTCCCAGGGGGACCTGCAATGTGCAAGCAGCAGCAATCTCCTGAGCATGCTCACACCTCACACTGCAAGCCACGCCCACACTGCCGTCTGCCCCTTCCCAGGAGGCCCTGAATTTGAGTGATCACGACTCCGCCCACTTCCGAATTGGCCGTGATCACGTATAGAAACGAAATACCGATTCAAATTCGGTATTGAGTCAGATTTCAGCATTGATCACGAGTCTAAATCCCGCCGACTTTAACGGTTAATAGCAAAACCCCCCTTACATGCTAGAAACGCCAAATTTTCAGGATATGTTAAGAAGAACAGTGGGAACAAGAGGAAAAACAAAAAGACCCTATAGTTTTTGAGAAAATCGATTTTAAAGTTTAAAAGGCAAAAAGTATACATTTAAATGCGGTAAATGACAGTTAACGTAGCAAACCGTAATGGTAGTGTAAATTTACATGTATCAAAAGAAAGAGCAATGAGTTTCATGATGGGGGTTTCCAGGGGGTCGTACGGACCCCTGGAAACCGCTCCGGTGCCGCAGCGCTTTTTTGCCAGGAATCGCTATACAGCCGCAATATATCTGTATAGAGGTCCCTGGCATCTCTTCCTATTTTTTTTAAACTTTTTTTTGTTTTTATGTTCAGAGTGTGGGAAATGTAAAATAAAAAATGACACAGGGTCAGGGGCGTAGCAATAGGGGATGCAGAGGTAGCGACCGCATCGGGGCCCTTGGGCCAGAGGGGCCCCGAAGGGCCCTCCCTCAACTGCAGTATTAGCTCTCTATTGGTCCTGTGCTGGTAATAATCACTTCTATAGATACTTTAAATAGTGCTAATCATTAACAAACTGTTCCCCATCCCCTTCTTGCACCTCTGATACTGTAGTTGCCATTGGCAGGTTTTGGTGCGCCGTATCAATTGTTGTGTATAGAGTGCTAGGGGGGCCCTATTGTAAAACTTGCATCGGGGCCCACAGCACCGTAGCTACGCCACTGCACAGGGTCCCCCCTACCAAGTCTCTGTAGCCCCTTTACTCCCATGCAGGCTGGGATAGCCAGAATGCAGAGCCCGGCTGCGTGGGGCTTCGCACCCTGAGCTATACCAGCCCGCATGGTCCATGGTAAGGGGGGGGCTATGGGGGAGAAGGGCAACCTAGCCTTCCCCTCTACCCACGAGCCCTTGTCCAATCCATGGACAAGGGGCTCTTCCCCACCTCCGGTGCCCCAGGAGGAGGTGGGGGCGATGACTCCAAGGGGAGGGGGGGGGGGGTCATAGTGGCATCTGGGAGACCCCTTTAAGAAGGGGACCCCCAGATGCCCGCCCCCCCTCCCAGGAGAAATGAGTATAGGGGTACAAAGTACCTCTTACCCATTTCCATGGCTCTGTACAAATTAACAAGCTGACACATCATTGCATTCCAGCGGTTCTGGAGGTATGTTTAGCTTCTAAGGGTAGAATGGATAATTTGCATATATTAAGCAGTGATGCTCTGGGAGACATCTCAAGGTCACTCCAACCTGAATTATTGCAAATTCTTTCTGTTTTAAGAAGGCAAACTTTTGTTTTTCTTACCCATTTCCACAAAGGGTTAAATGAAATAAAAACACAACAACGAATAAAGTCCTTTATTGATCTTAATTATCCAGAAATACTTACCTGTACCTTTATAAAAAAGTTTCCACGCCAATATCCTCAGAAATGTCCCACGCCAATATCCTCTAATCTTGCGATCTTTAGGACCCTTTTCCCCTGATTCTGATCACTATGGATCGAAAAATGCTAGGTACATAAAAACATCCAAACCGCGGCAAACCTTTCCATTAGCGTGCGATGCTGCATTGTCTGTGGGCCTGAGCCTCTATATAACCTATAGGAGCACATGAACATCGCATAGCAATCTCCTCTCTATGCGATTTTGTTTTGCAATACCGTAAATTTAAAATGTTTCTCATATTCTTTCTCCCGTCACAAACACTCTGCAATCGCCCCGGATACTCGTCGGATGGCGGTGGAAATAAAAAGGAACACGATTGCATCACAGTGCGATTGCGGAATGTGGGAAAGTACTCTTAAAGCAAACCTGAACTGAACATTAATGTGCACACGTCCTACTTCCCTCCTGTGTAGTCTGCTCCTCAATCTCTCTCCTGCGTCCTCTTTGTCCGCTGTGATCAATGGAATTCTCCGTCCTCCATTTTGAAAATGGCCATTAGCCCATCACAGCTTCTGGGTTCGCACACTGCTAATCTGTAATATTGCCCATATGAGCCACAGGGAAACGTGGACATTACCTTGCACATCAGTTGTCCTTTCAGTTGTAACTGACAACAACTGATATATAACTGACAACAACATATATATTTCAATTCTGACAAAATCTTGTCAGAACTGGAAGGAATCATAAGAAGCAAATGTTGAGCTTCTGAGAGGAACTGACAGTGAGGTAAGTATGTAATATTCATTTGCAGCTACGCCATGTGTTTATTCTAAATAGTTTTACTCGGTTCAGGTTCCCTTGAAGGAAACGCGAGGACCGGTGGGAAGTTCTCAGTATACCAGTCACACGTAAACGCGGAACGCCTTTTTATTCGCCTTTTCTCACTGCAGAGCGTCACTCCTCATTAATGTCCACACGACAAGCTGTTTGCAATTTTTGGCTGGTGTGAAAGTTGAGCCGGGACAGCCATCTTCTGGCGGTAAGAAGCCCGCGGCCTGTCACCCCAATCAGGACGTCGCCCGCCAGACTGTATAATGAAGGTCGCCCTCAGTCCCGGCTCGCCCCCTGCACGTGAATAAACACTGCGCCATTCTCAGCGCCCTTTGATTACATATGATTATACACAGATATCTGAGACCTCCCAGGGGGCTCGCAGGGCCATCCCAGCCCCCAATGTTTAAATCTCTGACCTGTATCACAACCAGATGCTGCTGCTGATGCATTGTGGGGGCTGCTGATGCATTATGGGGGCTGCTGTTCACTGACGCAGAGCTTCATATAGCAGTGTCAACAGGTACAGCCCCAGCCAGAGGGGGCTATCTAATCTTTCTACCACACTTAAAGGGATACTGTAGGGTGGGTCGGGGGAAAATGAGCTGAACTTACCCGGGGCTTCTAATGGTCCCCCGCAGACATCCTGTGTTGGCGCAGCCACTCACCGATGCTCCGGCCCCGCCTCCGGTTCACTTCTGGAATTTCTGACTTTAAAGTCTGAAAACCACTGTGCCTGCGTTGCCGTGTCCTCGATCCCGCTGATGTCACCGGGAGCGTACTGTGCAGACACAGACCATACTGGGCCTGCGCTGTGCGCTCTTGATGACATCAGCGGGAGCGAGGACACGGCAACGCAGGCGCAGTGGTTTTCAGACTTTAAAGTCTGAAATTCCAGAAGTGAACCGGAGGCGGGGCCGGAGCATTGGGGAGTGGCTACGCGGGCACAGGATGTCTGCGGGGGACCGTTAGAAGCCCCGGGTAAGTTCAACTCATTTTCCCCTGACCCCTACAGTATCCCTTTAAAGAAAACCTGTACTGAAAATTAAAAGTCAAAATAAGCATACACAAGTCATACTTACCTTCCATGTAGTCTACTCCTCAGTGTCTTTCTTCTGTCCTGCGTCCTGTTTGTTCACTGTGATCAAGGGAATTTTCCGTCCTCCATTTTGAAAATGGCCATTACCCATAACAGCTTTCTGGTCAGCACACAGTTAAACTGTAACATCACCCACTTGAGCCATAGGGAAACATGGACATTACCTGGCACATCAGTTGTACTCTCAGCTATAACTGACAGCAACTGATATTTTACTGACAGCAAGTGATATATTTCAGATCTGACAAAATGTTGTCAGAACTGGAAGGGATTATTGTCAGAAGAAAATGGTGAGCTTCTGAGAGGAACTGATGGCAAAGTAACTATGTAATGTTCATTTGAAGTTACCTCATGTGTTTATTTTAAATATTTTTACTTAGTACAGGTTCTCTTTAAGGGCCTGTTTCCACTGCATGCAGATTGGATGCAGAAAAACTGACTCCAATGAATGCCTATGGGCCTGTTTCCTCTAAACGCAGTTTTTCTGATGCAGATTTTTCCATAGGCATTCATTGGAGTCAGTTTTTCTGCATCCATTCTGTGTGTAGTGAAAACAGGCCCTAAAGAGAACCTGAGACGCCCTGCAATAGACCATACCTGGGTCTTCCTTCAGTCCCATGTGGACTGATCAGTCCCTCGGTGTTCTCCTCCGCTACTTCCATTCTCTGTTATGGATCCCGGTAAGTGAGTAAGTCGGAGTGCAGTGCGCAGGCGCACAACGCTCCCAGCTACGGGAACCTGACGGGGAGCGCGCACTCGGCCAGACTGCGCTGACTGATGCTGATACCATAGCGGAGAATGGAGGCAGCGGAGGAGGACGCCGAGGGACTGATGGGGCTGGAGGAAGGCATACCTATTAAATAGCCGGCGGGAGATTTGGGCTCAGGATAAAGGGGGCTTCCGGTATTTTGATGACTTCGGCTGAAGTCACACATGCCCATCCCACCGGTCGCTGTAAGAGTCCTGAGCATGCGCAGTTCCCTAAAGACTGCACCGCACAGGACTCTTATAGCGTGATGGCGCACGCGTGTGACTTCAGCTGAAATCGCCAGGTTACCGGAAGGCAGAATATTGTCCATACTGACGAGGGATGGTGAATGATATGCAAATGTGAGCTGATGCAGGATTATGGAAACTTTGAGTGCAAATGTATGCAGCTTGACAATGGACCAATCGAATGCTGCCAAGGTGCAATGCGGTTGACCCATAAATCAGCATGCAAAATTTGCATAATCCTGCATTAACTCTGAATTTTTTTGCATCCCACTGACCATCCACAATGCTGACTTCAGGCTGGTTTCACAGTGGGACGTTAAAGTCCCACGTTACAGCAGCCAGTAACGCAGCCTATCTCACAGCAATGTAACATCAATGTGCTGTTCACAGTGCACACGTTACACAAAGTGCTGCATGCTGTAGGTTATACTGGGCTAAGCCACATTAGACTGTTTGCACATGCTCAGTAATGTTGGAGGAGGAGGTCTCCCCTCCTCATCCTCCTCGTGGCCAGCCACATGGCTAATTAATATTCACTGCACTGCGGAGACTCCTGGTAGGACTGTAGTGTTGTCCCGATCATGAACGAATCGTTCATTTGATCTGGATCTTTTTTGTGAGTCGAATCATCTGGATCATCACAATGAAAGATTCAGTTCACAGTGGATGTCTGTCTGGAAGAAATGGGAACATACAGAATGTACAGTGCAGGGAAAGTCCTGTCCTGCTAGTCATTCCACCCAGTCTGCTTCCCTAGTAAAATGATTCAAATGATTCGGTTCAAAGATCCGGATCTTTTCAATGATCCGATTCAAATGATCTGAATCCTTAAAAAGATCCGGACTTCCTATCACTAACCTGGAGCGGCAGCTTTGAGAGCTGCATAACGCGGCTCAATCTGACGTCCAACTTCAACACCACCATGCGTTGCGTTAGGGGGCACGTTATGCGACCATAACGTCCCCTAAAACGCAACGTCTTGGTGGGAAAGTAGCCTCAAAGCAGCTGCTAGTTTGTTTCTGCGCAATGCAATACAAAGCTATGCATCAGGTTGCACCACAGAGAAACTGTAGTGAAAATAACAATGAATGAATTGCTTATTGCTTACAATATTCATTTATAGACTATTTAGTCAGTGTTTGCTCATTGTAAAATCTTTCCTCTCCCTGATTTGCATTCTGCCATTTATCACTGGTGGTGACCTCTTTAGTCCTGTCAGGTGATCTGTACGGAATGTTGGTTACTGAGAGTTCTATGCACAGAGGGAGATATTGCTTGCTTGGCAGTTGGAAAAATCTGTTATTTATCCCAATGCAATGAGGTTCACAAGCTGTCAGGACCATGGTCATGATGACATCACACTGTGGGAGGGGTTTCACTACAATATCAGCCATACAGACCGATGTTCTATTAGAGAAAAATTAAAGAGTTCTCATGGGAAAGGGGGTCTCGGCTACTGATTGGGATGAAGTTCTATCCTGGGTTAGAGTTCCCCTTTAATGGTTATATCAAATTTAAAAAGTAAGAATCAAACATGGGTGCTTGATACACCGGTACCAAATACGGACTGACAACATCAATGTCCCAGAGACTACACTGCATATTGTCTAACGAAGCAAAGGAGGAGAGAACCCTGCCCTTTTCACCTTAAAGCGGACCTGCATTCCAAACTTCCTCTCTACTCTATAAGATAAGCAACAGCATAATAACCTGTAAAGGACAACATTTCTTTGTTACAGCCGATACAAATCCTGCTATAAATCTGCAGTGTGTCTACTTCCTGCTTTTATGGAAGTAGGCATATTGTTAAAATCCTCTGGCAGTCAGATGAAACGGGAGAGATCAAATTACAGTTGTGATTAGTCACAGATGAGGGGGGGTTAGACAGGTTAAACTCCCTAAATATATACAGGGTTCATTTCTCTGTGTTTTCCTTTTGTCCTGTGCAAGAGTTCAGGTCCACTTTTTTAATAGGACCGCCAAGGAAGATGAATGGGCTTTCCTGGACAGGCGAAGTTTCCCAGAGAGCTGTGAAAGTTTATCTGATGGATTTTGCTTGTTGAGGTCCATAGGAAGGAGAACATGAGATGTGTTATCTGTCAGCATGAGACAGAGGCACATCTGCTGCTCATCCCTCGGCTGGGCCTGTGCTGGTGGCTGCCTGCTCCTGGGTGTGGCCTCTCTGCGCTCGGTATCACAGCTGGAGGAGGATACATCACAAGCCGGGCTCTCCTAATGCTGTTATTGAGCCTGGGCCAAATCCTCACTCCATCCCTCCAGAACAGGCTCAAGCTTATTAGCAACGATTTATGCTGATCTGTCTAACATTCTGCATTATACAGCTCACAGCGCATCTCCTGCTTCTGGGAACAGCACGCCAGCATCTGAGAAACAGGCATGGGTGAAACCGGAAGCTTCAAGAGAACCTGTCCCTCAGACCAGCGCCAGAGGAGGCTAACAGCTCCAGTCCCATCACTAAAACATCGGGCAGTCCTAGACTTGGTGCAGAAATAATCAGATTTTTGAATACAATACTATCCACGACAAGTTTTGTTCCGGTTTTCTTCTACAGACTCTTGAGGTATCCGCCATATCCTCTTACTTAAAGTGTAACTGTCGGGCATAAAATCAAAAATCAATTCTTGATAAACAAGTAATAGGGATGCTAATCAGGCAATCCAAACGTTAAAACACTATTAACTTTTCTTGTTGATAAATGATCATTTCCCAGTTTACCTGACTCTTTTTTGGTACACACAAAATTTGGTACACAAAAAGGAAGTTGCAGGGCATGCTGGGTTGTCCTTTTTTTGCTTCTCTACTTCCCCTCAGACATAACTAATGCAGCCTGATTGGCTGAAGCCTTTTTCCTTCCTGTGTTCCCCTCCCACACCTCTGTTCCTCTGTGATTGGCCAATATTTCTCATGCTGAGACAATGCACTTTCTATAGTGGAGGGCGGGCAATGCATACACAATCAGGCAGAGGAGAGTAAGGGAGGAAATGACATCAGGATTGGCTTCAAAATAGCCACAGTTAAAATGGGAAAAGCTAAGAAGGATTTTCTCTTGTTTTACTGTAGAAATATCACTAAAATCAAACTGTGGACAGTGCAATACACATGTTATGTAGGTAGAGCAAGTATTTATCTACTTATACATGCCTTTTTTTCTAAGATAGTATGGCTGACAGCTCCTCTTTAAAGTATACTTGAAGGGAGAGGCATATGGTGGCTGTCATGTGTATTTTCTTTTTCATCAATACTTGTTGCCTGGCATCCTGCTTATCTCTTTGGCATCAGTAGTGTCTAAATCACACAACAAGCATGAAGCTAATCCATACCTCCCAACTTTTTAAAATCAGAAAGAAAGGCATTCAAGTCACACCCCTGTCACACCTCTAACCATGCCCACAACACATCTGTAACCACGCCCCCAACACACACCTAGTCACGCATACTATAAAGATTTAGTAAGAAAAGTATGTTGTTTTATAATTCAAACCACACTGGTCCGTCCTATCCTGGTTCATTTTCTTTCATGTTAACATTTAAAAATAGGAAATATATCAATTTAAAGGGCACCAGAAAAAAAAGGGCCCGGCTGGATAACGAAATTTCAATAACGATAAACATTGTTAATGAAATTGGTTAACGATAAATACGGTTTTAAAACAGACGGGAGTTGATAACAAAAATATATTAACATTAAAAATCGTAACGTAAATCAACAATATAGCTTAACCCAACCCTACTCTCACACAGAACGCTCCCCTGGTGGTGCCTAAACCTGACCACTCCCCTGGTGGCGTCTAACCCTAACAACCCCACTGGTGGTGCCTAACCCTAACCCCCTCCGCCCCCTGGGTGGTGCCTAACCCTAACCACTGCCCCCTGGTGGTGCCTAACCGTAACCCCCCCTTCCCGCCCCCTGGGTGGTGCCTAGCCCCCGCCGTCCCCTGGGTGGTGCCTAACCCTAACCACCCTCCAGGTGGTGCCTAACCCTAACCCCCCTGCCCCCTGGGTGGTGCCTAACCCTAACCAACCCCACTGGTGGTGCCTGCCTAACCCCCCCGCCCCCTGGGTGGTGCCTAACCCTAACCACTCCCTCTGCAGAAACACCCTTTTACACATATAAATGATAATGGCTTTGATAATATAAAATCTCTACATACACACTAAATAATATGACAAAAACACATTTACACAGATCTGTACTTCAGTCCTGAAAGAGGGACAAATGAGAGGAAAGAGGGACATAGTGACAGGGCTCCCACCGCCACTGGCTTTAACTATTCACCCTGAACACCAACCCAGATGCAGGGAATGCAAAGGTAAATGAATGAATGGGATGTAATGCGCAGCACTGCTGTCACCAAATGTGAAGCTGTTGCTGTGGTGGGCGGAGTCTGGAGGGGCTGACAAGATTTTTGGAAGGGCTGAGAATGCTTCCTTCTGTTCATCCACTCCATGGTCCTTGTTATGTACGTCTTCAGAGAGAGAATTATTAAATTATAATTAGATTAAGTGTATTAATGAAATCCACCTTTGTGCAGACTAGCTGCATATAGAACGCACTTGTGAGCAGCACTCGGGTGTTATCCCGGCTCAGGTCCTGTTTTGTGGCTCTGTCTAGTTAAGGAATACATAGCACTTGTTTGCTGTGCGTCCCATTTCTTTATTAATTACCCAGAATGACCATCTGTCAGGTATGGCGGTGATGAGGCCTGCAGGTCAGTGGGCAGCATTAGGGGGGGGGGGGGGAGCAGCCAGCTGAGCTGTTCTGTTATTGTACAAGAGGAAGGCACAGCATACAGATGGAAGGATTGTGCTCACCCCGCAGGCTCGCTAAGTATCCACAGACTGCAGATAAGAGTACTTTGATGCTGCGTGCCAAGTATGTGGCACAGGCCAGGTAGACAGGAAGGTAGATGGAAAGCGTGCTGCCCAGCGTTCTTCACAGCGGCGTCCAAACGTCTAATTTCCTACAAGTTGTAGGTATGAGTAGCACTGATAGTAAATAGCACATTAGTAACAGAGAACAGTCTGTGATTTATATTTTCAGTTTAAAGCAGATCCGAGATGAAAAACTAACTATAACAAGTAACTTGTCTATATATCTTATCTAAAGTTTAGATAGTTTACACAGCAAATCTAGCTGCCAACAGCTTCAACAGTTTATGATTATTTCTTCCTGTGATACAATGAGGGCAGCCATGTTCTGTTTGTCACATTTTACACAGGCAAGCTGCTCTGCATTTCCAGCCCTCAGCCTGTGAAAACTTCACTCCCCTCTCCTCTACCCTCCTCCCCTCTGCCTCTGAAATCTCTGGCTAGTAACCTCCTCCTCCTCCTGCCCAGACTGAGCTCCCATAAGCCCTTGCTACATCTGTCTCAAAGTGCCAAGGCACTGGAGAAGCTGTGAGCGAGGCTTGTTTAGTTTATAGGGAATTAGAGTATTAAAACACAAAAGTATTTGGCTTGAGGAAAGCCTTATAAACTATCTGAAAGGAACACAATTATGCAATGAGTAAAAGTTTATCTCAGATCCACTTTAAGATGTAAATTGTTAAGCCTGAATTCTAATCAGCACCCATGACAGTCTGATGTAAAAGCTGCTTTATTCAGCTGCAAGACAAACAAGAATGATGACTCTGAACTTTTCAGCACCTAAAGCTTATCAGCCTAGTTTCCTTAGCCAGATAAAAGTGTTTTTACCTTCTATTAACCATTTGACTTTTTGTTTGACAGCCTTATTTGCATAGATAACAGAAGTAGTACAACACAAGCTTGGTCACCATCGTTGAAAAACGAGTGATCCCCGGCGGTTTTTGATAAATGAATGGCATTGGAGCATGGTTGAATTCAATGACGGCACAATGGCAGTCCACCAATCAATGGAGGCATGAAAATGAGAACCCAGTGGTGTGAAATGCCCCACCCGTGAGTAATTGAAATGGAGCGATCGGTTGTCATCGTTTGATATGAGCGACTAACAACGATTGTCACCTGATTCCATCCGCCAGGACAGATCGGTAATCGCTGTCTTCTACCATCATCGGGACACCTTTTTTTAAACGGTTCTCAGCCACCCTGTCGAAAGATTCCTATGACGGCAGTTTAGTGTTTGTAGGGACGTTAAAACAGATCTGAACTCAGGATGTCCTCTCTGCTCTAAATGATGCGCACCAGCATAATAACCTCTACAGGAAAACATTTTTTGTTGTTACAGCTGATACAAATCCTGCAATAAATCTGCAGTGTGTCTACTTCCTGCTTTCATGGAAGCAGACAAATTGTTAACAGCCTGTGCTCTCAAATGGGCTTAGCTTTGCACTGGGGGGGGGGTCACACTGATTATGGCCCCCCCATACTCTGCACTGCGCAGTGTTGGGCCTAGCGGTGCTGAGCTGTCAGAAGGGGGGGTGTCACACTGATTATGGCCCCCCCATACTCTGCACTGCGCAGTGTTGGGCCTAGCGGTGCTGAGCTGTCAGAAGGGGGGGGGGGGGGTGTCACACTGATTATGCCCCCCCATACTCTGCACTGCGCAGTGCTGGGCCTAGCGATGCTGAGCTGTCAGAAGGCAGGGAGGGGGGTGTCACACTGATTATGCCCCCCCCATACTCTGCACTGCGCAGTGCTGGGCCTAGCGGTGCTGAGCTGTCAGAAGGCAGAGGGAGGGTGTTACACTGATTATGCCCCCCCCCATACTCTGCACTGCGCAGTGCTGGGACTAGCGGTGCTGAGCTGTCAGGAGGCAGAGGGGGGTGTCACACTGATTATGGCCCCCCCATACTCTGCACTGCGCAGTGCTGGGACTAGCGGTGCTGGGCTGTCAGGAGGCAGAGGGGGGTGTCACACTGATTATGGCCCCCCCATACTCTGCACTGTGCAGTGCTGGGACTAGCGGTGCTGGGCTGTCAGAAGGGGGGGGGGTGTCACACTGATTATGCCCCCCCCCCATACTCTGCACTGCGCAGTGCTGGGACTAGCGGTGCTGAGCTGTCAGAAGGAAGGGAGGGTCACACTGATTATGGCCCCCCATACTCTGCACTGCGCAGTGCTGGGACTAGCGGTGCTGAGCTGTCAGGAGGCAGACGGGGGTGTCACACTGATTATGGCCCCCCCATACTCTGCACTGCGCAGTGCTGGGACTAGCGGTGCTGAGCGTTCAGGAGGCAGAGGGGGGTGTCACACTGATTATGGCCCCCCCATACTCTGCACTGCGCAGTGCTGGGACTAGCGGTGCTGAGCTGTCAGGAGGCAGAGGGGGGTGTCACACTGATTATGGCCCCCCCATACTCTGCACTGTGCAGTGCTGGGACTAGCGGTGCTGGGCTGTCAGAAGGGGGGGGGGGGTGTCACACTGATTATGGCCCCCCATACTCTGCACTGCGCAGTGCTGGGACTAGCGGTGCTGAGCTTTCAGGAGGCAGGGAGGGGGGTGTCACACTGATTATGGCCCCCCGTACTCTGCACTGCGCAGTGCTGGGCCTAGCGATGCTGAGCTGTCAGAAGGCAGGGAGGGGGGTGTCACACTGATTATGGCCCCCCCATACTCTGCACTGCGCAGTGCTGGGCCTAGCGGTGCTGAGCTGTCAGGAGGTGTGGGGGGGCGGGTGTCACACTGATTATGGCCCCCCATACTCTGCACTGCGCAGTGCTGGGCCTAGCGATGCTGAGCTTTCAGGAGGCGGGGGGGGGGGGGGGGCATGGGGGTGTCACACTGATTATGGCCCCCCATACTCTGCACTGCGCAGTGTTGGGCCTAGCGGTGCTGAGCTGTCAGAAGGGGGGGGGGGGGGGTGTCACACTGATTATGGCCCCCCCATACTCTGCACTGCCCAGTGCTGGGACTAGCGGTGCTGAGCTGTCAGGAGGCAGAGGGGGGTGTCACACTGATTATGGCCCCCCATACTCTGCACTGTGCAGTGCTGGGACTAGCGGTGCTGGGCTGTCAGAAGGGGGGGGGTGTCACACTGATTATGGCCCCCCATACTCTGCACTGCGCAGTGCTGGGACTAGCGGTGCTGAGCGTTCAGGAGGCAGAGGGGGTGTCACACTGATTATGGCCCCCCCATACTCTGCACTGCGCAGTGCTGGGCCTAGCGATGCTGAGCTGTCAGAAGGCAGGGAGGGGGGGTGTCACACTGATTATGGCCCCCCCCATACTCTGCACTGCGCAGTGCTGGGCCTAGCGGTGCTGAGCTGTCAGGAGGCAGAGGGGGGTGTCACGCTGATTATGTCCCCCCCATACTCTGCACTGCGCAGTGCTGGGCCTAGCGGTGCTGAGCTGTCAGGAGGTGGTGGGGGGGCGGGTGTCACACTGATTATGGCCCCCCGTACTCTGCACTGCGCAGTGCTGGGCCTAGCGGTGCTGAGCTGTCAGGAGGTGGTGGGGGGGCGGGTGTCACACTGATTATGGCCCCCCGTACTCTGCACTGCGCAGTGCTGGGCCTAGCGATGCTGAGCTGTCAGAAGGCAGGGAGGGGGGTGTCACACTGATTATGGCCCCCCATACTCTGCACTGCGCAGTGCTGGGCCTAGCGGTGCTGAGCTGTCAGAAGGCAGCTTTGTACTGGCAGCAGCAGCAGCAGCAGCAGCAGAATATGACGCCCAGTGCCACACATTCCCAGCATACTTTCTGCAGGCAGGAAAACCCAACAGATCCTCTCCCTACATGGGGAGTCAGTGCTCCTGCAGGGGGCGCTGTCAGGACACACCATGCCTCCTCTGGAATGTAGTGATTGCCACAGAATAAAAGCAGTTTTTATTCCCAGAACACATGGCTTCATGCGTCTTATCTTCTCCATAGACTTGTGAAAGGCAGCAGCTCACTGTAAATAATGTTATCAGTGGGTGTTCGCATGCTACATACCTTCCATGTGTAACGTGTACGTGTGCGCTGTATGTACACGGGTCATAGCACGCACTGCTGGGGGGCTGCTGTGTCCTCAGAGGACTCCATTACATCCTCAGCCGCTCTGAACTGGACACAGCTGCTCACAGATACCAGCTGAGAACAACAGGAGGCCAGAGCTATCAGTGATTGTTATGTTCAGGGGCCAGCTTAGCAGAGGGAGGTGCAGGACTTGCATGCACGCCACTCACCAATAGCGATGGCCAATAAGACGCTAACACCAAATGACAGCATGCAGAGCTGCTGATAGAACAGGTCAGAGAACATTCCCTTTCCCTCCTACTTTTTACAAGGGGAAGGGCAGGGGTGGAGCCTGAGTTGGCTTTACCTTCCCTCCAGGTCCGGTTATCTGGGGCCTGGGCATCAGGCGCAGAGATTACAGGGGCAGCATGTTTGTACTATGTTTACACTTACAGCATACACTCAGAGTAGGAGGAGAAGTGAGAGGAGAGCTTTGTGAAGAGGTCATCATTGGGGAAAAGCAGCTTGTTGTGCTGTGTGAGGAGTCTGACAGTGAGAGAGGAGAGGGAGGCAGGAGAGCAGCATTGGGGAAAAGCAGCTTGTTGTGCTGTGTGAGGAGTCTGGCAGTGAGTGAGGAGGGGAGAGGTAGGAGAGCAGCATTGGGGAAAAGCAGCTTGTTGTGCTGTGTGAGGAGTCTGACAGTGAGAGAGAAGAGGGAAGGCAGGAGAGCAGCATTGGGGAAAAGCAGCTTGTTGTGCTGTGTGAGGAGTCTGACAGTGATTGAGGAGGGGGGAGGCAGGAGAGCAGCATTGGGGAAAAGCGGCTTGTTGTGCTGTGTGAGGAGTCTGACAGTGAGGGGGGAGGGAGGAGAGCATCATTGGGGAAAAGCAGCTTGTTGTGCTGTGTGAGGAGTCTGACAGTGAGAGAGGAGAGGGAAGGCAGGAGAGCAGCATTGGGGAAAAGCAGCTTGTTGTGCTGTGTGAGGAGTCTGACAGTGATTGAGGAGGGGGGAGGCAGGAGAGCAGCATTGGGGAAAAGCAGCTTGTTGTGCTGTGTGAGGAGTCTGACAGTGAGTGAGGAGGGGGAGTCAGGAGAGCAGCATTGGGGAAAAGCAGCTTGTTGTGCTGTGTGAGGAGTCTGACAGTGATTGAGGAGGGGGGAGGCAGGAGAGCAGCATTGGGGAAAAGCAGCTTGTTGTGCTGTGTGAGGAGTCTGACAGTGAGTGAGGAGGGGGAGTCAGGAGAGCAGCATTGGGGAAAAGCAGCTTGTTGTGCTGTGTGAGGAGTCTGGCAGTGAGTGAGGAGGGGGGAGGCAGGAGAGTGGCCTTGGGGAAAAGCAGCTTGTTGTGCTGTGTGAGGAGTGTGACAGTGAGTGAGGAGGCAGGAGAGCATCATTGGGGAAAAGCAGCTTGTTGTGCTGTGTGAGGAGTCTGACAGTGAGTGAGGAGGGGGGAGGCAGGAGAGCAGCATTGGGGAAAAGCAGCTTGTTGTGCTGTGTGAGGAGTCTGACAGTGAGAGAGGAGAGGGAAGGCAGGAGAGCAGCATTGGGGAAAAGCAGCTTGTTGTGCTGTGTGAGGAGTCTGACAGTGAGGGAGGAGGGGGGAGGCAGGAGAGCATCATTGGGGAAAAGCAGCTTGTTGTGCTGTGTGAGGAGTCTGACAGTGAGTGAGGAGGGGGGAGGCAGGAGAGCATCATTGGGGAAAAGCAGCTTGTTGTGCTGTGTGAGGAGTCTGACAGTGAGGGAGGAGGGGGTAGGCAGGAGAGCATCATTGGGGAAAAGCAGCTTGTTGTGCTGTGTGAGGAGTCTGACAGTGAGAGAGGAGAGGGAAGGCAGGAGAGCAGCATTGGGGAAAAGCAGATTGTTGTGCTGTGTGAGGAGTCTGACAGTGTTTGAGGAGGGGGGAGGCAGGAGAGCAGCATTGGGGAAAAGCAGCTTGTTGTGCTGTGTGAGGAGTCTGACAGTGAGTGAGGAGGGGGAGGCAGGAGAGCAGCATTGGAGAAAAGCAGCTTGTTGTGCTGTGTGAGGAGTCTGACAGTGAGAGAGGAGAGGGAAGGCAGGAGAGCATCATTGGGGAAAAGCAGCTTGTTGTGCTGTGTGATGAGTCTGACAGTGAGTGAGGAGGGGAGGCAGGAGAGCATCATTGGGGAAAAGCAGCTTGTTGTGCTGTGTGAGGAGTCTGACAGTGAGTGTGGAGGCGGGAGGGAGGAGAGCAGCATTGGGGAAAAGCAGCTTGTTGTGCTGTGTGAGGAGTCTGACAGTGATTGAGGAGGGGGGAGGCAGGAGAGCAGCATTGGGGAAAAGCAGCTTGTTGTGCTGTGTGAGGAGTCTGACAGTGAGGGAGGAGGGGGGAGGCAGGAGAGCATCATTGGGGAAAAGCAGCTTGTTGTGCTGTGTGAGGAGTCTGACAGTGAGAGAGAAGAGGGAAGGCAGGAGAGCAGCATTGGGGAAAAGCAGCTTGTTGTGCTGTGTGAGGAGTCTGACAGTGATTGAGGAGGGGGGAGGCAGGAGAGCAGCATTGGGGAAAAGCAGCTTGTTGTGCTGTGTGAGGAGTCTGACAGTGAGTGAGGAGGGGGAGGCAGGAGAGCAGCATTGGGGAAAAGCAGCTTGTTGTGCTGTGTGAGGAGTCTGACAGTGAGTGAGGAGGGGAGGCAGGAGAGCATCATTGGGGAAAAGCAGCTTGTTGTGCTGTGTGAGGAGTCTGACAGTGAGTGTGGAGGCGGGAGGGAGGAGAGCAGCATTGGGGAAAAGCAGCTTGTTGTGCTGTGTGAGGAGTCTGACAGTGATTGAGGAGGGGGGAGGCAGGAGAGCAGCATTGGGGAAAAGCAGCTTGTTGTGCTGTGTGAGGAGTCTGACAGTGAGGGAGGAGGGGGGAGGCAGGAGAGCATCATTGGGGAAAAGCAGCTTGTTGTGCTGTGTGAGGAGTCTGACAGTGAGGGAGGAGGGGGGAGGCAGGAGAGCATCATTGGGGAAAAGCAGCTTGTTGTGCTGTGTGAGGAGTCTGACAGTGAGTGAGGAGGGGGGAGGCAGGAGAGCATCATTGGGGAAAAGCAGCTTGTTGTGCTGTGTGAGGAGTCTGACAGTGAGGGAGGAGGGGGGAGGCAGGAGAGCATCATTGGGGAAAAGCAGCTTGTTGTGCTGTGTGAGGAGTCTGACAGTGAGTGAGGAGGGGGGAGGCAGGAGAGCAGCACTGGAGAAAAGCAGCTTGTTGTGCTGTGTGAGGAGTCTGGCAGTGAGTGAGGAGGGGGGAGGCAGGAGAGCAGCATTGGGGAAAAGCAGCTTGTTGTGCTGTGTAAGGAGTCTGGCAGTGAGTGAGGAGGGGGGAGGCAGGAGAGCAGCATTGGGGAAAAGCAGCTTGTTGTGCAGTGTGAGGAGTCTGACAGTGAGTGAGGAGGGGGGAGGCAGGAGAGCATCATTGGGGAAAAGCAGCTTGTTGTGCTGTGTGAGGAGTCTGACAGTGAGGGAGGAGGGGGGAGGCAGGAGAGCATCATTGGGGAAAAGCAGCTTGTTGTGCTGTGTGAGGAGTCTGACAGTGAGTGAGGAGGGGGGAGGCAGGAGAGCAGCATTGGGGAAAAGCAGCTTGTTGTGCTGTGTGAGGAGTCTGGCAGTGAGTGAGGAGGGGGGAGGCAGGAGAGCAGCATTGGGGAAAAGCAGCTTGTTGTGCTGTGTAAGGAGTCTGGCAGTGAGTGAGGAGGGTGGAGGCAGGAGAGCGGCATTGGGGAAAAGCAGCTTGTTGTGCAGTGTGAGGAGTCTGACAGTGAGTGAGGAAGGAGGAGGTAGGAGAGCAGCATTGGGGAAAAGCAGCTTGCTGTGCGAGGAGTCTGACAGTGAGGGAGGAGGGGGGAGGCAGGAGAGCGTCCTTGGGGAAAAGCAGCTTGTTGTGCTGTGTGAGGAGTCTGACAGTGATTGAGGAGGGGGGAGGCAGGAGAGCAGCATTGGGGAAAAGCAGCTTGTTGTGCTGTGTGAGGAGTCTGACAGTGAGTGAGGAGGGGGAGTCAGGAGAGCAGCATTGGGGAAAAGCAGCTTGTTGTGCTGTGTGAGGAGTCTGGCAGTGAGTGAGGAGGGGGGAGGCAGGAGAGTGGCATTGGGGAAAAGCAGCTTGTTGTGCTGTGTGAGGAGTGTGACAGTTAGTGAGGAGGCAGGAGAGCATCATTGGGGAAAAGCAGCTTGTTGTGCTGTGTGAGGAGTCTGACAGTGAGTGAGGAGGGGGGAGGCAGGAGAGCAGCATTGGGGAAAAGCAGCTTGTTGTGCTGTGTGAGGAGTCTGACAGTGAGAGAGGAGAGGGAAGGCAGGAGAGCAGCATTGGGGAAAAGCAGCTTGTTGTGCTGTGTGAGGAGTCTGACAGTGAGGGAGGAGGGGGGAGGCAGGAGAGCATCATTGGGGAAAAGCAGCTTGTTGTGCTGTGTGAGGAGTCTGACAGTGAGTGAGGAGGGGGGAGGCAGGAGAGCATCATTGGGGAAAAGCAGCTTGTTGTGCTGTGTGAGGAGTCTGACAGTGAGGGAGGAGGGGGGAGGCAGGAGAGCATCATTGGGGAAAAGCAGCTTGTTGTGCTGTGTGAGGAGTCTGACAGTGAGAGAGGAGAGGGAAGGCAGGAGAGCAGCATTGGGGAAAAGCAGATTGTTGTGCTGTGTGAGGAGTCTGACAGTGATTGAGGAGGGGGGAGGCAGGAGAGCAGCATTGGGGAAAAGCAGCTTGTTGTGCTGTGTGAGGAGTCTGACAGTGAGTGAGGAGGGGGAGGCAGGAGAGCAGCATTGGAGAAAAGCAGCTTGTTGTGCTGTGTGAGGAGTCTGACAGTGAGAGAGGAGAGGGAAGGCAGGAGAGCATCATTGGGGAAAAGCAGCTTGTTGTGCTGTGTGATGAGTCTGACAGTGAGTGAGGAGGGGAGGCAGGAGAGCATCATTGGGGAAAAGCAGCTTGTTGTGCTGTGTGAGGAGTCTGACAGTGAGTGTGGAGGCGGGAGGGAGGAGAGCAGCATTGGGGAAAAGCAGCTTGTTGTGCTGTGTGAGGAGTCTGACAGTGATTGAGGAGGGGGGAGGCAGGAGAGCAGCATTGGGGAAAAGCAGCTTGTTGTGCTGTGTGAGGAGTCTGACAGTGAGGGAGGAGGGGGGAGGCAGGAGAGCATCATTGGGGAAAAGCAGCTTGTTGTGCTGTGTGAGGAGTCTGACAGTGAGTGAGGAGGGGGAGGCAGGAGAGCATCATTGGGGAAAAGCAGCTTGTTGTGCTGTGTGAGGAGTCTGACAGTGAGGGAGGAGGGGTAGGCAGGAGAGCATCATTGGGGAAAAGCAGCTTGTTGTGCTGTGTGAGGAGTCTGACAGTGAGAGAGAAGAGGGAAGGCAGGAGAGCAGCATTGGGGAAAAGCAGCTTGTTGTGCTGTGTGAGGAGTCTGACAGTGATTGAGGAGGGGGGAGGCAGGAGAGCAGCATTGGGGAAAAGCAGCTTGTTGTGCTGTGTGAGGAGTCTGACAGTGAGTGAGGAGGGGGAGGCAGGAGAGCAGTATTGGGGAAAAGCAGCTTGTTGTGCTGTGTGAGGAGTCTGACAGTGAGTGAGGAGGGGAGGCAGGAGAGCATCATTGGGGAAAAGCAGCTTGTTGTGCTGTGTGAGGAGTCTGACAGTGAGTGTGGAGGCGGGAGGGAGGAGAGCAGCATTGGGGAAAAGTAGCTTGTTGTGCTGTGTGAGGAGTCTGACAGTGATTGAGGAGGGGGGAGGCAGGAGAGCAGCATTGGGGAAAAGCAGCTTGTTGTGCTGTGTGAGGAGTCTGACAGTGAGGGAGGAAGGGGGAGGCAGGAGAGCATCATTGGGGAAAAGCAGCTTGTTGTGCTGTGTGAGGAGTCTGACAGTGAGGGAGGAGGGGGGAGGCAGGAGAGCATCATTGGGGAAAAGCAGCTTGTTGTGCTGTGTGAGGAGTCTGACAGTGAGTGAGGAGGGGGGAGGCAGGAGAGCATCATTGGGGAAAAGCAGCTTGTTGTGCTGTGTGAGGAGTCTGACAGTGAGGGAGGAGGGGGGAGGCAGGAGAGCATCATTGGGGAAAAGCAGCTTGTTGTGCTGTGTGAGGAGTCTGACAGTGAGTGAGGAGGGGGGAGGCAGGAGAGCAGCACTGGAGAAAAGCAGCTTGTTGTGCTGTGTGAGGAGTCTGGCAGTGAGTGAGGAGGGGGGAGGCAGGAGAGCAGCATTGGGGAAAAGCAGCTTGTTGTGCTGTGTAAGGAGTCTGGCAGTGAGTGAGGAGGGGGGAGGCAGGAGAGCGGCATTGGGGAAAAGCAGCTTGTTGTGCAGTGTGAGGAGTCTGACAGTGAGTGAGGAGGGGGGAGGCAGGAGAGCATCATTGGGGAAAAGCAGCTTGTTGTGCTGTGTGAGGAGTTTGACAGTGAGGGAGGAGGGGGGAGGCAGGAGAGCATCATTGGGGAAAAGCAGCTTGTTGTGCTGTGTGAGGAGTCTGACAGTGAGTGAGGAGGGGGGAGGCAGGAGAGCAGCATTGGGGAAAAGCAGCTTGTTGTGCTGTGTGAGGAGTCTGACAGTGAGTGAGGAGGGGGGAGGCAGGAGAGCAGCATTGGGGAAAAGCAGCTTGTTGTGCTGTGTAAGGAGTCTGGCAGTGAGTGAGGAGGGTGGAGGCAGGAGAGCGGCATTGGGGAAAAGCAGCTTGTTGTGCAGTGTGAGGAGTCTGACAGTGAGTGAGGAAGGAGGAGGTAGGAGAGCAGCATTGGGGAAAAGCAGCTTGCTGTGCGAGGAGTCTGACAGTGAGGGAGGAGGGGGGAGGCAGGAGAGCGTCATTGGGGAAAAGCAGCTTGTTGTGCTGTGTGAGGAGTCTAACAGTGAGTGAGGAGGGGGGAGGCAGGAGAGCAGCATTGGGGAAAAGCAGCTTGTTGTGCTGTGTGAGGAGTCTGACAGTGAGTGAGGAGGGGGAGGCAGGAGAGCAGCATTGGGGAAAAGCAGCTTGTTGTGCTGTGTGAGGAGTCTGACAGTGAGAGAGGAGAGGGAGGCAGGAGAGCAGCATTGGGGAAAAGCAGCTTGTTGTGCTGTGTGAGGAGTCTGGCAGTGAGTGGGGAGGGGGGAGGTAGGAGAGCAGCATTGGGGAAAAGCAGCTTGTTGTGCTGTGTGAGGAGTCTGACAGTGATTGAGGAGGGAGGGAGGCAGGAGAGTATCATTGGGGAAAAGCAGCTTGTTGTGCTGTGTGAGGAGTCTGACAGTAAGTGAGGAGGGAGGGAGGCAGGAGAGTATCATTGGGGAAAAGCAGCTTGTTGTGCTGTGTGAGGAGTCTGACAGTGAGTGAGGAGGGAGGGAGGCAGAAGAGTATCATTGGGGAAAAGCAGCTTCTTGTGCTGTGTGAGGAGTCTGACATTGAGTGAGGAGGGGGAGGCAGGAGAACATCATTGGGGAAAAGCAGCTTGTTGTGCTGTGTGAGGAGTCTGACAGTGAGTGAGGAGGGGGGAGGGAGGAGAGCATCATTGGGGAAAAGCAGCTTGTTGTGCTGTGTGAGGAGTCTGACAGTGAGTGAGGAGGGAGGAGGGCAGCATTAGGGAAAAGCAGTTTGTTGTGCTGTGTGAGGAGTCTGACAGTGAGTGAGGAGGGGGGAGGCAGGAGAGCAGCATTATTGGGGAAAATCAGCTTGTTGTGCTGTGTGAGGAGTCTGACAGTGAGTGAGTAGGGGGAGGCAGGAGAGCATCATTGGGGAAAAGTAGCTTGTTGTGCTGTGTGAGGAGTCTGACAGTGAGTGAGGAGGCAGGAGAGCATCATTGGGGAAAAGCAGCTTGTTGTGCTGTGTGAGGTGTGTGACAGTGAGTGAGGAGGGGGGAGGCAGGAGAGCAGCATTGGGGAAAAGCAGCTTGTTGTGCTGTGTGAGGAGTCTGGCAGTGAGTGAGGAGGGGAGGCAGGAGAGCAGACTTGGGGAAAAGCAGCTTGTTGTACTGTGTGAGGAGTCTGACAGTGAGTGAGGAGGGGGATGCAGGAGAGCAGCATTGGGAAAAAGCAGCTTGTTGTGCTGTGTGAGGAGTCTGACAGTGAGTGAGGAGGCAGGAGAGCATCATTGGGGAAAAGCAGCTTGTTGTGCTGTGTGAGGAGTCTGACAGTGAGTGAGGAGGGAGAGGCAGGAGAGCATCATTAGGGAAAAGCAGCTTGTTGTGCTGTGTGAGGAGTCTGACAGTGAGTGAGGAGGAGGAGACAGGAGAGCAGCAGTGTTTCATATGACTTGCACAGCAGAAGGGAGGAGGTGGCACTGCTGTCCTGACTGAGGAGGAATGGAGGGCGGCTGAGGGTGAGCAGTTTGTTTGTCACCGACTCACAGCCAGCCAGTGTGCTATTGTGTTGAGCTGCAGCATGTCATGTGAGAACATCAAATGAAGCAGATTAAATTGTCGGGTGCTGTGCGATCATTACAAAGTGGGGGAGGAGAGGGGGGGGTATCTCCAAAAGTTTGCCTCAGAAAGCAAAATGTCTTACCCCAGCCCCCAGTGTGTCTGCTGCTCACCATGCCCCGCCCTCCGTGTGTCTGCAGCTCACATTACCCTGGCGTCCTAATCGCGTGTCTGCCGCTCACGATGCCCCACCCCCCGCATGTCTGCCGCTTACGTTACCTCACCCCCGTGTGTCTGCCACTCACGTTACCCGCCCCCCGTGTGTCTGCTGCTCATTGTGCCCCGCCCCTCGTGTGTCTGCTGCTCACTATACCCCGCCCCCATGTGTCTGCTGCTCACCATGCCCCGCCCCCCGTGTGTCTCTCCGCTCACCATGCCCCGCCCCGTGTGTCTGCTGCTCACGATGCCCCGCCCCCCGTGTGTCTGCTGCTCACTATACCCCGCCCCCATGTGTCTGCTGCTCACCATGCCCCGCCCCCGTGTGTCTCTCCGCTCACCATGCCCCGCCCCGTGTGTCTGCTGCTCATGATGCCCCGCCCCCCATGTGTCTGCTGCTCACTACCCTGCACAGCTCCACCTGCCAAGCTCCCGCTCCGGCCTCCACACACAGCCAGGGGTAGTCAGGCAGCTGAAAACACAGAGGGAGAAACAGGAAGAGTAGTCAGAGAGAGGCCTCTTCCTCTGGTCATAGCGCAGGCTGGCGTGTTAGATAAGGAACCTTAGCTAAGCTGATCACTCGCAGTTCTCACCAGCTATTCTCCGGGGATATAAATGTATAACAGCAAATCCAGCCTCTGACCAAAGCCTGGAGGAACCGCCACAGCCTGACACCCTCACAAACTATGTGCCTGTGTCCTGCCCAGCATCACAATAACAGCTCTGCTTGTAGAGAACAAGGGGATCCTATTACCTTATGGGAATGGTTCACTTATTACTTCTAGTAACAAATCTAAATATCCCACCAAACAACTTATACATGTATTATTATTTGTACTATTATTATTATTTATGTATGTATTTATTTATATAGCACTGACATCTTCTGCAGCATTTTACAGAGTACATAGTCATGTCACTGACTGTCCTCAGAGGAGCTCACACTCTAATCCTACCATAGTAGTCATAGTGTAATGTCTTACCATATTATTATTATGTATTTATATAGCACTGACATCTCCTGCAGCACATTACAGAGTACATAGTCATGCCACTGACTGTCCTCAGAGGATCTTATAATCTAATCCTACCATAGTCATAGTCTAATGTCCTACCATATTATTATGTATTTATATAGCACTGACATCTTCTGCAGCACTTTACAGAGTACATAGTCATGTCACTGGCTGTCCTCAGAGGAGCTCACAATCTAATCCTACCATAGTCATAAGGCCCATACACACGTCGGATTTTAGCGAACGACCCGTCGTTTGAACGTTCCGTCGTTCGGACGTTTTCGCGTCAAATCCGACGTGTGTACAGACTATCGTTCGGGTGATAAGACTGGTTACCAACGATCCGCCGGGCACATTACAGAGTACATAGTCATGTCACTGACTGTCCTCAGAGAAGCTCACACTCTAATCCTACCATAGTCATAGTGTAATGTCCTACCATATTATTATTATGTATTTATATAGCACTGACATCTCCTGCAGCACATTACAGAGTACATAGTCCTGTCACTGACTGTCCTCAGAGGAGCTCACACTCTAATCCTACCATAGTCATAGTCTAATGTCCTACCATATTATTATTATGTATTTATATAGCACTGACATCTTCTGCAGCACATTACAGAGTACATAGTCATGTCACTGACTGTCCACAGAGGAGCTCACAATCTAATCCTACCATAGTCATAGTGTAATGTCCTACCATATTATTATTATTATTATGTATTTATATAGCACTGACATCGTTTGCAGCACATTACAGATCATATAGTCATGTCACTGACTGTCCTCAGAGGAGCTCACTATCTAATCCTACCATAGTCATAGTGTAATGTCCTACCATATTATTATTATGTATTTATATAGCACTGACATCTTTTGCAGCACATTACAGAGTACATAGTCATGCCACTGACTGTCCTCAGAGGAGCTTATAATCTAATCCTACCATAGTCATAGTCTAATGTCCTACCATATTATTATGTATTTATATAGCACTGACATCTTCTGCAGCACGTTACAGAGTACATAGTCATGTCACTGGCTGTCCTCAAAGGAGCTCACACTCTAATCCTACCATAGTCATAGTCTAATGTCCTACCATATTATTATTATGTATTTATATAGCACTGACATCTTCCGCAGCACTTTACAGAGTACATAGTCATGTCACTGGCTGCCCTCAGAGGAGCTCACAATCTAATCCTACCATAGTCATAGTGTAATGTCCTACCATATTATTATTATGTATTTATATAGCACTGACATCTCCTGCAGCACTTTACAGAGTACATAGTCATGTCCCTGACTGTCCTCAGAGGAGCTCACAGTCTAATCCTACCATAGTCATAGTGTAATGTCCTACCATACCGGTATTATTATTATGTATTTATATAGCACTGACATCTTCTGCAGCACATTACAGAGTACATAGCCATGTCACTGACAGTCCTCAGAGGAGCTCACAGTCTATTCCTACCATAGTCATAGTCTAATGTCCTACCATATTATTATTATGTATTTATATAGCACTGATATCTTCTGCAGCACTTCACAGAGTACATAGTCATGTCACTGACAGTCCTCAGAGGAGCTCACAGTCTAATCCTACCATAGTCATAGTGTAATGTCCTACCATATTATTATTATGTAATTATATAGCACTGACATCTTCTGCAGCACATTACAGAGTACATAGTCATGTCACTGACTGTCCTCAGAGAAGCTCACACTCTAATCCTACCATAGTCATAGTGTAATGTCCTACCATATTATTATTATGTATTTATATAGCACTGACATCTCCTGCAGCACATTACAGAGTACATAGTCCTGTCACTGACTGTCCTCAGAGAAGCTCACACTCTAATCCTACTATAGTCATAGTCTAATGTCCTACCATATTATTATTATGTATTTATATAGCACTGACATCTTCTGCAGCACATTACAGAGTACATAGTCATGTCACTGACTGTCCACAGAGGAGCTCACAGTCTAATCCTACCATAGTCATATGTCCTACCATATTATTATTATGTATTTATATAGCACTGACATCTTCTGCAGCACATTACAGAGTACATAGTCATGTCACTGACTGTCCTCAGAGGAGCTCACACTCTAATCCTACCATAGTCATAGCCTAATGTCCTACCATATTATTATTATGTATTTATATAGCACTGATATCTCCTGCAGCACTTTACAGAGTACATAGTCATGTCACTGACTGTCCTCGGAGAAGCTCACACTCTAATCCTACTATAGTCATAGTCTAATGTCCTACCATATTATTATTATGTATTTATATAGCACTGACATCTCCTGCAGCACATTACAGAGTACATAGTCATGTCACTGACTGTCCTCAGAGGAGCTCACACTCTAATCCTACCATAGTCATAGCCTAATGTCCTACCATATTATTATTATGTATTTATATAGCACTGATATCTCCTGCAGCACATTACAGAGTACATAGTCATGTCACTGACTGTCCTCAGAGAAGCTCACACTCTAATCCTACTATAGTCATAGTCTAATGTCCTACCATATTATTATTATGTATTTATATAGCACTGACATCTTCTGCAGCACTGTACAGAGTACATAGTCTTGTCACTGACTGTCCTCAGAGGAGCTCACAATCTAATCCCACCATAGTTATAGTGAAATGTATTTTTATAGCACTGACATCATCTGCACTGTCTTCAGAGGAGTAGATGAAACCGGTACTCTAATTTAGATATTTGTTGTAGCAATGAACTGATCTCTCTCCTGACAGATGAGAATTAGAAGCGATTGTGGATTGGATGTCCGTGCTGTGATCGCTGCGTCATTGTCCGGCTGCAGGGAGGGTTGTGTGGAGAAGGAGACGGATTTCCTCCTGTCATAGGTTGGTGATGGGGCGTGTGAGGCCGGTCGCTGGGAACGTAGGAAATTAGTCACACAATCTTGGGATTATTGGGTGATTAGGCGAGAGAATTAAGCTTATTAAGTAATAAAGTCATTCCTCTTATCGGCTACGGCTGCAGGTCAGAGTACAGCTTGGGAAGAGGCAGTAATTGTGTTACCATGGTTACAGCTATGTCAGTTACCTGCGACCGCGCCTGTCCACAGCGAGGACAGGGAGATTCCTGCAGTCTGCGGAATGTGTCGGTAATCTCCTGTGTAAGGTCACACGGCTGACAATCCTGCAACACAAAACGCACCGTATTGCCGTAAAAATGTTTATACAAGCAGTATGTTTGTGCTTGTTGGTGCAATCAGTCATTTTTAGGCCCCATTCACACTTGCGGTTTGAGTCCGCAAGTGTCCGGGGGCCGCAAAGAGACCGTACGGGTCTCTGCGGTGGCCACAAGTTGCCACAAGTTGCGGATCCGGAATGTATCAGTTCCCGGCTACAATAAAGTAGCCGGAACTAGATACTTTGCAGTGCCAGAAAGGCACCACAAGCATGGGGGATACCGGCGTGTAGTCCGGGCCCCCAAGTGGCATAGGACCGGTGCTGGAAGCATCCGGTCCTATTGCCAGTGTGATGAGAAACCTCCGTTTCTCATTGCACAGCATGGCCGCATGTTCGGGTCAGGATCCGGTCCGGGTGCGTGGGCCGGATGACCGGACCCAAAAAATAGCGCATGTTGGAAAAGTGTCCGGATCCGATCTCTCCTGCCTCCTCACTCACTGTCAGACTCCTCACATAGCACAACAAGCTGCTTTTCCCCAATGCTGCCCTCCTCCCTCCCCCTCCTCACTCACTGTCAGACTCCTCACACAGCACAACAAGCTGCTTTTCCCCAATGATGCTCTCCTGCCTCCCTCCTCCTCACTCACTGTCACACTCCTCACACAGCACAACAAGCTGCTTTTTCCCAATGATGCTCTCCTACCTTCCCCCTACTCACTCACTGTCAGACTCCTCACACAGCACATCAATCTGCTCCCCAATGATGATCTCCTGCCTCCCCCTCCTCATTCGCTGTCAGACTCCTCACACAGCACAACAAGCTGCTTTTCCCCAATTATGCTCTCCTGCCTCCCCCCTCCTCACTCACTGTCAGACTCCTCACACAGCACAACAAGCTGCTTTCCCCCAATGCTGCTCTCCTGCCTCCTCCCTCACTGTCAGACTCCTCACACAGCACAACAAGCTGCTTTTCCCCAATGCTGCTCTCCTACCTTCCCTCTCCTCTCTCACTGTCAGACTCCTCACACAGCACAACAAGCTGCTTTTCCCTAATGCTGCTCTCCTGCCTCCCCCCTCCTCACTCGCTGCCAGACTCCTTACACAGCACAAGAATCTTTACTTTACTCCATCTTAGGTTTTCCAAAGGCTACGTTTCCACCGTAGTGTGAAATTTCCGTGTTCCGATTGGTGAAAATTTGCGTGTCTATTTGTACGCGTTTTTAAGCGAATTTTCCTACGCGAAAATTTGCAGTAGTCCAATTTAACATAATCTGCCTAGTAACAGCTTGGTCATGACTGCTGACAACTTCCTGTAACCATGCATTTAATGCAAATTTTCACACAACTAATGTAAAAATAAAATCGCATTGCCTATGCAAAGCATTGTATGCAAATCATACGCAATGTCCGAAAAAATGATGCAGGACCTCAGATTTTTTCACACACGCATACGAAAATTAGCATTGAATGGAAACAGCCCCATTCACTATCATCAGTTGCCAAATCAATGCGAATTTTCTGACACAAAACGCACAAGTGGAAACGGAGCCTGAATAAATTTTAATTGTTTGCATTATTTTCCTAATAACGAGTTGTCTGAGCAGCTAATCACATTATATCCACCTGCATTAACCTTCTGAGCACCCCAGCTATGCCACATTATTATGCAGCTGCAGGAGTGAGACTCCCTTCTTATAGCCTGGACAGCTGTGACCGGGCAGAGCTGAGCATAGAAAGGTTTCACCTCTGAAGCTCTGTGTAACTTCATCCTCCAGGGTTGTTGCATTACTGGGATTCTGAAGATGGAGAGGTCTGGAGGGATAATTCTACCCATCACCTAACGTCCAGCTGTCACAGCATCTCAGTGCGGCCTGAACCAGCAGACAGCCGCAGACAGAGGGCGCTATTGAGACGGTCAATGTCCTGCAGGTGTCTCTGCTGACTCGGGTCCCACAGCAGTCTGAGCATGTGGAAATCTAAGTTCACTCGCCATTACAGGTGGTCAGTGAGATGCAAATATTCCCGGCTTCTGTTAAAGCATTGTCACCATAAAAATCAAATTTCAACAGCAACTGGTCTAAGTGTATTAAGTGATAAAGATGCTAATCCTGCATTCAAAACTTATTCTGCTGTTATGGTTGGAGTTATCACATACATTAGGAGCACTGGCCCTTTAATTGCTATTGCCACACAGTTGCATGCTGGGGGGTCATTTTATCTATAATATATTCCTCCTCTTCCCTTTATTTTCCCGCTTTCTAATGACATAAGACAGTGCACTTCCTAGTACAGACCTCAGTGGGAGTGTCTGAAGACTCTGGGAGGAGGGCGGGTAATGAATACACAATGAGCAAGAGGAGAAAAAGAAGAGTGAGGGAGGAAATGATGTCAGGAGGGCAAAGGTAACCAAGATGGAAACTGCCTAGAATAGAATTCTCTGCTTTTCCTTTATAAAATTCACAGGAATCAGTACGTGGATAGCACAGTACATCTGTTATGTAAGTAGAACTAGTATTTATCTACTTATATATGTGTGTTTTATTTCTAGGCTAGCATGGGTGTCGCTTGTTTTTTAAAGCTGCCTATAGATTAAAAAAAGGTGTGTATCAAAAAAGGGCGCCTGGAAAAAAGGGCGCGGGATATAGGCAAAATTATAAGTTTTTTACTTACCTCAGTCTTCCCCTGCCCCCCTCTAGTTCGCCGTTCCAGCGTGAGACCCCCCCAGAAGCAGCGCGACCGCGAAGGTGCAGGATGCCTCGCACGTGTGCAGTCACATGCAGCCACTTGTGCCTGGCAGAGTCCATGCAGTTCCATGCTACTTTGCAGGCAGTCCAGCGCAGTGCAGCCATGCTTGTTCATGGATGGGAGTTCAGTCACTCTCTCCAGGGGGTCCCAGGATCCAGTGGTGGTCTCCAGGAGGGCATGAGAAGTGGCACTGGCTGGAGGATCCGGAGGCTTCTGTCACGGAACAGCCGTGAGAAACGCGGGCGAAATGTGATAGGCCGCGCAGTTCAATTTCTGATCGCTGTCTGACTAAATTTGTGCAGCCATTACAGGAATCAGAAATTGACATTCCTGGTTTTTTAAAAGTACAAGTTTTTCTCTTCTGCCCTGATATAGATGCAGGATGTCTTTTGATGTGTTAATTAGCTTAGAATGTTTATCTTTCATTACCTCTCTAGTCACCAGCTGGGGACTCTATTCACAGAAGGCTTCTCTCCCCAGCACGGGGCTACTCCAAACCTACTTTCCCCCAGACTTTTTGGCATCGATGAATGGCCAATCTGAAAGCCTGGGTGGTATGATTTCCTGTCAGCATACGAAAACCGAATATCGCACAGCTATGAAATTCATATAGTCTTATTCGGTAAAATCTGGCCATCGTGCTGATATGAAATTCATTGTGATGGCCCGTTCGGTTAAGGAGTTCTGGACCCCTCGGTAACCATACGCCCTAACACCCGCATCCAAGGTACCATGTTAATCGGTAGGTTCTGGGGATCGAGAATATGTAATTATTATTTGTGTGCCGGCCACGTAGGTCGGTCTAGAGAAATGTCAGGGTTATGGGGCTTGTGGAAGCCCCTGCCCAGATGTGATTACCATAGTCCGGCATGGGGGCCGACTCTGGAAGCTCGCCTCTGAAAGCAGCTCCATTAAAAGTACATGAGCTGCCCGGGCTAGTGAGTCCTCCAAATTCCACCTTCCTGAGAGCACATTGCCAGCCAGAGGACACATGGTTGGCGGCCATCTTGTCTAAGCTGAAACAAAGGACACATGGCTAGCGGCCATCTTGATCGACCATCTTTGCTGAAACTGAACAAAGGACATTTTCCATATTGCTTGGATTTAAACTTTGCTGAACTGTACAAAAGGAACTCTGAACTTTGATTGAAACCAAGAACTTTACAAGTTTTCCCACTAAAGGACATCTTTCCAGGAACTAAGTATTTTTTCTCCCTTCTTTTATTTTTCATACTAGCTATTACTGTTTTAATAATTGTTGATTTTAATAATTGTCTGTATATATTAATTATTTATATTGCTTTCAATAAACCGACGCTATCGTCAGTTGTTGTTCTAGCTACCCTATTATTCAGCACACACAGAACTGATCCCGGGTCTCTGAAGAGACGCTACTATTGTTTGCTGTTGGCTAGACAGAATAGAGTGTGTTTAACCTTTTTATTTGTAGCTCTAGGCTCAGACAGGCAGCGGGCTCCTCTGTCCCATGGTAACAGAGGTGGTGGCAGTTATACCCTGGAATCGTGTGTAAGTTGTAATTAACGTACCTCACAGGCTCCCTTCTGGTTTGTCTGCGGCCAATTCCCAACGGTTCCTGCGCATTGACTGCGACCCGAGTTCGCACGATCCGTGCGCTGGCACCGTTTGGAAGGCCATTTGCGGTCTGACCACGAGGGCTCTTGTGACAGCTTCCTTCCACTGAGGTAAGTATCTGACTTCCTCTCTGGTTTGCTTTAAGATTTAAAGCAAGATTGGGGAAGTGGGTGGTCCAGAGGCATCCCGGCTCCTCCTACAGCTTGCGGTTCCAGTGCAGGGCAGGCGTGAGTAAGCTCCGCCCAGTCTGGATCCGCTCGTCCATGGTTGCGCTCATGGCCAGAAGATACAGAGGGTTCCTGGCTCCTCCTACAGCTCGCGGTGCCAGTGCAGCATGCGTAAGCTCCGCCCAGTCTGGATCCGCTCGTCCACAGCTGCACTCCAGGCCAGAAGATACAGAGGGTTCCTGGCTCCTCCTACAGCTCGCGGTTCCAGTGCAGCTCGCGTAAGCTCCGCCCAGTCTGGATCCGCTCGTCCACGGCTGCCCTTATGGCCAGAAGATACAGAGGGTTCCTGGCTCCTGCTACAGCTCGCGGTTCCAGTGCAGCACGCGTAAGCTCCGCCCAGTCTGGATCCGCTCGTCCACGGCTGCCCTCATGGCCAGAAGATACAGAGGGTTCCTGGCTCCTCCTACAGCTCGCGGTTCCAGTGCAGCACACATAAGCTCTACCCAGTCTGGATCCCCTACCACAGCTGCGCTCCTGGCCACAAGATACAGAGGGTTCCTGGCTCCTCCTACAGCTCACGGTTCCAGCGCAGCACACGTAAGCTTTACCCAGTCTGGATCCGCTCGTCCACAGCTGCCCTCATGGCCAGAAGATACAGAGGGTTCCTGGCTCCTCCTACAGCTCGTAGTTCCAGTGCAGCATGCGTAAGCTCCACCCAGTCTGGATCTGCTCGTCCACGGCTGCCCTCATGGCCACAAGATACAGAGGGTTCCTGGCTCCTCCTACAGCTCACGGTTCCAGCGCAGCACGCGTAAGCTTTACCCAGTCTGGATCCACTCGTCCACAGCTGCCCTCATGGCCACAAGATACAGAGGATTACTGGCTCCTCCTACAGCTCGCGGTTCCAGTGCAGCACACGCAAGCTCCGCCCAGTCTGGATCTCCAACCCCAGCTGCGCTCCTGGCCACAAGATACAAGGTTCCTGGCTCCTCCTACAGCTCACTGTTCCAGTGCAGCATGCGTAAGCTCCACCCAGTCTGGATCCGCTCGTCCACAGCTGCCCTCATGGCCAGAAGATACAGAGGGTTCCTGGCTCCTCCTACAGCTCGCGGTTCCAGTGCAGCACACGTAAGCTCCACCCAGTCTGGATCCCCTACCCCAGCTGCGCTCCTGGCCACAAGATACAGGGTTCCTGGCTCCTCCTACAGCTCACGGTTCCAGCGCAGCACGCGTAAGCTTTACCCAGTCTGGATCCGCTCGTCCACGGCTGCCCTCATGGCCAGAAGATACAGAGGGTTTCTGGCTCCTCCTACAGCTCGCGGTTCCAGTGCAGCCTGCGTAAGCTCCACCCAGTCTGGATCCGCTCGTCCACGGCTGCCCTCATGGCTAGAAGATACAGAGGGTTTCTGGCTCCTCCTACAGCTCGCAGTTCTAGTGCAGCATGCGTAAGCTCCACCCAGTCCTCATGGCCAGAAGATACAGAGGGTTTCTGGCTCCTCCTACAGCTCGCGGTTTCAGTGCAGCACGCGTAAGCACCACCCAGTCTGGATCCCCTACCACAGCTGCGCTCCTGGCCACAAGATACAGAGGGTTCCTGGCTCCTCCTACAGCTCGCGGTTCCATTGCAGCATGCGTAAGTTCCGCCCAGTCTGGATCCCCTACCACAGCTGCGCTCCTGGCCACAAGATACAGAGGGTTCCTGGCTCCTCCTACAGCTCGTGGTTCCAGTGCAGCATGCGTAAGCTCCGCCCAGTCTGGATCCGCTCGTCCACTGCTGCCATGGCCAGAAGATACAGAGGGTTCCTGGCTCCTCCTACAGCTCGCGGTTCCAGTGCAGCACGCGTAAGCACCACCCAGTCTGGATCCCCTACCACAGCTGCGCTCCTGGCCACAAGATACAGAGGGTTTCTGGCTCCTCCTACAGCTCGCGGTTCCAGTGCAGCATGCGTAAGCTCCGCCCAGTCTGGATCCGCTCGTCCACTGCTGCCATGGCCAGAAGATACAGAGGGTTCCTGGCTCCTCCTACAGCTCGCGGTTCCAGTGCAGCATGCGTAAGCTCCGCCCAGTCTGGATCCGTTTGTCCAAGGCTGCCCTCATGGCCAGAAGATACAGAGGGTTGCTGGCTCCTCCTAAAGCTCGCGGTTCCAGCGCAGCACACGTGGGAAAGCACCTCCCATTCTGGATCCGCTCGTCCACGGCTGCCCTCATGGCCAGAAGATACAGAGGGTTCCTGGCTCCTCCTACTGCTCGTAGTTCCAGTGCAGCATGCGTAAGCTCCACCCAGTCTGGATCCGCTCGTCCACGGCTGCCCTCATGGCCAGAAGATACAGAGGGTTCCTGGCTCCTCCTACAGCTCGCGGTTCTAGTGCAGCATGCGTAAGCTCCACCCAGTCCTCATGGCCAGAAGATAGAGGTTTTCTGGCTCCTCCTACATCTCGCGGTTCCAGTGCAGCACGCATAAGCTCCACCCAGTCTGGATCCGCTTGTCCACGGCTGCCCTCATGGCCAGAAGATACAGAGGGTTGCTGGCTCCTCCTACAGCTCGCGGTTCCAGTGCAGCACGCGTAAGCTCCTCCCAGTCTGGATCCGCTCATCCACGGCTGCCCTCATGGCCAGAAGATACAGAGGGTTCCTGGCTCCTCCTACTGCTCGTAGTTCCAGTGCAGCATGCGTAAGCTCCACCCAGTCTGGATCCGCTCGTCCACGGCTGCCCTCAAGGCTAGAAGATACAGAGGGCTCCTGGCTCCTCCTACAGCTCACGGTTCCAGTGCAGCACGCGTAAGCTCCGCCCAGTCTGGATCCGCTCATTAATGACTGCATTCATGGCCAGAAGATACAGAGGGTTCCTGGCTCCTCCTACAGCTCGCGGTTCCAGTGCAGCACGCGTAAGCTCCGCCCAGTCTGGATCCGCTCATCTATGGCTGCCATCATGGCCAGAAGATAGAGGATTCCTGGCTCCTCCTACAGCTCGCGGCTCCAGTGCAGCACGCGTAAGCTCCGCCCAGTCTGGATCCGCTCGTGCACGGCTGCCCTCATGGCCAGAAGATACAGAGGGTTCCTGGCTCCTCCTACAGCTCGCGGTTCCAGTGCAGCACGTGTAAGCTCTGCCCAGTCTGGATCCGCTCATCTATGGCTGCCCTCATGGCCAGAAGATACAGAGGATTCCTAGCTCCTCCTACAGCTCGCGGTTCCAGTGCAGCACGCGTAAGCTCCGCCCAGTCTGGATCCGCTCGTGCACGGCTGCCCTCATGGCCAGAAGATACAGAGGGTTCCTGCGTTGAAACACGGGGCTGCAGGGGCGTAGCAATAGGGGGTGCAGCGGTAGCGACCGCATCGGGGCCCTTGGGCCAGAGGGGCCCCGAAGGGCCCTCCCTCAACTACAGTATTAGCTCTCTATTGGTCCTGTGCTCATAATAATCACTTCTATATATACATTGAGTAGTGGTAAACATTAACAAGCTCTTCTCCATCCCCTTCTTGCACCTCTGACACTGTAGTTGCCATTGGCAGGTTTTGGTGCGCCGTATCAATTGTTATGTATAGAGTGCCTGGGGGGCCCCATTGTAAAACTTGCATCGGGGCCCACAGCTCCTTAGCTACGCCACTGCGGGGCTGATGACCGTCCAACCGCTTCCCACCACTAACTTTTGTTTTATTTATCACTTCGGGATGACAGACATACCTGGCAAACCCTGACCGGTGTCCCTTCAAGTGTAAAGTGTCCCCCCATGCCTGTGTGCAGTGTAAAGTTGTGTACACACCTTTGATTGATGTCCCTTGTCGGGGATCAGGACCTGTTTCCCTTGGGCGACATCGCTGGGCCGGGGTGCACCGACACGTATCAGCTGTTTAGCTGATGACAAATTCGTTACTTGTTGGATCTGCCCAGACATTGTGGTACCTTTAGGGCAGAGTCGGCGTTTCTGGTATGCAGGACAGAGGTGGCCAGCTCTTTGGTTGAGCACGTCAGGTGACAAGGATTGGCTCCCTTCGCCATATGTCATTTTTCATTTGGCACTTTTATTGGCCTGAGGAAGCGGGCTCAGACCCGCGAAACGCGTTGCCTCATTGAGGTAAGCTACCTCATGTTATTTTTCTATTTTAAGCTGTTTTTAGGCACTTTTATTATACCCAGGGCACCTCTTTCTCCCATTTGTGCTACGTCAGGTGACAGTTTAGCATCTTTTAGGAATGATAAGGGGCGGAGCAGTGGTAACAATAGTCCTCAGTGGGGGGGGTGCATGTCGTGTAACGTCAGATATATTTGTTCCTGTCCGGCTGTGGGAACTCTCACATGTATGTGTGTGAGTGCTGTCAGTATCTTCTGTGTTACAAGCGCTGGCTGCGGAACTCATCCAAGGAATGTGATTTTCCAGGAAGCAAGCGTTCCCCGTGGAATAGATTGTCAGGGAACGAGTTTACTTATTAGGATGAAAAGCTGTGGCCGTCCAACAAACTAATATTTCAGGCAGCCATATTATTTAAAGGGGATTGTAACATCCAAAAATAAACTAAAATTTAAATTAAAAAAAAAATGGTTGCCCCCAAAATATGTGTAAGCCTCTTTCTTTTTCTAAAAAAGGTCCCTATATGTACCCTTTTTTTTTTCATTTTACCTGGCCTAATGCTGGGAATACACAGTTCGTTTCTGCCGTGCGTTTCTGCTCTCGATCGATTTTGCCGATCGATTTCAGCTGTCGATTTAGCTCTCAATTCTTATCTTCCACTCGTTTTTCTTATCTTTTTCCATTCACTTCTATCAGTAATCGAGCGGCAAAACAATCGAACATGTCGGAAATTATCTATCGAACCATCTAATCACCTCAAAAACGAACCGTGTATTCCCTGCATTAGTGCCTAACTGGAAGAACTGTGCAGTGTCAGTGGGATTGTGGAAAGTTTTTTTTTAAGCTACAGTGACAAGCTTATCTAAGCATGCAAATAACGGAAAGCTTCCTATTTTGGATGAGATAAGGATAGTGACTAGAAGGTAACTCAATACCCCGTCCTTTGAAGAGTTTAAACAGTGATGCAAGCCTGTTGTCTAGGTGATGTTTACTGGGGGAGGGACAATGAGCTGTGGCAGTAGGGAGGGAAAATTAACACTTTGCTGGTTTGGAAAAAAAAAAGGGCAGAAGTGATGTCACTTTTGGCATCACAGAGAAACAATAGATATGGGAACCAGCAGAAATATTATTTTCTTATTTTTACATCACAATTCCCCAAAGTCCATTTGGACAGTGGCTTAAAGGGATACTGTAAGGGCGTCGGGGGAAAATGAGCTGAACTTACCCGGGGCTTCTAATGGTCCCCCGCAGACATCCTGTGTTGGCGCAGCCACTCACTGATGCTCTGGCCCCGCCTCCGGTTCACTTCTGGAATTTCAGACTTTAAAGAGGAACTCCAGTGAAAATAATTTAATAAAAAAAAGTGCTTCATTTTTACAATAATTATGTATAAATGATTTAGTTAGTGTTTGCTCATTGTAAAATCTTTCCTCTCCCAGATTCACATTCTGACATGTATTACATGGTGACATTGTTACTGTGGGCAAGTTATGTAGCTGTTTCTAGCTGCTCTGGCTGTTACAGACAGCTTTAAACAGCCATTTCCTGTCTGTGAACATTGTTACATTGTGGCAGTTTGCCCAGAGTACCGCGGTATTCAGAGCCTCTTGTGGGAGGGGTCTCAGCACAAAATTAGTCACACAGCGCCCCCTGATGGTCTGTTTGTGAAAATCATTCAATTTCTCATGTAAAAGGGGGTATCAGCTACTGATTGGGATAAAGTTCAATTCTTGGTTGGAGTTTCTCTTTAAAGTCTGAAAACCACTGCGCCTGTGTGGCCGTGTCCTCGCTCCCGCTGATGTCACCAGGAGTGTACTGCACAGGCCCAGTATGGTCTGTGCCTGCACCGTACGCTCCTAGTGACATCAGGGGGAGTGAGGACATGACAACGCAGGCGCAGTGGTTTTCAGACTTTAAAGTCTGAAATTCCAGAAGTGAACCGGAGGCGGGGCGGGAGCATTGGGGAGTGGCTGCGCCAACACAGGATGTCTGCGGGGGACCATTAGAAGCCCCGGGTAAGTTCAGCTCATTTTCCCCCGACCCCCTACAGTGTCCCTTTAAGTAGTTGTCTAATAGACGTCAATGCAAACAGCAGTTATAGGGCACCGAGGCAGTGAATTGGGCGCCTGATACTAGTCAATCGACTATAGTTCAAATAGCCAATAAGCTATTAATAGCCGATCAGCTAGTACTTCGGCTAATCCTTAGAGGTAGGCTATGGTTTGACTACCGCTCCTTTGGCTGCCGGTCGGTTAAGGCCTTTTCACACCTAGCATTTAGCGACCACAATTTTTTACGCTGATTTTTTGGTGATTGTGTTTAGGAGTTGTTCCCAAATTGCTACACGGATCACTTTTGCAATTGCAACCTGATTACAATGCTGCAGTGTGAATGCTCCCATAGGGAGACACTGCACTAACGCTTTGCCGATCATGGCAATCGGCAAGAGCAGCGCAATTGCCGCAGAATTGCCTGTGGTGTGAAGCAGTCCGAAGTGCTTTGGAAACTTGGGCACTGGGGGGTTAGTGGTGGGCCTTAGGAGGGATGACAGCATGCAGGTGACAAGTAGCAGAGATCTGTGGTAGCTTCTAGTCTTTACTAGCAGTGATTTGTAGCTAGTTCCTCAGTGTCAGTGATCAAAGAAACTGGCACATTACAGGTGGCTAATAATACGGCCCATGAAGAACAAAGAGCGAAGTCTTGCAGCCGTAATGGCCCATACTCAAGGGCTACTTTGGTTGCCTGTCGCTAGCACACGGGAGCGTGTGCGCGACCGTTCGGCGACAGCTCATCGCCAGGTCCCTCCGCCTACACACGCGGAACAGGGATTACTGAAGCAACGGAAGCTGTCGCCGACATTCCTCCTCCCCGCCGGAAGCGCCGTGAGTTCTCTATTGGTTACTGTCGCTAGTCCACATACACACGTGGAGTAGCGACAGTTGCTGCAAAATGTGGCGGCAACTGTCGCCATGCGATTGACCGCGACAATCGCCTGGCGACAGCAGCGACGAGCGGCGGTTCGGGGTGCGCGCCTCATACTCACGGGCGGCCTGTCGCCGCAACACGCGCGTGCCACGTGGTTGCGGCGACAATTGTAGCCCGTGAGTATGGGCCATTAGAAGCTTCTCCTTGTTGTAGCAAAAAATGCAGTCTGCTATTTGGATCCAAATTGTTCTCATAGGGCCTGTACACACTGCTGCGCTTTTAAAATCGCACGCGATTTTTAAATCGCAAGCCTTCATGAGAATAGAAAATGCGCATCGCACCAGTGTGTACAGGTCTCCACGATTTTCATTATTTTTCAAAAGACCTTGCGATTAAAAAGCGCATGCGATTTGAAAAGCGCAGCGCAAGCGCAGCAGTGTGTACAGGCCCATAGTGACCGTCCACTCTAGTTAGGCAAATTTCTAAGAGCAAGGTGCCTGCAAAACTTGACAAGATTTTTTCTTTTGTCTCGGTAAATGGCTCAGCCATTCCTGGCAGGTTATGAGTTAGCATAAGACTGAGTTCTGGTGCATCTTCTCCCCGAGTTGAGTGCTCTGTGACTCCGAACAGAACCATTGAGGACTTCATGAGGCTTAGGCCTGCTGGGATAGTCTCCAGCTCCTGGGTCCATACCAGACAAACATCGATGATCATGGCTTCCTTCAGAAGAGTGAACATCAGGACAACATGGCTTACATCTGTCAGTCCATGCTGATCGTTGTGGAGATGGTACTCTACCTGAACCTCTAACCGGTCCTTCTCTGGTTGGCATCTGGCTGGGGTCACCTGTCTCCTTTCTACCACCACTTGGAGCCTTCAGACTGTAGACAGATCTGTGAGAACATGAGGGCCTCCCTGTTGAAGCAGCTCTTCTTTGTATTGGGATGTCCAAAGAGGACTGAACATATTATTGGGATGCCAGGGTGAAGAGAGGTCAGCCATAATAAAATGAGATTGCCTAGAATGAGATCACTACTGGTGACTGAAGTTTATGATAATTTACTGATAGCTGTAATTAGAGGCGCCTTGAGGCAATAAAATATTTAAAAGAGATAAGAGGGTGACCTCCTCATAGAAGGACAAATCTACAATGGGTGTGAGACTTTACTCACAGTGCATTTGGATGGTCACAGCCAGGTAAAATGTCCAGGAATATGCCACAATATGGTCTTCCAGTGAGTCATAACTTTTATACTGTAGATAGATATGGAATTGAAAGGTAAGCTATTTTTCACATTAAAGAAAGAACAGGGAGAAATGACACAGCTCCCAACTGTCCCTCTTTCGGAGCGACAGTCCCTCTTTGGGAGCCCTGTCCCTCTGTCCCTCTTTCTTCCTCATTTGTCCCTTTTCAGGACTTTGCCCCTCTTTCTATGTAAATATACAGTGGGTTGCAAAAGTATTCAGTTTTCCACATTTTGTCACATTACTGCCACAAACATGAATCAATTTTATTGGAATTCCACATGAAAGACCAATACAAAGTGGTGTACATGTGAGAAGTGGAGTGAAAATCATACATGATTCCAAACATTTTTTTTACAAATCAATAACTGCAAAGTGGTGTGTGCATAATTATTCAGCCCCCTTTGATCTGAGTGCTGTCAGTTGCCTATAGACATTGCCTGATGAGTGCTAATGACTAGAGTGCACCTGTGTGTAATCTAATGTCAGTACAAATACAGCTGCTCTGTGATGGCCTCAGAGGTTGTCTAAGAGAATATTGGGAGCAACAACACCATGAAGTCCAAAGAACACACCAGACAGGTCAGGGATAAAGTTACTGAGAAATGTAAAGCAGGCTTAGGCTACAAAAAGATTTCCAAACCCTTGAACATCCCACGGAGCACTGTTCAAGCGATCATTCAGAAATGGAAGGAGTATGGCACAACTGTAAACCTACCAAGACAAGGCCATCCACCTAAACTCACAGGCCGAACAAGGAGAGCGCTGGTCAGAAATGCAGTCAAGAGGCCCATGGTGACTCTGGACGAGCTGCAGAGATCTACAGCTCAGGTGGGGGAATCTGTCCATAGGACAACTATTAGTCGTGCACTGTACAAAGTTGGCCTTTATGGAAGAGTGGCAAGAAGAAAGGCATTGTTAACAGGCAAGCATAAGAAGTCCCGTTTGCAGTTTGCACAAGCCATGTGGGGGACACAGTAACCATGTGGAAGAAGGGGCTTTCTCCGGTCACTTTACCTGTGTAAGGGGGAGGGGCTTTCTCCTGACACTTCACATGTTTGGTTCAGCAGCAGGTCTTTAGTTGTACTGTATAATATGAGAATGCTGCTTGTCAAACATGCCGAATTTGTGGTGACTGCAGATTTCAGAAAGGCTACATATCAGCTTGGCATACAACATGGCCGCCTCTGTGATGTCACTAGTTCCCAGAAGACTGATTGGTTAATTCAAAGTGTCTGTCTGAATAGTTCCTCCCTCCCTACTAAGCAGGATCTGGGCTGGGGGATTTGTAGGCAAGGGGTCTGGGGAAACTCTTGTGGGAAAGCGGCTGCAGATTTGACTTTTAACACTCTACTGGGGCTCAGAAAGCGAGCAGACGTCTGGAGCAATATACAGCCAACTCGTTATATGTGAGGCAATTACATGTCGCTGCAATGTCAGCTTTGTAATTCCACCTCATATTACACAAAACCGCTGGCCCGACGGAAAAACAAGAGAATGAGGAGAGATGCTGGAATCATTCAACACAGACGCATATCACACAGCACTCAGCAAACACTGCATCATCAGGGACCAGCGGCCATAGCTGTCGCTGTTATGTCTTCTACCAGCAGAGGTAAGTATTTACTGCCAGAGGTAAGTATCTGCTGGCAGAGGTAAGTATTCTCCGGCAGAGGTAACTGTCCACTGGCAGAGGTAAGTATTTTCCGGCAGAGGTAAGTATCTGCTGGCAGAGGTAAGTATTCTCCAGAAGAGGTAACTATCCACTGGCAGAGGTAAGTATTTTCCGGCAGAGGTAATTATCCGCCGGCAGAGGTAAGTATTTTCCGGCAGAGGTAATTATTCACTGTCAGGGGTAAGGATCTTCCGGCAGAGGTAACTATCCGCTGGCAGAGGTAAGTATCCATCAGCAGAGTTAAGTATTTACTGGCAGAGGTAAGCATCCATCAGCACAGATAAGTATCCACTGGCAGAGGTATGTATTCACCGGCAGAGGTAAGTATCTGCTGGCAGAGGTAAGTATCTGCCCTCAGGGGTAAGTATCTGCTGGCAGAAGTATGTATCCACCTGCAGAGGTAAGTATCTGCCCTCAGGGGTAAGTATCCGCCAGCAGAGGTAAATATCTGCCAGTATAGGTAAGTATCTGCTGGCAGAGGTAAGTGCCCACAATGCACCTCCCACCTTTCTTATGTTTGGGTTGCAGTGATCCTGATTGCTCTATGAATAACGTGAAAGCCAACGATGTAGGGGTACAACTTTACACATTTATTTATTTATTGTATTTATAAAGTGCCAACATATTACGCAGCGCTGGCATTCTAGAATGTCACCCAAAATGCTCATGAACGATTGTTAAGGATTAGGAAAATGTAAAGAGCGCACACAGCTTGAGTCTCAGAGGCTGGCAGGGCATTCTGGAACTTGTAGTTCCCCAACGCTGCTCTGACATAATGGCCCAGGTCCTGTATCCTGTGTTATCTTGTGGTATGTGGCACTTCTGCTTTCATCTCAGGAGCTGGTGTGAAAAGTTCTGATAGTGGAAGTGTTTACATTGCAGATAACACTTCACATTCCAGATGCAATCAGCTATCCCAGAGCAATGCCTGGCAGCCCGCCTGTCCAGCAGGGCCAGTGACTGGGCGGAGCTTCTGTCACTCATAGTCCCCACCCCTCCTGTCACATTCCAGATGTAATCAGCTATCCCAGAGCAATGCCTGGCAGCCCGCCTGTCCAGCAGGGCCAGTGACTGGGCGGAGCTTCTGTCACTCATAGTCCCCACCCCTCCTGTCACATTCCAGATGTAATCAGCTATCCCAGAGCAATGCCTGGCAGCCCGCCTGTCCAGCAGGGCCAGTGACTGGGCGGAGCTTCTGTCACTCATAGTCCCCACCCCTCCTGTCACATTCCAGATGTAATCAGCTATCCCAGAGCAATGCCTGGCAGCCCGCCTGTCCAGCAGGGCCAGTGACTGGGCGGAGCTACTGTCACTCATAGTCCCCGCCCCTTGTGTCACATTCCAGATGCAATCAGCTATCCCAGAGCAATGCCTGGCAGCCCGCCTGTCCAGCAGGGCCAGTGACTGGGCGGAGCTTCTGTCACTCATAGTCCCCACCCCTCCTGTCACATTCCAGATGTAATCAGCTATACTAGAGCAATGCCTGGCAGCCCGCCTGTCCAGCAGGGCCAGTGACTGGGCGGAGCTTCTGCCACTCATAGTCCCCACCCCTTGTGTCACATTCCAGATGCAATCAGCTATCCCAGAGCAATGCCTGGCAGCCAGCCTGTCCAGCAGGGCCAGTGACTGGGCGGAGCTTCTGCCACTCATAGTCCCCGCCCCTTATGTCACATTCCAGATGCAATCAACTATCCCAGAGCAATGCCTGGCAGCCAGCCTGTCCAGCAGGGCCAATGACTGGGCGGAGCTTCTGCCACTCATAGTCCCCGCCCCTTGTGTCACATTCCAGATGCAATCAACTATCCCAGAGCAATGCCTGGCAGCCAGCCTGTCCAGCAGGGCCAGTGACTGGGCGGAGCTTCTGCCACTCATAGTCCCCGCCCCTTGTGTCACATTCCAGATGAAATCAGCTATCCCAGAGCAATGCCTGGCAGCCCGCCTGTCCAGCAGGGCCAATGACTGGGCGGAGCTTCTGCCACTCTGTCCCCGCCCCTTGTGTCACATTCCAGATGCAATCAGCTATCCCAGAGCAATGCCTGGCAGCCCGCCTGTCCAGCAGGGCCAGTGACTGGGCGGAGCTTCTGTCACTCATAGTCCCCGCCCCTTGTGTCACATTCCAGATGCAATCAGCTATCCCAGAGCAATGCCTGACAGCCCGCCTGTCCAGCAGGGCCAGTGACTGGGCGGAGCTTCTGCCACTCATAGTCCCCGCCCCTTGTGTCATATTCCAGATGCAATCAGCTATCCCAGAGCAATGCCTGACAGCCAGCCTGTCCAGCAGGGCCAATGACTGGGCGGAGCTTCTGTCACTCATAGTCCCAGCCCCTTGTGTCACATTCCAGATGCAATCAGCTATCCCAGAGCAATGCCTGACAGCCAGCCTGTCCAGCAGGGCCAATGACTGGGCGGAGATACTGCCACTCATTGTCCCCACCCCTCCTGTCACATTCCAGATGCAATCAGCTATCCCAGAGCAATGCCTGACAGCCCGCCTGTCCAGCAGGGCCAATGACTGGGCGGAGCTTCTGCCACTCATAGTCCCCGCCCCTTGTGTCACATTCCAGATGCAATCAACTATCCCAGAGCAATGCCTGGCAGCCAGCCTGTCCAGCAGGGCCAATGACTGGGCGGAGCTTCTGCCACTCATAGTCCCCGCCCCTTGTGTCACATTCCAGATGCAATCAGCTATCCCAGAGCAATGCCTGGCAGCCAGCCTGTCCAGCAGGGCCAGTGACTGGGCGGAGCTTCTGCCACTCATAGTCCCCGCCCCTTGTGTCACATTTCAGATGCAATCAGCTATCCTGGAGCAATGCCTGGCAGCCAGCCTGTCCAGCAGGGCCAGTGACTGGGCGGAGCTTCTGCCACTCATAGTCCCCGCCCCTTGTGTCACATTCCAGATGAAATCAGCTATCCCAGAGCAATGCATGGCAGCCAGCCTGTCCAGCAGGGCCAATGACTGGGCGGAGCTTCTGCCACTCTGTCCCCGCCCCTTGTGTCACATTCCAGATGCAATCAGCTATCCCAGAGCAATGCCTGGCAGCCCGCCTGTCCAGCAGGGCCAGTGACTGGGCGGAGCTTCTGCCACTCATAGTCCCCGCCCCTTGTGTCACATTCCAGATGCAATCAGCTATCCCAGAGCAATGCCTGGCAGCCAGCCTGTCCAGCAGGGCCAGTGACTGGGCGGAGCTTCTGCCACTCATAGTCCCCGCCCCTTGTGTCACATTCCAGATGCAATCAACTATCCCAGAGCAATGCCTGGCAGCCCGCCTGTCCAGCAGGGCCAGTGACTGGGCGGAGCTTCTGCCACTCTGTCCCCGCCCCTTGTGTCACATTCCAGATGCAATCAGCTATCCCAGAGCAATGCCTGGCAGCCCGCCTGTCCAGCAGGGCCAGTGACTGGGCGGAGCTTCTGCCACTCATAGTCCCCGCCCCTTGTGTCACATTCCAGATGCAATCAACTATCCCAGAGCAATGCCTGGCAGCTAGCCTGTCCAGCAGAGCCAGTGACTGGGCGGAGCTTCTGCCACTCATAGTCCCCACCCCTTGTGTCACATTCCAGATGCAATCAACTATCCCAGAGCAATGCCTGGCAGCTAGCCTGTCCAGCAGGGCCAGTGACTGGGCGGAGCTTCTGCCACTCATTGTCTCCGCCCCTCGTGTCACATTCCAGTCCTCTCCATATAGAATATGCACTTAAAGGAAAGAGCGCTCTGAAATAATATTCCACAAATTCCAAAACTAGGGCGGAAATCACACCCAGCACAGACTCCATTAACAACCCTACAAAAAAATATCAGTTTGAGTCCCACTTTAAGGGGAACTATAACCTTGGATTGCACTTCATCCCATTTAGTAGCTGATACCCCCTTTCCCATGAGAAATCTTTTCCTTTTCTCTAACAGATCATCAGGGGGCGCTGTATGGCTGACAGTGGTGAAACCCCTCCCACAGTGTAATGTCATGACCATGGTCCTGACAGTCTCCTGTCTGTAAACCTTGTTGCATTGTGGGAAATAACGGCTTTTTCCAGGTGCCAAGCAAGCATTATCTCCCTCTGTGCACAGAACTCTCTCAGTAATGAACATTCCGTTCAGATCACCTGGCAGAACTACAGATGTCACCACCAGGGATACATGTCAGAATGTAAATCGGGAACAGGAAAGATTTTACAATGGGAAACCACTGACTAAATAGTCTATAAATAAATATTGTAAAAAATAAGCCATTTTATTCATTATGTTATATTCACTACAGGTCCTCTTTAAGGGGAAATCCTCGCCCGCTGGTATTTTTAGATGGTTACGTAGTTATATGGTGACTGGTAGAATTCTTATAATTTCCAGTGACTCATTATTCCTGTGTAAAACGTTGGCAGCAAATCTTCTCCGCCCTCCGCCCCAGATACGCCTGGTGCCCCCCTGATCCCCCCCAGACTTGCCATCCCCCCCCCCACACACACACACGCAACCATGGCGACCGGCAGACATGGAGCGAACACGTCAGGATCGCATGAGCACTGCGTATGACGCATCTATTTATAGTCTCTGGAAGGAGTTTTTGAGGAAGGAAACCGCATTTCCTGCAGTGAGAAACTCGTTTATATTTGTAGGAAGGAGGCAAACTCTCCAACACAGCTAAATTTAGCCTCTCTGGAGGTGACCACGTTGTGTAAACTCTGCGGCTTGCGGGAGGGAGTGCCTGAACTTTGTCCGGTCATCTAGACGGATTCCTTTATTACATTTTGTACTGCGTTGTCACCGTCCGCTGGCGTCACCAGGCTGTGACACCAGGCTGCTCCGTGGTGGAGTCACCGCTCGCCGTTCACCTGTGCACAGGTTCTCTCACGCTGCACCTCTTCTCTGGGATGCCATTCCCCAGTACAATAAAGGAGAACTCAACACTTTATCAGCGTCATCCTTCATCTGTACAGCCACTGCTCGTTACACAGCTCTGTACATGATGGCCGCGTTCACACTGGCAATAAAATGATTCCATTTAGCCAAACGGAACGCATCACAGATATGGGTCATCTGCGATAATTCCGAATCAGCTGGACGTAGAGGTTGGCGACAGAGGCGGACGGAATCAATGAGAACGGATGATGCCTGTTCTCACTAGGCTGCTCGCTGCATACGTTTTACCTGCGTCACTGCCACTGTCCTGCGTTCAGATCCTCCCCCGCTGCTGCCGCCATTCATTCGGGACCTCCCTCGCTGCCGGCGTCTTGCATTCGGGTCCTCCCCCCGGCTGGTGTCTTGCATTCGGGTCCTCCCCCCGCTGCCGGTGTCTTGCATTTGGGTCTTCCCCCGGCCGCTGGTGTCTTGTATTCGGGTCCTCCCCCACTGTTGGTGTCTTGCATTCGAGTCCTCCCCTGCTGCCGCCGCCATTCAGGTCCTCCCCCGCTGCCGTTGTCTTGCATTCGGGTCCTCCCCCCGCTGCTGACATCTCGCATTTGGGTCCTCCCCCCGCCGCTGGTGTCTTGCATTTGGGTCCTCCCCCCCCCCCCCCCCCCGCTGCTGGTGTCTTTCATTCGGGTCCTCTCCCCGAGGCGCCTCTAGCCATTTTGTCACTCCAGATGAGAAAATAATCTCCATGAAAATAATCATGGCAGTATTTCACTGGAAAATAATCATAATGTGGCAGCGTTTCACCAGAAATTACACTTGTTGCGGCAGCGTTTTACCAGAAAATACACATAGGCAGGGCTCCTCTCCCCCCTTCCCATTAGTTCCCTTAAGAGCCCTGAAACCTGCCTACACCTATAAGAAAAAAAAATTACTCACCTGCAGAAGACTTCTCTCCCGACCTCCCTACAGCGCTCTGCAGCTCCCCTGATTATCTTCGTGCAGCAATTCTGGCTGAAAAACTCCCGCAGAAAGGCAAAGCAGGGATATGGAAAAATTGCACCCCAAGATCTGCAATGGAGACACAAATAGTCTCCAGTGCAGGGCTTCGGATGCCATTTTACCGTAGCCCTGCTCTGCCTGCCGGAATCCACAGACTCTGCAGGCTGCAGAAGTGTGCTTATGGGATGCGGCCAGTGAACTGGCACTGCGTCTATTAGATGCCGCAAGGGGGACACAAGGAGTCACAAAGGAGGACAGAAAGTGTCACAGGTGGACTGAAGAAGGCACAAAGGGGACTGAAAGAGGCACAAGAAGACAGAAGGAGGCACAAAAGGGGGAAAGAAGGATGCACAAGGCACAGAGATGGCAGCTGCCTACAACTTGTGCTAAGTAGATGCAGCAGATGCAAGTAATGGAACACCCATGGGGCGGGGCTTAGTCTGGGGTCAGGGCTAAATCCAGCAACATGGCGCCTCGCCCCCCAGGACCAATGGCACTCCAGGCAATGGCCTGTACTGCCTATGCCTAGAGGCTCCCCTGCATCCCCATTGTAGAATCTTTCCTCTCCCCTTTCCTTTCCTTACATTCTGAAATATATCACAGGTGGTGACATCTTTAGTCCTGTCAGGTGATCTGTATGGAATGTTTGTTTTCAAAGAGTTCCAAGCCAGTACAAAATATACCTGGTCTCCAAAAATGCTCTGTTGGAAGTCAATCATGACCACTTCAGCTGATAATCAGGCGTGTGCACAGAGACTCCCTCCCCCCCGACCCGCGATGCACAAGAGATTCATCTGGCGGATCTACTCACCCCCAGCAATGGCTGATTCCATGGTTCAAAGCTGCTTCTCCGCCCACCGCGTGACATAGTCCCTCCTCCCTCCCCCCCTTCCCCCACGCATAGCAGCACAGCTCGTCATCAGCTACACAGCTGACACGCCTCCCAGCACCCCGCCCAGCGCTGTCGCCCAAGGGCGTCGGGTCCTGATCCCTGATAGGACATCCATCACCTGATGATTGGGTAATTGTCCTGATAATAGTACTATAGTCAGCTTTCTGTTCTGCAAGTAATAGAGAGTAGCAGCAGGAGCAGGATAATGACGGGTCCAGGATAACTGCGGTAACTGATGCCAGAATCTGACCTCTGGCCTGTTAGGAAGCCTCGGGCACAGCTGTGACTGGGCTGCTGCTGGCAGGGAAAGGGTTAGCCTGTGCTTGGCCTGCCGGCGTCACACGTCACAGACACCGGCTGCCATGGCGACGCCTGTCAACAAGTGCAGATTTTTAATGTTTAATTGATGAATGCGGCTGATCTGTAGACAGGTTGCTATTATCCCACACAGCGTAACCCGGGACACATGACATCGCACACTCAGGTGTCACATCCTCTCCATGGCCCGTCTCCAATACACCAACCCCTCCCACCAGCCTTTTATTGTGCCGAGCTCGGTGACACCTGAGGAAATGTTACCGCGTGTCTCTCCGGTATCCACACCGCTCACAACTGACAAGCTGAGACAATTCGGGATTCATTTACCTTAAAGGCACACTAGGCACCTGCCTGGGAGCAGCCATGCTGCAGGGGGGCAGTGTGCATAAACATCAGCCAGCTTGTGATAACTAATATACCCCCGCCCACTAGTCGGAGCAGCTCTATACAGTGCAAAACGTTTCCAGTATTAATCAGTTGGAGTCACAGGGCACATGGGTTGGGGTCAGGGGACCCTTGGGTATTACGGTCAGGGGGTACATTGGTTGGGGTCACTGGGCACATGGGTTGGGGTTAGGGGGTACATCGGGTTGAGGTCAGGGGGTACGTGGGTTGGGGTCAGGGGTCACACACACGGCGTCAGGGGTCAAATGGGTTGGGGTCAGATGGTACATCAGGTTGGGATCAGGGGATATTTGGGTAATGGGGGGCTTAAACCTGTCATTGTCAGTCTATTACTGCAAGCTTGGAGATTTAAAAAAATGGTTTTAGTTAATGAAAAGCAAAAAGGACAGTTTGAAAGATATTTGTACAGCGAGTGATGTTATTTACAAGATGAAATGTTCATGTCCGGCCCGCCGTTGGGTTGCAGCTGCCCTAGACTAGGGCAGCTGGAGCCTTGCCAGAGATCCAGCCCTGATCCATGCACAATAGGGGGGGGGGGGGGTACACTCGATTTTCCATTAAAGGGATACTGTAGGGGTGTCGGGGGAAAATGAGTTGAACTTACCCGGGGCTTCTAACGGTCCCCCGCAGACATCCTGTGCCTGCACAGCCACTCACCGATGCTCCAGGCCCCGCCTCCAGTTCACTTCTGGAATTTCTGACTTTAAAGTCAGAAAACCACTGCGCCTGCGTTGCCATGTCCTCAATCACGCTGATGTCACCAGGAGTGTACTGCACAGACACAGACCATACTGGGCCTGCGCTGTGCGTTTTTGGTGACATCAGCGGGATCGAGGACACGGCAACGCAGGCGCAGTGGTTTTCAGACTTTAAAGTCTGAAATTCCAGAAGTGAACCGGAGGCGGGGCCGGAGCATCGGTGAGTGGCTGCGCCAACACAGGATGTCTGCGGGGGACCGTTAGAAGCCCCTGGTAAGTTTTCATTTTCCCCCGACCCCCTACAGTATCCCTTTAAGGGGTACATGCTGAACTCATACCAGGAAGCATGGCTCTAGCAGACATTTCATCACTCTCACTAAGCATCTTCCCCAGTTCTGAGGATACCCAAATTGTTTGAAATGTCAGAGAGTTGGGGGAACCTTTAGCTCGGGTCAGAGAGTTGGAGGAACCTTTAGCTCGGGTCAGAGAGTTGGGGGAACCTTTAGCTCGGGTCAGAGAGTTGGAGGAACCTTTAGCTCGGGTCAGAGAGTTGGGGGAACCTTTAGCTCGGGTCAGAGAGTTGGAGGAACCTTTAGCTCGGGTCAGAGAGTTGGGGGAACCTTTAGCTCGGGTCAGAGAGTTGGAGGAACCTTTAGCTCGGGTCAGAGAGTTGGAGTACCCCTTTAGCTTGGGTCAGAGAGTTGGAGGAACCTTTAACTTGGGTTAGAGAGTTGGTGGAACCTTTAGCTTGGGTTAGAGAGTTGGAGGAACCTTTAGCCCGGGTTAGAGAGTTGGAGGAACCTTTAGCTCGGGTCAGAGAGTTGGGGGAATCTTTAGCCCGGGTCAGAGAGTTGGGGGAACCTTTAGCCCGAGTCAGAGAGTTGGAGGAACCTTTAGCTCGGGCTAGAGAGTTGGAGGAACCTTTAGCCCGGGTCAGAGAGTTAGGGAAACCTTTAGCCCGGGTCAGAGAGTTGGTGGAACCTTTAGCTCGGGTCAGAGAGTTGGAGGAACCTTTAGCCCGGGTTAGAGCGTTGGAGGAACCTTTAGCCCGGGTCAGAGAGTTGGGGGAACCTTTAGCTCGGGTCAGAGAGTTGGAGGAACCTTTAGCTCGGGTCAGAGAGTTGGGGGAACCCTTTAGCTCGGGTCAGAGAGTTGGAACTTTTAGCCCGGGTCAGAGAGTTGGAGGAACCTTTAGCCCGGGTTAGAGAGTTGGAGGAACCTTTAGCTCCGGTCAGAGAGTTGGGGGAACCCTTTAGCTCGGGTCAGAGAGTTGGAGGAACCTTTAGCCCGGGTTAGAGCGTTGGAGGAACCTTTAGCCCGGGTCAGAGAGTTGGAGGAACCTTTAGCCCGGGTCAGAGAGTTGGGGGAACCTTTAGCCCGGGTTAGAGAGTTGGAGGAACCTTTAGCCCGGGTTAGAATGTTGGAGGAACCTTTAGCCCGGGTCAGAGAGTTGGAGGAACCTTTAGCCCGGGTTAGAGCGTTGGAGGAACCTTTAGCCCGGGTTAGAGAGTTGGAGGAAACTTTAGCTCGGGTCAGAGAGTTGGGGGAACCTTTAGCCCGGGTCAGAGAGTTGGGGGAACCTTTAGCCCGGGTCAGAGAGTTGGGGGAACCTTTAGCTCGGGTCAGAGAGTTGGAGGAACCTTTAGCCCGGGTTAGAGAGTTGGTGGAACCTTTAGCCCGGGTCAGAGAGTTGGAACTTTTAGCCCGGGTCAGAGAGTTGGAGGAACCTTTAGCCCGGGTTAGAGAGTTGGAGGAACCTTTAGCCCGGGTCAGAGAGTTGGAACTTTTAGCCCGGGTCAGAGAGTTGGAACTTTTAGCCCGGGTCAGAGAGTTGGAGGAACCATTAAGCCCGGATTAGAGAGTTGGAGGAACCTTTAGCCCGGGTTAGAGAGTTGGAACCTTTAGCCCGGGTCAGAGAGTTGGAGGAACCTTTAGCCCGGGTCAGAGAGTTGGAACTTTTAGCCCGGGTCAGAGAGTTGGAGGAACCATTAAGCCCGGATTAGAGAGTTGGAGGAACCTTTAGCCCGGGTTAGAGAGTTGGAACCTTTAGCCCGGGTCAGAGAGTTGGAGGAACCTTTAGCCCGGGTTAGAGAGTTGGAGGAACCTTTAGCCCGGGTCAGAGAGTTGGAACTTTTAGCCCGGGTCAGAGAGTTGGAACTTTTAGCCCGGGTCAGAGAGTTGGAGGAACCATTAAGCCCGGATTAGAGAGTTGGAGGAACCTTTAGCCCGGGTTAGAGAGTTGGAACCTTTAGCCCGGGTCAGAGAGTTGGAACTTTTAGCCCGGGTAAGAGCGTTGGAGGAACCTTTAGCCCGGGTCAGAGAGTTGGGGGGCCCTTTAGCCCGGGTCAGAGAGTTGGAGGAACCTTTAGCCCGGGTCACAGAGTTGGGGGTTGTAATATAATGACTTCTCGCAGACCTATTTTTGGTGCTGTGTTTATACGAGGGTCGCGCTGTAGCACATTAATTGTTGATGTTACACTAGGCCGTGTTTATGTCTCTACAGACGCTGTTTCTTGCATCTCTGAATCTCGGCGGGGTCACACGGGGCCAGCGCGACGCTCTGACCACCGACAGACGCGCAATCTTCCATCCCACCTGCCCTGGCATCTGCTGACTGCTGGCAGGAGTGACATCAGCTTCACCGGGACACAGTGACAGATGGCCCTGCCCGGCGTGTGACGCTGGCCATAGCCCAACGCAAGCGGAGCGCGAGTCAGACGCGACACTGCTTGCAGCCCGTGTGCGACATAGCGATATCGCTTCCATAGATCAGACTCTAACAATCACCAGACACCCTACAGCAAGCCATACACAGGCCAATCATGTGCAGAGCCAACTAATCCCTATTCAATCAATTCAACTGGATAGCGATTAGTTTCTACCGTACACGACAATATAATTTGATAGACTTCAGCAGAAATCTTTGAAGTCGAATTGTAAGCAATGTACTGCTCAATGGAGTGCTAAGCTATGGACCATCCATCCCCCACTGCCGCTGCCCCTCCCCCCACTGCCCATGCCCCGCCCCCCACTGCCCCTGCCCCGCCCTCGTCATACTAAGGTTCTCCAACGTGATGATCAGACTGCTGATCAATAAACAGCACAAAATCCACTGGAATATGTCGGAGCAATAGATCATCTCCTGATATACTCTGTGCTGCTGGAGGACTCTGCGCCTTCTCCTATCTAACCCTTCTCTCCTGATATACTCTGTGCTGCTGCTGGAGGACTCCGCTCCTTCTCCTATCTAACTCTCCTCTCCTGATATACTTTGTGCTGCTGGAGGACTCTGCTCCTTCCTCTAACTCTCCTCTCCTGATATACTCTGTGCTGCTGGAGGACTCTGCTCCTTCCTCTAACTCTCCTCTCCTGATATACTTTGTGCTGCTGCTGGAGGACTCTGCGCCTTCTCCTATCTAACTCTCCTGTCCTGATATACTCTGTGCTGCTGGAGGACTCTGCTCCTCCCTCTAACTCTCCTCTCCTGATATACTCTGTGCTGCTGGAGAACTCTGCTCCTCCCTCTAACTCTCCTCTCCTGATATACTCTGTGCTGCTGGAGGACTCTGCTCCTCCCCCTAGCTCTCCTCTCCTGATATACTCTGTGCTGCTGGAGGACTCTGCTCCTCCCTCTAACTCTCCTCTCCTGATATACTCTGTGCTGCTGGATGACTCTGTTCCTCCCTCTATCTAACCCTCCTCTCCCGATATACTGCGTGCTGCTGGAGGACTCTGCTCCTTCCTATATCTACCTCTCCTGATATACTCTGTGCTGCTGGAGGACTCTGCTCCTTCCTCTATCTAACCCTCCTCTCCCGATATACTGCGTGCTGCTGGAGGACTCTGCTCCTTCCTCTAACTCTCCTCCCCTGATACACTCTGTGCTGCTGGAGGACTCTGCTCCTTCCTCTAACTCTCCTCTCCTGATATCCTCTGTGCTGCTGGAGGACTCTGCTCCTTCTCTTATCTAACCCTCCTCTCCTGATATACTCTGTGCTGCTGGAGGACTCTGCTCCTTCCTCTATCTACCTCTCCTGATATACTCTGTGCTGCTGGAGGACTCTGCTCCTTCCTATATCTACCTCTCCTGATATACTCTGTGCTGCTGGAGAACTCTGCTCCTTCCTCTAACTCTCCTCTCCTGATATATTCTGTGCTGCTGGAGGACTTTGCTCCTCCCTCTATCTCACCTCTCCTGATATACTCTGTGCTGCTGGAGGACTCTGCTCCTTCTCTTATCTAACCCTCCTCTCCTGATATACTCTGTGCTGCTGGAGGACTCTGCTCCTTCCTCTAAAGCTCCTCTCCTGATATACTCTGTGCTGCTGGAGGACTCTGCTCCTCCCTCTAACTCTCCTCTCCTGATATACTCTGTGCTGCTGGAGGACTCTGCTCCTTCCTCTAAAGCTCCTCTCCTGATATACTCTGTGCTGCTGGAGGACTCTGCTCCTCCCTCTAACTCTCCTCTCCTGATATACTCTGTGCTGCTGGAGGACTCTGCTCCTTCCTCTAACTCTCCTCTCCTGATATACTCTGTGCTGCTGGAGGACTCTGCTCCTTACTCTAACCCTCCTCTCCTGATATACTCTGTGCTGCTGGAGGTCTCTGCTCCTTCCTCTAACTCTGCTCTCCTGATATACTCTGTGCTGCTGGAGGACTCCTTCCTCTAACTCTCCTCTCCTGATATACTCTGTGCTGCTGGAGGACTCTGCTCCTTCCTCTAAAGCTCCTCTCCTGATATACTCTGTGCTGCTGGAGGACTCTGCTCCTTCCTCTCTCTCCCCTCCTGATATACTCTGTGCTGCTGGGGGACTCTGCTCCTTCCTCTATCTAACCCTCCTCTCCTGATATACTCTGTGGTGCTGGAGGACTCTGATCCTTCCTCTAACTCTCCTCTCCTGATATACTCTGTGCTGCTGGAGGACTCTGCTCCTTCCTCTATCTAACTCTCCTCTCCTGATATACTCTGTGCTGCTGGAGGGCTCAGCTCCTTCCTCTAACTCTCCTCTCCTGATATACTCTGTGCTGCTGGAGGACTCTGCACATTCCTCTAACTCTCCTCTCCTGGTATACTCTGTGGTGCTGGAGGACTCTGCTCCTTCCTCTATCTAACTCTCCTCTCCTGATATACTCTGTGCTGCTGGAGGACTCTGCTCCTTCCTATATCTACCTCTCCTGATATACTCTGTGCTGCTGGAGGACTCTGCTCCTTCCTCTAAAGCTCCTCTCCTGATATACTCTGTGCTGCTGGTGGACTCTGCTCCTCCCTCTAACTCTCCTCTCCTGATATACTCTGTGCTGCTGGAGGACTCTGCTCCTCCCTCTAACTCTCCTCTCCTGATATACTCTGTGCTGCTGGAGGACTCCGCTCCTTCCTCTAAAGCTCCTCTCCTGATATACTCTGTGCTGCTGGAGGACTCTGCTCCTCCCTCTAACTCTCCTCTCCTGATATACTCTGTGCTGCTGGAGGACTCTGCTCCTTCCTCTAAAGCTCCTCTCCTGATATACTCTGTGCTGCTGGAGGACTCTGCTCCCTCCTCTATCTAACGCTCCTCTCCTGATATACTCTATGCTGCTGGAGGACTCTGCTCCTTCCTCTATATAACTCTCCTCTCCTGATATACTCTGTGCTGCTGGAGGACTCTGCTCCTTCCTCTAAAGCTCCTCTCCTGATATACTCTGTGCTGCTGGAGGACTCTGCTCCCTCCTCTATCTAACTCTCCTCTCCTGATATACTCTGTGCTGCTGGAGGACTCTGCTCCTCCCTCTAACTCTCCTCTCCTGATATACTCTGTGCTGCTGGAGGACTCTGCTCCCTCCTCTATCTAACTCTCCTCTCCTGATATACTCTGTGCTGCTGGAGGACTCTGCTCCTCCCTCTAACTCTCCTCTCCTGATATACTCTGTGCTGCTGGAGGACTCTGCTCCTTCCTCTAACTCTCCTCTCCTGATATACTCTGTGCTGCTGGAAGACCCTGCCCCTCCCTCTAACTCTCCTCTCCTGATATACTATGTGCTGCTGGAGGACTCTGCTCCTTCCTCTAACTCTCCTCTCCTAATATACTCTGTGCTGCTGGAGGACTCGGCTCCTCCCTCTAACTCTCCTCTCCTGATATACTCTGTGCTGCTGGAAGACCCTGCCCCTCCCTCTAACTCTCCTCTCCTGATATACTCTGTGCTGCTGGAGGACTCTGCTTCCTCCTCTAACCCTCCTCTCCTGTTATACTCTGTGCTGCTGGAGGACTCTGCTCCTTCCTCTAACTCTCCTCTCCTGATATACTCTGTGCTGCTGGAGGACTCTGCTCCTTCCTCTATCTAACTCTCCTCTCCTGATATACTCTGTGCTGCTGGAGGACTCTGCCCCTTCCTCTATATAACTCTCCTCTCCTGATATACTCTGTGCTGCTGGAGGACTCTGCTCCTTCCTCTAACTCTCCTCTCCTGATATACTCTGTGCTGCTGGAAGACCCTGCCCCTCCCTCTAACTCTCCTCTCCTGATATACTCTGTGCTGCTGGAGGACTCTGCTCCTTCCTCTATCTATCCCTCCTCTCCTGATATACTCTGTGCTGCTGGAGGACTCTGCTCCTTCCTCTATATAACTCTCCTCTCCTGATATACTCTGTGCTGCTGGAGGACTCTGCTCCTTCCTCTATATAACTCTCCTCTCCTGATATACTCTGTGCTGCTGGAGGACTCTGCTCCTTCCTCTAACCCCCCTCCTGATATACTCTGTGCTGCTGGAGGATTCTGCTCCTTCCTCTAACTCTCCTCTCCTGACATACTCTGTGCTGCTGGAGGACTCTGCTCCTTCCTCTATCTCTCCTCTCCTGATATACTCTGTGCTGCTGGAGGACCCTGCTCCTTCCTCTAACTCTCCTGATATACTCTGTGCTGCTGGAGGACTCTGCTCCTTCCTCTAACTCTCCTCTCCTTATATACTCTGTGCTGCTGGAGGACTCTGCTCCTTCCTCTATCTAACTCTCCTCTCATGATATACTCTGTGCTGCTGGAGGACCCTGCTCCTTCCTCTATCTAACTCTCCTCTCCTGATATACTCTGTGCTGCTGGAGGATTCTGCTCCTCCCTCTAACTCTCCTCTCCTGATATACTCTGTGCTGCTGGAGGACTCTGCTCCTTCCTCTAACTCTCCTCTCCTGATATACTCTGTGCTGCTGGAGGACTCTGCTCCTTCCTCTAACTCTCCTCTCCTAATATACTCTGTGCTGCTGGAGGACTCGGCTCCTCCCTCTAACTCTTCTCTCCTGATATACTCTGTGCTGCTGGAGGACTCTGCCCCTTCCTCTATATAACTCTCCTCTCCTGATATACTCTGTGCTGCTGGAGGACTCTGCTCCTTCCTCTATCTAACTCTCCTCTCCTGATATACTCTGTGCTGCTGGAGGACTCTGCTCCTCCCTCTAACTCTCCTCTCCTGATATACTCTGTGCTGCTGGAGGACTCTGCTCCTTCCTCTATCTAACTCTCCTCTCCTGATATACTCTGTGCTGCTGGAGGACTCTGCTCCTTCCTCTATCTAACTCTCCTCTCCTGATATACTCTGTGCTGCTGGAGGACTCTGCTACTCCCTCTATCTCTCCTCTCCTGATATACTCTGTGCTGCTGGAGGACTCTGCTCCTTCCTCTAACTCTCCTCTCCTGATATACTCTGTGCTGCTGGAGGTCTCTGCTCCTCCCTCTATCTAACTCTCCTGATATACTCTGTGCTGCTGGAGGACTCTGCTCCTCCCTCTATCTCTCCTCTCCTGATATAATCTGTGCTGCTGGAGGAGTCTGCTCCTTCCTCTAACTCTCCTCTCCTGATATACTCTGTGCTGCTGGAGGACTCTGCTCCTTCCTCTAACTCTCCTCTCCTGATATACTCTGTGCTGCTGGAGGATTCTGCTCCTTCCTCTAACTCTCCTCTCCTGATATACTCTGTGCTGCTGGAGAACTCTGCTCCTCCCTCTAAAGCTCCTCTCCTGATATACTCTGTGCTGCTGGAGGACTCTGCTCCTTCCTCTAACCCTCCTCTCCTGATATACTCTGTGCTGCTGGAGGACTCTGCTCCCTCCTCTAACTCTCCTCTCCTGATATACTCTGTGCTGCTGGAGGACTCTGCTCCTTCCTCTATCTACCTCTCCTGATATACTCTGTGCTGCTGGAGGACGCTGCTCCTTCCTATATCTACCTCTCCTGATATACTCTGTGCTGCTGGAGGACTCTGCTCCTTCCTCTAACTCTCCTCTCCTGATATATTCTGTGCTGCTGGAGGACTCTGCTCCCTCCTCTAACTCTCCTCTCCTGATATACTCTGTGCTGCTGGAGGCCTCTGCTCCTTCCTCTATCTAACTCTCCTCTCCTGATATACTCTGTGCTGCTGGAGGACTCTGCTCCTTCCTCTAACTCTCCTCTCCTGATATATTCTGTGCTGCTGGAGGACTCTGCTCCTCCCTCTATCTCACCTCTCCTGATATACTCTGTGCTGCTGGAGGACTCTGCTCCCTCCTCTATCTAACTCTCCTCTCCTGATATACTCTGTGCTGCTGGAGGACTCTGCTCCTCCCTCTAACTCTCCTCTCCTGATATACTCTGTGCTGCTGGAGGACTCTGCCCCTTCCTCTATATAACTCTCCTCTCCTGATATACTCTGTGCTGCTGGAGGACTCTGCTCCTTCCTCTAACTCTCCTCTCCTGATATACTCTGTGCTGCTGGAGGACTCTGCTCCTTCCTCTAACTCTCCTCTCCTGATATACTCTGTGCTGCTGGAGGACTCTGCTCCTTCCTCTAACTCTCCTCTCCTGATATACTCTGTGCTGCTGGAGGACTCTGCTCCTTCCTCTAACTCTCCTCTCCTGATATACTCTGTGCTGCTGGAGGATTCTGCTCCTTCCTCTAACTCTCCTCTCCTGATATACTCTGTGCTGCTGGAGGACTCCTCCCTCTAAAGCTCCTCTCCTGATATACTCTGTGCTGCTGGAGGACTCTGCTCCTTCCTCTAACCCTCCTCTCCTGATATACTCTGTGCAGCTGGAGGACTCTGCTCCCTCCTCTAACTCTCCTCTCCTGATATACTCTGTGCTGCTGGAGGACTCTGCTCCTTCCTCTATCTACCTCTCCTGGTATACTCTGTGCTGCTGGAGGACTCTGCTCCTTCCTATATCTACCTCTCCTGATATACTCTGTGCTGCTGGAGGACTCTGCTCCTTCCTCTAACTCTCCTCTCCTGATATATTCTGTGCTGCTGGAGGACTCTGCTCCTCCCTCTATCTCACCCCTCCTGATATACTCTGTGCTGCTGGAGGACTCTGCTCCTCCCTCTAACCCTCCTCTCCTGATATACTCTGTGCTGCTGGAGGACTCTGCTCCTTCCTCTATCTCCTCTCCTGATATACTCTGTGCTGCTGGAGGACTCTGCTCCTTCCTCTAACTCTCCTCTCCTGATATACTCTGTGCTGCTGGAAGACTCTGCTCCTCCCTCTGACTCTCCTCTCCTGATATACTCTGTGCTGCTGGAGGACTCTGCTCCTTCCTCTAACTCTCTTGATATACTCTGTGCTGCTGGAGGACTCTGCTCCTTCCTCTAACTCTCCTCTCCTTATATACTCTGTGCTGCTGGAGGACTCTGCTCCTTCCTCTATCTACCTCTCCTGATACACTCTGTGCTGCTGGAGGACTCTGCTCCTTCCTCTAACTCTCCTCTCCTAATATACTCTGTGCTGCTGGAAGACTCTGCTCCTCCCTCTGACTCTCCTCTCCTGATATACTCTGTGCTGCTGGAGGACTCTGCTCCTTCCTCTAACTCTCCTGATATACTCTGTGCTGCTGGAGGACTCTGCTCCTTCCTCTAACTCTCCTCTCCTTATATACTCTGTGCTGCTGGAGGACTCTGCTCCTCCCTCTAACCCTCCTCTCCTGATATACTCTGTGCTGCTGGAGGACTCTGCTCCTTCCTCTATCTACCTCTCCTGATACACTCTGTGCTGCTGGAGGACTCTGCTCCTTCCTCTAACTCTCCTCTCCTTATATACTCTGTGCTGCTGGAGGACTCTGCTCCTCCCTCTAACCCTCCTCTCCTGATATACTCTGTGCTGCTGGAGGACTCTGCTCCTTCCTCTATGTAACCCTCCTCTCCTGATATACTCTGTGCTGCTGGAGGACTCTGCTCCTTCCTCTATCTACCTCTCCTGATATACTCTGTGCTGCTGGGGGACTCTGCTCCTTTCTCTAACTCTCCTCTCCTGATATACTCTGTGCTGCTGGAGGACTCTGCTCCTCCCTCTAACCCTCCTCTCCTGATATACTCTGTGCTGCTGGAGGACTCTGCTCCTTCCTCTAACTCTCCTGATATACTCTGTGCTGCTGAAGGACTCTGCTCCTTCCTCTAACTCTCCTCTCCTTATATACTCTGTGCTGCTGGAGGACTCTGCTCCTTCCTCTAACCCTCCTCTCCTGATATACTCTGTGCTGCTGGAGGACTCTGCTCCTTCCTCTAACTCTTCTCTCCTGATATACTCTGTGCTGCTGGAGGACTCTGCTCCTTCCTCTAACTCTCCTCTCCTGATATACTCTGTGCTGCTGGAGGACTCTGCTCCTTCCTCTAACTCTCCTCTCCTAATATACTCTGTGCTGCTGGAGGACTCGGCTCCTCCCTCTAACTCTTCTCTCCTGATATACTCTGTGCTGCTGGAGGACTCTGCTCCTTCCTCTAACTCTCCTCTCCTGATATACTCTGTGCTGCTGGAGGACCCTGCTCCTCCCTCTAACCCTCCTCTCCTGATATACTCTGTGCTGCTGGGGGACTCTGCTCCTTCCTCTATGTAACCCTCCTCTCCTGATATACTCTGTGCTGCTGGAGGACTCTGCTCCTTCCTCTATGTAACTCTCCTCTCCTGATATACTCTGTGCTGCTGGAGGTCTCTGCTCCTTCCTCTATCTACCTCTTCTGAGATACTCTGTGCTGCTGGAGGACTCTGCTACTCCCTCTATCTACCTCTTCTGAGATACTCTGTGCTGCTGGAGGACTCTGCTCCTCCCTCTATCTACCTCTCCTGATATACTCTGTGCTGCTGGAGGACTCTGCTACTCCCTCTATCTACCTCTCCTGATATACTCTGTGCTGCTGGAGGACTCTGCTCCTTCCTCTATCTACCTCTCCTGATACACTCTGTGCTGCTGGAGGACTCTGCTCCTTCCTCTAACTCTCCTCTCCTGATATACTCTGTGCTGCTGGAGGACTCTGCTCCTCCCTCTATCTACCTCTCCTGATATACTCTGTGCTGCTGGAGGACTCTGCTCCTTCCTCTATGTAACTCTCCTCTTCTGAGATACTCTGTGCTGCTGGAGGTCTCTGCTCCTCCCTCTATCTACCTCTCCTGATATACTCTGTGCTGCTGGAGGACTCTGCTCCTTCCTCTATCTACCTCTCCTGATACACTCTGTGCTGCTGGAGGACTCTGCTCCTTCCGCTAACTCTCCTGATACACTCTGTGCTGCTGGAGGACTCTGCTCCTTCCGCTAACTCTCCTGATATACTCTGTGCTGCTGGAGGACTCTGCTCCTTCCTCTATCTACCTCTCCTGATATACTCTGTGCTGCTGGAGGACTCTGCTCCTTCCTCTAACTCTCCTCTCCTGATATACTCTGTGCTGCTGGAGGACTCTGCTCCTTCCTCTATCTACCTCTCCTGATATACTCTGTGCTGCTGGAAGACTCTGCCCCTATGTTTGGCTTTGATCCTGTTTTCAGTCCTTTCTCTATTCATCCTTATGAGAACATCCTTTGCCAGGATAGTGCTGAGTGTGTGGCAGTAGCTGTGCGTTGCTGAAGGACTTTGCTGTCTCCACTATTGTGAAACCTGTATGGGAAGCCCTTGTTGCCCATCCTGGCCTCTCCTTAGTGGGGTGTATTCAGTAACAGGGGAGGAGGTGGAGGAGGAAGAATGTACACAGCTAATGCCTGTCTGGAATGCACCTGAGTCCAGGAATTCCTGGAAAGTTTCGGCCCCTCACATCAGGATTCCACAACACTCCATTCATCTGTCAGATCCTTGCTGGAGAATGGAATCTGCATTGTCTGTGGTCCCAAAACAGGACCTGCAGCCAAACAGCTATGTGGCTATTCCTGTGATTTGTGCCTAATAAAGTAGCTAGCGAAATATATCAATTTTCCTGTCATTGGGCCTCTTTTGGTTCATGTATTAGTATATCATTTAGTAATCATGAACCCCCAAAATTGCATATAGGGCTACAATAACGTCAACAGATGAATTGCAGCTATTATGACCATCAAATAATAAATGTGTGAGCACCTCTGAGGACAGTCAGTGACATGACTATGTACTCTGTAATGTGCTGCAGAAGATGTCAGTGGTATATAAATACATAATAATAATATGGTAGGACATTAGACTGACTATGGTAGGATTAGAGTGTGAGCTCCTCTGAGGACAGTCAGTGACATGACTATGTACTCTGTACAGTGCTGCAGAAGATGTCAGTGCTATATAAATACATAATAATAATATGGTAGGACATTATACTATGACTATGGTAGGATTAGAGCGTGAGCTCCTCTGGGGACAGTCAGTGACATGACTATGTACTCTGTAAAGTGCTGCAGAAGATGTCAGTGCTTTATAAATACATAATAATAATATGGTAGGACATTATACTATGACTATGGTAGGATCAGATTGTGAGCTCCTCTGAGGACAGTCAGTGACATGACTATGTACTCTGTAATGTGCTGCAGAAGATGTCAGTGCTATATAAATACATAATAATATGGTAGGACATTAGACTATGACTATGGTAGGATTAGAGTGTGAGCTCCTCTGAGGACAGTCAGTGACATGACTATGTACTCTGTAATGTGCTGCAGAAGATGTCAGTGCTATATAAATACGTAATAATAATATGGTAGGACATTAGACTATGACTATGGTAGGATTAGAGTGTGAGCTCCTCTGAGGACAGTAAGTGACATGACTATGTACTCTGTAATGTGCTGCAGGAGATGTCAGTGCTATATAAATACATAATAACAATATGGTAGGACATTACACTATGACTATGGTAGGATTAAAGTGTGAGCTCCTCTGAGGACAGTAAGTGACATGACTATGTACTCTGTAATGTGCTGCAGGAGATGTCAGTGCTATATAAATACATAATAACAATATGGTAGGACATTAGACTATGACTATGGTAGGATTAGATTGTGAGCTCCTCTGAGGACAGTCAGTGACATGACTGTGTGCTCTGTAATGTGCTGCAGAAGATGTCAGTGCTATATAAATACATAATAATAATATGGTAGGACATTAGACTATGACTATGGTAGGATTAGAGTGTGAGCTCCTCTGAGGACAGTCAGTGACATGACTATGTACTCTGTAATGTGCTGCAGGAGATGTCAGTGCAATATAAATACATAATAATAATATGGTAGGACATTAGACTATGACTATGGTAGGATTAGAGTGTGAGCTCCTCTGAGGACAGTCAGTGACATGGCTATGTACTCTGTAATGTGCTGCAGGAGATGTCAGTGCTATATAAATACATAATAATAATAATAATAATATGGTAGGACATTAGACTATGACTATGGTAGGATTAGATTGTGAGCTCCTCTGAGGACAGTCAGTGACATGACTGTGTACTCTGTAATGTGCTGCAGAAGATGTCAGTGCTATATAAATACATAATAATAATATGGTAGGACATTAGACTCTGACTATGGTAGGATTAGATTGTGAGCTCCTCTGAGGACAGTCAGTGACATGACTATGTACTCTGTAATGTGCTGCAGAAGATGTCAGTGCTATATAAATACATAATAATAATATGGTAGGACATTAGACTATGACTATGGTAGGATTAGAGTGTGAGCTCCTCTGAGGACAGTCAGTGACATGACTATGTACTCTGTAATGTGCTGCAGGAGATGTCAGTGCTATATAAATACATAATAATAATATGGTAGGACATTAGACTATGACTATGGTAGGATTAGATTGTGAGCTCCTCTGAGGACAGTCAGTGACATGACCATGTACTCTGTAAAGTGCTGCAGAAGATGTCAGTGCTATATAAATACATAATAATAATATGGTAGGACATTACACTATGACTATGGTAGGACTAGATTGTGAGCTCCTCTGAGGACAGCCAGTGACATGACTATGTACTCTGTACAGTGCTGCAGAAGATGTCAGTGCTATATAAATACATAATAATAATATGGCAGGACATTAGACTATGACTATGGTAGGATTAGAGTGTGAGCTCCTCTGAGGACAGTCAGTGACATGACTATGTACTCTGTAATGTGCTGCAGAAGATGTCAGTGCTATATAAATACATAATAATATGCTAGGACATTAGACTATGACTATGGTAGGAATAGCCACTTATCTGCAAGTAGCACAATCTGGTTATTATGTAATGCGATTGAGGCCTGGAACCGACTAGAGCGTTTTTATTTTTTTGAGCGTTTAGGGAGCGCTTTCAATCGCTAGCACTTTCCCTAAACACTCTACCAATGTAAATGGATGGGACAGATTCCACTAGAGCGATTGCGATTTAAGGAAATCCCAATCGCAGGACATGCAGCAGTTTGGGAGCGTTTCCATTGTAATGAATTGTATAGGAGCAGGGAAATCGCTCTGAAAATCACAAATCACTAGCGATTGGGATAGCGCTTTGCACTTTCTAGTGGGTTCCAGGCCTGAGTGAGGTTTGACGCACCGCCTGTGTAAGAGAGGCCTGTGACAGGTCCTCTTTGTTGGCCTGGCTGAAGTGATGCACAGGACCTGTATTCCCCGATGGGGTCCCTGAGGGTTGGGTTACCAGAGGTGACATTCAGGGAGAGTTTGTGGCTGAGCCCAGGGAACCCCCTCTGTCACAGGAAGTGCTGTGTCCCTCATGTGCAGAGAAAGGGGAGACGCAGGCCCCTCTCCAGGCCCCTCCGGCCTTCCCAGCACTGATTCTAAGCAGATGTGGTGCTGGGAGAGCAGATTCTGGCATCAGGAAGGAGTATGGGGGGAGGAGAGACCGCCATACATCAGATAGGCTATAGATTTACCATAGGAAGAGCTCTCCACATGACATCCCAGGGAGGGGACCCATTTATAAAACCATCAGCAATGGAAACATCAGAGTTCTGGGGTCCAGAGCCGGGACAAGGTCCTCCAGCACCCAAGGCTGAGACACCAAAGTGCGCCCCTCCATCCCTGCCACCCCAGCCATCACACACTGGTTGCTATTAGACTAAGAGGCGCCACAGGGCCCACAACCTCCCCAACACCTTAATATCTAGTTATATGGCTTGTAGTCACTGCCATGTATCCCCATTTCTTATTTATTTCTGCTTCAAACACAATTAGGAATGACAGCTGAATGAATTCTGCGCCCCCTCCTACACTGCGCCCTGAGGCTGGAGCCTCTCCAGCCTATGCCTCGGCCCGGCCCTGCTGGGGTCCAACAGGTACTGGCGAATGGCGGAGGCGGTTACAGGCGGACCGAGACAGCGAGCCTTCACCTAACGGCAGCGCTGAGCAGACCGGTGTTCCAGCATTTTAGCATACCCGACAGAATAGCATACAAATGCTACTGAGCATGTGCAAAGTCATGCAGGTCATACATTAACCCCATAATGCCCATCAGCAGCATTAACCTTGCAACCTGAGTTAGCTGCCTGGGTGCTGATGTGCAATCTCCACTATCCAAGTGGACATAGAGTTAGAATAAAAAGTTGTCCGCTTCCCTCCTGTGTCCTTCCTGCCGTGCCTGAAGGTCGTTTATTAGGCGTGTTTTCATCCATTAATAATGATCAGATACTGACATGATAGAGCAGAGGGAGGGCTGGCTGTACTCGGACACAACCGGCCTTTCACCGCCGCCCCTGGGGTGATGTCATGTGACATTCAGCAGGGAGACTGATCCTATCATTACTGGATAATGCTACCCTTCTGTAGTCCGCTCATAAGGTGACATGAGAAGCAACAGGCTCAGCATAGCTCCCAACTGTCCCTTTTTCGGAGGGACAGTCCCTCTTTGGGAACCCTGTCCCTCTTTCCTCCTCATTTGTCCCTCTTTCAGGACTTTTGTCCCTCTTTCTAATGTAAATATACATATTTCTCTACTAAAAATGTGTTTGATTGACTCTAAACTTTATTCCCAACCTTTAAATTGATATATTACTAACTTTAAAATGTTACTATGAAGGAAAATGAACCAGGATAGAAAGGACCAGTGTGGCTTGAATTATAAAACAACATATGTTTCTAATGAAATCTTTATGGCATGCGTGACTAGGGATGTGGTGGGGGCGTGGCCAGGGGTGTGGCAGGGGCGTGGCTTAAGTGTCCCTTTTTCTCATCTCAAAAAGTTGGGAGGTATGAGGCTGGACTATTATCACACTGCAGCTTCAACTCACTAAAACCCGTGCACTACAAAATAAAGGGTCAGTAAAATGCTGCATTCGGGCCCACGTGCAATTCACCTTTTCTCCTACACTGCAGATAGGTGCACCGCACCGCCAAAAACAGGCCTTTGGGGATTACCGTGTTAGCACGCGGTAATCCCTGCCTGGCATCCGGCCAAGCAGGAAGTGACACTCACTTCCTGTTCGGCAATCAATGACGTGCGCGGAAGTGTGTGGATAAAATTTGCTTCTGCGCATGTGCGACGCAGAAACCTGTGGCGTTCCTTCTTAAATACATGTGCGTTACCATAGACTTACATGACTTCCATTCCACCACAGAGCACCGCAGAAGTGAGTTAGATAGGGCACTACTGGCGCAGCGTACCGCAACGTGGGGAGTGTGAAATCCCCTATAGAGTTTCATTAGGCTGTAGTGGGATGCGGTACAATTACCGGCGGTGCGCACCACCTCAGTGTGAAAGGGCCCTGTTCTCCTAGGTTATATTTTCACCCCTTGTCGTAAAACGCATCACACATTTTGGAATCATTTACAGAAAAACGTGCAATTTGCATTTGATGTGAGTAGAAAAGCAGAAAAATAGACACATTTTCACGGCAATTGACCGTATGCAAGGAAAAAGAACAAATCACATTAAAAAACGCAAACAAATAAGCAGGTTTGCAGAGGAAAGAAAAAAAACGAAAGCGCAAAAATGAAAAACTTGCACAACATAGAATCGGACAAATGGAAAGACGCGAGACAACGCATGCGGAATTCACATGAATAAGAGGCAATGCTGCCCGGCTCTTTAAAGTAGTCAGGGCCGGCGATACCATAGAGGCAAAGGGGGCAATCTCCCCAGGGCCCCAGAGCCTGTAGGGGGCCCCAAAGTGTCTCCCCATCTTTACTAGGACCGGCCCTGAAAGTAGTGGTATACTCAAATCTCATCTATGGTCTAAAGCTCGGTACACACCATTCAATTTTCCGCCTGATCGAGGGGTCGAAACGATTATTTATGACATGTCTGATCGGCTCTCTATCAATAACAAGATCGATTTTGTGCAATAGTGATTGGAAAATCGATCCGGTTATCAATCAGGAGCTGAGCGGACATGTTGGAAATAATTGCTTCAAATTGTCAATCGGCCGGGAAATTGAATGGTGTGTATTTAGCATTAATTGCAGCATAAAATGAGCAGGTAAAACCCCCTGACTGGCTACTTGCAGCTGATTTCTGATTCTTCGTTGTGGTTGGTATAGAATAAGTGCGCCTATACGTTATTCAACTTTGTGGGCTGATCGACCTTCCAATCTGATCATTTTATCGGATGGAAGGAGAATCGGTACTGCAACATGGCCACCTGATCAATATTTTCATCAACCTTCAGCCAAAATCGGTCGAAAGGTTCAATTGGGGATGCCGGACCCCCGGCCGGTGTGTCCTAAGTGTATATGTGCGCCTCCCCCCACATACACACACAGTGCTGAAGGCTCACCTGACCACTGCTGTGAATCCTGTCCTCCTCCAGTGTCCGGCGTCACCGCAGGTGCCGGTACCATGCGACACCGGATCATTGGGTGACGTCACTACACGCGCCTAGTGTCACATGGTACAGTCGCTCACTGTGATACCAAGCCGGATTTACCATAAGGCGCTATAGGCTCGTGCCTACAGGCGCCTTATGTACGAGAGGCGCGGCTACACTACCCAAATGTCCCCCTACTGGTGTGGGGGCAAATCTGGCTCCCTATACTTGTGTGTGTGTGTGTGTGTGGGGGGGGGGGGGCACATCTACTACCTAGGTTTACCAAGTACCGGGGAAAATTTGGCTACCTAATCAGGGGAGGAGGGATGCCTACTTAATATGGGGGTGTGGTGTTAGTTGAGGGGCGGAGCTTAGGGTGCCAGAACACCTGTGCCTACAGGCTCCTGCGCTGTAAATCCAACTCTGGTGACACTGGAGGAGGATAGGCTTCATGGTGGACAGGTGCAATACTGAAGGGGCGGTATACACTTGGGGTCGGCGTTTAATACTGAAATCTACTGGAAATTGCTGCGCAGTGAGTGGGCAATAGATCCCTCTCTGGTCAGATTTGATCAGAGAGTAATCTATCGGTTGATCTGGCCATATATTGGTTGATGTATGGCCACTTACGGCGTCTCTTATAGATGTACATTGACACTCAGTGCCTGGCTGTAAGCTCTGCCGTACACGTATACTGAGACTCTACAGGAAAAACAGACCCCCTCTGGCTCAGCGGGAGGCCTCAGTTTACTTAATAAGGATATCCCGGTATTGTCTCTCCCATAGTGTGTATATGGAAATTGGGATGTATACGTCCTGTGCTGTATTCCTCTGGGACCGCCGGGTCTTCTCTGCCAAGATCTAGTGATGGAAGAGGAGAAACATATCTGCAGTATAGCAGAACGAGAGTTTAAAATAAAGGAAAAAAGTTCACTCTGCAAAGTTCTGTACAGACGTGTTGCTTGCCTGCAGGCTAGCAACACATTATTTCGCGATGGGGGGGGGGGGGGGCAGCCATTTTCAGACACTATGTGCGCTTGGCCTTAGCTGCTCAGTGATTTTCCATGATGTGTGAAATTATGCTGCACTGCGAGTCTTTTTCCCGCATACAAAATTTAGCATTTAAGTGCGAATAACCCCATTAAATTACATTGTGAATTTGATCCTCTGGTCCTCCTCTTTCTGCTTTTGACGAACTATGGATTTCGCTGTACCAGACGGTAACAAATTTAGCCAAACGACATGAAAACGTTGGCATGCTAACATTCAAATCCCTACACAACCTAAGCCCTGGATACCTGAAGGATCGGTTGCAACTGCATCACCCCCCCTCCACAACCTCAGATGAAAAGGATCCAATAATTTGACCGCCCCCAGAGTCCAACTCAAAGCGATTGGAGCTATAGACTTCTGTCATGCTGCTCTTACCCTTTGGGACTCCTTGCCACACCAATAAAGACAGCTCCAATCCTGGAGGCGTTTCAATGAAAACTTAAAAGCCACCTGTTAAGGGCCGGTGCACACCTAAAAGTGTTAGCATAATCGCAAACGCTACGCATTTTTAGAAGTGATTTTGCTAAGTGATTCTAGGCATGTGCCTAGCGATTTTCTAGTTATGCCTAGCGATTTTTGGTGCATTTTTGTGAAGCAATAATTTATTTTTTTGTACAGTAGAGCTGGAAGTGAACAGCTAAAAAAAAACGCTTGGAAAATCGTTCTGTTCTAGAGTTTTTTAGAGCGATTTTCCACTTTCCTATACTTAACGTTGAGGCTGAATCGCCTCAGAAATGCTGCAGGACCCGCGTTTGCGTTCGGGGAAAAAAATCACACTGCTCTGGTGTGATCCATTCCATCCAAATACATTAGACAAGCGCTTTTTAAAGCACTAGCGTTTTTAAAAGTGCCCAGAAGCGCTCTTGGTGTGCACCAGCCCTTAGTCTGGCATTTATGATCACTTAAAGGGGAAGTATGGCGAAAAATTGTGAAATGTAAAATATGTGTAAACATAGACAAGTAAGAAGTACGTTTTTTTCCAGAGTAAAATGAGCCATAAATTACTTTTCTCCTATAATATAATTCTATAATGCTGTCACTTACAGTAGGTAGTAGAAATCTGAGAGAAGTGACAGGTTTTGGACTAGCCCATCTCTTCATAGGGGATTCTCAGCAAGGCTTTTATTCTTTATAAAGATATTTCCGAAAATTGATCTAAACAATGATGCTGGCCAGCCTCCCTGCTCGCTACACAGTTTTTTGGCAGTTGGACGGAGCAACTGCCATTCAATGAGTGCTTTTGAAAATAAATAAATCCCTGAAAATCCCCCATGAAGAGATGGACTAGTCCAAAACCTGTCGGTAATGTCAGATTTCTACTAACTACTGTAGTGCCTAGTACACACCATACAATTTTCTGTAAGATTTTTCTGTAATTAGACTATTTTCTGTAAAGTACTGGTAGAGACTGGTGATTATCTCTGGTGCATTGTCTTCTGATTATCTCCTGAGTAGAACAATGCTTAATTGCTTGGCAGATAGATGGTTAGATAATTTCCAACATGTTGGAAATTATCTATCTGGCAGGTAAATCTAACAGAAAATTGTATGGTGTGTATTAGGCATATGTGACAGCAACATAGGAGAAAAGTAATTTATGGCTCATTTTACTCTGGAAAAAAACATACTTCTTATCTGTAAATGTTTGCACATATTTAAAATGTTAAAATGTTTCGCCCTAGTGCCCCTTTCACGTTTCCCTGCTGTACACAGCACTATGTTCTGATCTGAGACAAGCTGATGTGCTTTGGGTCTTTGGGGAGGAAAGCGATTTACAAATGTCTTGTTGTTGTTAAACAACGATAAAGAGCGACTGATACGAACGCAGTATACGAACCATACAATCGTTTGGAATATCTGTGTGTGCAGACACTGCAGTACGTGGTGTTTCTTGTTGCCGGGTAATGTGGTTTGAGCGAGATCCCTCGTTTGTGCAGACTGACTTTAATCTATCGTGTGTACGGACCGTCAGATACACAGGTGAATGGAGACTGCTCTGCTGGCTTGCAGTGTGCTGTGAAAAGGTACTCGGCTAATTAGGAGAAGCAGGTGATCGGATTACGGGGAAGTGAAATCGGCACACGTATGAAATAAACATGTCGGTTGCGCTCCGTGTTCCGGATGTCATGCATCAGATTGCAGAGACTGAACAAACATAGGAGAGCGACTGATATATCTCTATAAATACATAGATCTGAGATAAGTGCATGGACCATACCCAGGCTTGGAGTTACATCACAGGATCCTATAGGCCCAGATGTCCTGGCACCTTAGACTCCGCCCTCCATGGACCAACAAACCCCCACTGAACTGCACCGCAAGTGTGCTGCCTGTCCCAGCTGCCACTTCCCTTGCCTGTCATAGGTAGCTCCAGGTGCTCCTTAGTATTAGGTAGCCAGAGTTATCCTCAGAGGTGCTCCTAACTCAAGGGAGATGTCATTACAGGAATGCAGAGAGCAGGGTGAGTAACCTCTGATTAACTCTCATCAGGACTGCGTAGGGAAGGAGGGAGGGAGGCACTAGGGAAGGGGAGTGATCTGCCTTTCCGTCATCAGGCGCCTGTAGGCACGTGCCTACAGTGCCCTATCCTCAAACTGCTGTCGTAAAGCTCCTGTGTCTTCCCCCCTCACTGTTTCTAGCGGCTGTACAGCAGGTCATGTGACTGCTCATAAATATGGCAGCCTCCATATACCTCTCACTTCAGGTTCCCTATGAGGTGCTATCAGGCCTTCACTGACACATTGGGCTTGATTCACAAAGCGGTGCTAACTCTTAGCACGGCAGTTCTCCCGCGTATTTTCGCATTGCGCGCGATCGCGAATTTTCGCGCGAAACAATAATGTTTTCACACGCAAACGCGAATTTTACCACTAAATCGATATCGTTTTCGCGCGAACATTCGCGTTTGCACGCGAAAACTTTATCGTTTCGTGCAAAAATTCGCGATCGCGCGCAATGCGAAAATTCACGCGAAAACGGCCGTGCTAACAGTTAGCACTCTTTTGTGAATCAAGCCCATTGTGTCCTGTCAGACAATGGGCTCGATTCACAAAGCGGTGATAACCCAGTTATCACGCCTAAAAGACTTTAGGCGTGATGACCTTTTCACCACTGAGTTATCACCGATTTTTCCTGCTCTTCGCGCGAAGTTACCACGCGTAAGCGCGTTCGCGCGTGAGAGCGCGCGCAAAGTCCCATAGGGCTTAATGGGAGCTTCGCGCGAAGCGTCGGGTGTTGCGCGCGCACTTACGCGCGTACGCGCGGCAACTTCGCGCGAGTTTCTTCTTATCATGCCTAAAGTGACTTTAGGCGTGATAAGGGCCTTTTCACCATGGTGCTAACACTTTGCACCGCTTTGTGAATCGAGCCCAATATAATCACATGGCAAACACCATGTCATATTATTGTAATGGTGCCTAGTTCCAGTTATTTTGCATCCGTGATTACTGAACACAACGGGTACGTTCACCTTAGCAGGTCAGCAGTGCGGTGTGACAGGATCCATTGAAATAACATGATGACTGCAGTGCGGTACAGGACAACATGCATGTTTACAGCTGCAGTGAAGCATACTTTTTATATATTGTATGCTTCATTGCATGCGTCGAATCGCATGTGTACCGACTTTTCCTCTCTGTTGCATTGCGGTTTTACAGGGAACACAATGCCCCAGGATCTAAATAGCCTAAACCTTTAACAGCGTCAAAACAAAACAAACAAAAACTATTCCTGATTGACCAGCCAACAGTTTCATGGCACAGTAAGGCCTCTTTTAGGCAGACGGCAGACGAGCAGTTCGGTCTCCCGTTTGTCACCCACCAGCACAATTCGGGTGCAATTATAATGCAGCTGAATTGCAGCAGTTGTAACCCCACGCGTGTCAAGTGCTGACATGCTGACTGTCCTCCGTGGAGCTCACAATCTAATCCTACCATAGTCATAGCTTAATGTCCTACCATATTATTATTATGTATTTATATAGCACTGACATCTTCTGCAGCTCTGTACAGAGTACATAGTCATGTCACTGACTGTCCTCAGAGGAGCTCACACTCTAATCCTACCATAGTCATAGTCTAATGCCCTACCATATTATTATTATGTATTTATATAGCACTGACATCTCCTGCAGCACATTACAGAGTACATAGTCATGTCACTGACTGTCCTCAGAGGAGCTCACACTCTAATCCTACCATAGTCATAGTCTAATGTCCTACCATATTATTATTATGTATTTATATAGCACTGACATCTTCTGCAGCACATTACAGAGTACATAGTCATGTCACTGACTGTCCTCAGAGGAGCTCACACTCTAATCCTACCATAGTCCCAGTCTAATCTCCTACCATATTATTATTATGTATTTATATAGCACTGACATCTTCTGCAGCACATTACAGAGTACATAGTCATGTCACTGACTGTCCTCAGAGGAGCTCACACTCTAATCCTACCATAGTCATAGTCTAATGTCCTACCATATTATTATTATGTATTTATATAGCACTGACATCTTCTGCAGCACATTACAGAGTACATAGTCATGTCACTGACTGTCCTCAGAGGAGCTCACACTCTAAACCTACCATAGTCCCAGTCTAATCTCCTACCATATTATTATTATGTATTTATATAGCACTGACATCTCCTGCAGCACATTACAGAGTACATAGTCATGTCACTGACTGTCCTCAGAGGAGCTCACAATCTAATCCTACCATAGTCATAGTCTAATGTCCTACCATATTATTATTATGTATTTATATAGCACTGACATCTCCTGCAGCACATTACAGAGTACACAGTCATGTCACTGACTGTCCTCAGAGGAGCTCACAATCTAATCCTACCATAGTCATAGTCTAATGTCCTACCATATTATTATTATGTATTTATATAGCACTGGCATCTTCTGCAGCACATTACAGAGTACATAGTCATGTCACTGACTGTCCTCAGAGGGGCTCACACTCTAATCCTACCATAGTCATAGTCTAATGTCCTACCATATTATCATTATGTATTTACAGTATATAGCACTGACATCTTCTGCAGCACTTTACAGAGTACATAGTCATGTCACTGACTGTCCTCAGGGAGGTCACAATCTAATCCTACCATAGTCATAGTCTAATGTCCTACCATATTATTATTATGTATTTATATAGCACTGGCATCTTCTGCAGCACATTACAGAGTACATAGTCATGTCACTGAATGTCCTCAGAGGAGCTCACACTCTAATCCTACCATAGTCATAGTCTAATGTCCTACCATATTATTATTATGTATTTATATAGCACTGACATCTTCTGCAGCACTTTACAGAGTACATAGTCATGTCACTGACTGTCCCCAGAGGAGCTCACAATCGAATCCTACCATAGTCATAGTGTAATGTCCTACCATATTATTATTATGTATTTATATAGCACTAACATCCCCTGCAGCACATTACAGAGTACATAGTCATGTCACTGACTGTCCTCAGAGGGGCTCACACTCTAATCCTACCATAGTCATAGTCTAATGTCCTACCATAGTATTATTATGTATTGATATAGCACTGACATCTTCTGTAGCACTTTACAGAGTACATAGTCATGTCACTGACTGTCCTCAGAGGAGCTTACAGTCTAAGCCTACCATAGTCCTAGTCTAATGTCCTACCATATTATTATTATGTATTTATAGCACTGGCATCTTCTGCAGCACATTACAGAGTACATAGTCATGTCACTGACTGTCCTCAGAGGGGCTCACACACTAATCCTACCATAGTCATAGTCTAATGTCCTACCATATTATTATTATGTATTTATAGCACTGACATCTTCTGCAGCACTTTACAGAGTACATAGTCATGTCACTGACTGTCCTCAGAGGAGCTCACAATCTAATCCTACCATAGTCATAGTCTAATGTCCTACCATATTATTATTATGTATTTATATAGCACTGACATCCCCTGCAGCACATTACAGAGTACATAGTCATGTCACTGACTGTCCCCAGAGGAGCTCACACTCTAATCCTACCATAGTCATAGTCTAATGTCCTACCATATTATTATGTATTTATATAGCACTGACATCTCCTGCAGCACATTACAGAGTACATAGTCATGTCACTGACTGTCCTCAGAGGAGCTCACAATCTTATCCTACCATAGTCCTAGTATAATGTCCTACCATATTATTATTATGTATTTATATAGCACTGACATCTCCTGCAGCACATTACAGAGTACATAGTCAGGTCACTGACTGTCTCAGAGGAGCTGACAATCTAATCCTACCACAGTCATATGTCTATATCGTAGTCTAGGGCCAATTTAGGGGGAAGCCAATACACTTATCTGAATGTTTTTGGGATGTGGGAGGAAACCGGAGTGCCTGGAGGAAATCCATGCAGACACGGGGAGAACATACAAACTCCATGCAGATAGAGCCCTTGCAGGGATTCGAACCAGGGACCCAGCGCGCTGCAAGGCAAGAGTGCTTCCCACCATGACACCAATTTAATAGTAGTTGTGCCTGCACCCAGGCCCGGATTTACATCACAGGAGTATATAGGGACAGATGTCCTGGCACCTTAGACTTCACCCTCCATGAACCTACAAACCCATCAAACCGCACCACAAATGGGCTGGCTGGCCTAGCTGTCAGTTCTCCCTTACTTCCCTTGCCCGTCATAGGTAGCCACAGGTGCCCCTGAACACTGAGTGTACATCTGACTACCTAATGAAGGTACTACTACTGAAGAGAGATCTCATCAGTGGAATGCAGAGAGCTGGGTCAGTAACCTCTCATCTACACTCTCATCTGGACACTGCATAGGGAAGGAAGGAGGGAGGCGCTCCAGGAGGGGAGTGAGCCACCCTTACATCATCAGGTGCCTGTAGGCATGAGCCTACAGTGCCTTATGGAAAATCATCGCTATAGCTGTAATTAATATTAAGGTCTATGGCAGCCCCAAAATCAGGCATTGTGTGGTGCCTTTCCCCTCCTCTACATGGGGCCCTATAGTCAGCTCAGCCAATCCCAGCATAGATGAGCTGTGATTGGATGCCAGTACTATGTTGGATTAAATTATTTCAGTTCTCTGGGGGGCATTAATCCAATCATTTTCCAGACATGACCGGATGGGGATGGTCCATGAATTGTAAATGTTGGTGCACTTTGCATGCAGCTTGCAACCGGACCAAATGCAGCTGCTGGTCATGTGTTGGCCCTATTCCATGCTGCATACAATTTGCATGCATGTGGAGGCAGTGGCACCCCATTGGGCATGTGTAGAGAGAGGCTGGTGTCAGGTCTCCATGCTGCATACAATTTGCATGCATGTGGAGGCAGTGGCACCCCATTGGGCATGTGTAGAGAGAGGCTGGTGTCAGGGCTCCCTGCTGCATACAATTTGCATGCATGTGGAGGCAGTGGCACCCCAGTGGGCATGTGTAGAGAGAGGCTGGTGTCAGGTCTCCATGCTGCTTACAATTTTCATGCATGTGGAGGCCGTGGCACCCCAGTGGGCATGTGTAGAGAGAGGCTGGTGTCAGGTCTCCATGCTGCATACAATTTGCATGCATGTGGAGGCAGTGGCACCCCAGTGGGCATGTGCAGAGAGAGGCTGGTGTCAGGGCTCCCTGCTGCATACAATTTGCATGCATGTGGAGGCAGTGGTACCCCAGTGGGCATGTGCAGAGAGAGGCTGGTGTCAGGTCTCCATGCTGCATACAATTTGCATGCATGTGGAGGCAGTGGCACCCCAGTGGGCATGTGTAGAGAGAGGCTGGTGTCAGGTCTCCATGCTGCATACAATTTGCATGCATGTGGAGGAAGTGGCACCCCATTGGGCATGTGTAGAGAGAGGCTGGTGTCAGGTCTCCATGCTGCATACAATTTGCATGCAGGTGGAGGCAGTGGCACCCCATTGGGCATGTGTAGAGAGAGGCTGGTGTCAGGTCTCCATGCTGCATACAATTTGCATGCATGTGGAGGCAGTGGCACCCCATTGGGCATGTGTAGAGAGAGGCTGGTGTCAGGGCTCCATGCTGCATACAATTTGCATGCATGTGGAGGCAGTGGCACCCCAGTGGGCATGTGTAGAGAGAGGCTGGCCTGGTGTCAGGACTCCCTGCTGTACAGCAATGCCAGTGAGCTGGATGATGATGTATGAGTGCAGGCAGCTCAGTGACATGAGTGACAGATCAGCTGACCAGGACCCCCCATTCCTGCCCAGTCTTGTCTCTCTCACCCCCCAGCAAGCTCTCCATGTGAGCTGCAGCTCTGGTTGCTAGGGACAGTGCGTCCATGGCAACCTCCTTTTCCCATACACGGCTCTGACACTCGGCCCCGCCCAGCCTCCCCGCCACTGGCCAGCTGTCAGAGAGACCCCGCCCCGCTCTAGCAGGGCTGACCGCTGACTGGCTGAGAGGAGTGTCAGTCCGGGAGAGGCTGGTGCTGTGCCAGGAACGGCAAGCTTAGGAGAGATGCTCAGAGGTGCTGCCAGCAGGTGATAGAGAGAGAGAGATCAGCTGTCTGCCTGTCTGCAGGTGAGTCCTCCATCCCCATCACTGCCTGCTTACTTCTCCCTGTCACTGCCTGCTTACTTCTCCCTATCACTGCCTGCCTGCATACTGCTCCCTATCACTGCCTGCCTGCTTACTTCTCCCTATCACTGCCTGCCTGCATACTGCTCCCTATCACTGCCTGCCTGCTTCCCATCACTGCCTGTCTGCTCCTCATCACTGCCTGCCTGCATACTGCTCCCTATCACTGCCTGCCTGCTTCCCATCACTGCCTGTCTGCTCCTCATCACTGCCTGTCTGCATACTGCTCCCTATCACTGTCTGCTTACTGCTCCCCATCACTGCCTGCCTGCATACTGTTCCCTGTAACTGCCTGCCTGCTCCCCATCACTGCCTGCCTGCATACTGCTCCCTATCACTGCATACTGCTTGCCTGCATATTGCTCCCCATCACTGCCTGTCTGTATACTGCTCCCTATCACTGCCTGCAGGGGAGAGAGATCTGCTGTCTACCTGTCTGCAGGTAAGTCACCCATCACTGTCTCTATCACTGCCTGTGTGCTGTTCCTTGCCACTGTCTGTCTGCATACCATTCCGTCTGTCTGCCTGCTATTCCCTGACACTGCCTGTCTGCATATTATCCCTATTACTGCCTTCAGGAAAGTACTCCATCTCTGTCTGCATCCTGTTTCCTGCAACTGCCTGCATACTATTCCCCATCACTGTCTGCATGATATTCTCTGCCTGCATACTGTTCCCTATCATTGTCTGCATATTATTCCTATCACTGCTTTCATGTGAGTCCTAGTCCAGCCTGCATGCTATTCCCCATCACTACCTGTATGCCTTTCCTCATCACTGCCTGCATACTGTTCCCTGTCTACTTGTCTGCATGCTATTCCCCATCACTGCCTGCATGCTGTTCCCTGTCTACTTGTCTGCATGCTATTCCCCATCACTGCCTGCATACTGTTCCCTGTCTACTTGTCTGCATGCTATTCCCCATCACTGCCTGCATGCTGTTCCCTGTCTACTTGTCTGCATGCTATTCCCCATCACTGCCTGCATACTGTTCCCTGTCTACTTGTCTGCATGCTATTCCCCATCACTGCCTGCATGCTGTTCCCTGTCTACTTGTCTGCATGCTATTCTCCATCACTGCCTGCATGCTGTTCCCTGTCTACTTGTCTGCATGCTATTCCCCATCACTGCCTGCATGCTGTTCCCTGTCTACTTGTCTGCATGCTATTCCCCATCACTGCCTGCATACTGTTCCCTGTCTACTTGTCTGCATGCTATTCCCCATCACTGCCTGCATACTGTTCCCTGTCTACTTGTCTGCATGCTATTCTCCATCACTGCCTGCATGCTGTTCCCTGTCTACTTGTCTGCATGCTATTCCCCATCACTGCCTGCATACTGTTCCCTGTCTACTTGTCTGCATGCTATTCCCCATCACTACCTGCATGCCATTCCCCATCACTGCCTGCATGCTGTTCCCTGTCTACTTGTCTGCATGCTATTCCCCATCACTGCCTGCATACTTTCCTGTCTACTTGTCTGCATGCTATTCCCCATCACTGCCTGCATACTGTTTCCTGTCTACTTGTCTGCATGCTATTCCCCATCACTGCCTGCATGCTGTTCCCTGTCTACTTGTCTGCATGCTATTCCCCATTACTGCCTGCATGCTGTTCCCTGTCTACTTGTCTGCATGCTATTCCCCATCACTGCCTGCATGCTGTTCCCTGTCTACTTGTTTGCATGCTATTCCCCATTACTGCCTGCATGCTGTTCCCTGTCTACTTGTCTGCATGCTATTTCCCATTACTGCCTGCATGCTGTTCCCTGTCTACTTGTCTGCATGCTATTCCCCATTACTGCCTGCATGCTGTTCCCTGTCTACTTGTCTGCATGCTATTCCCCATCACTGCCTGCATGCTGTTCCCTGTCTACTTGTCTGCATGCTATTCCCCATTACTGCCTGCATGCTGTTCCCTGTCTCACTGCTAAGGCTAGGTTGACATTGGGAAATGCATTCTGTTCCCTGTGAAAACAGGATCGGAGCAGAGCAGATAAGTTGTACATTGTGCCAGCGTTGCGCTGAATACTCTGCAATAAACAGTCAATGAAAAGTAAAAAGAAGAGAACTGATAGCATACATATTTTACATCTCTCAAAATTAGTAAACAACCAATCAGTAATTAAAAATCTATAAACATCTGTGCACATCGTCTTTTGCCCTTATGGTGTCCTCAGGTGGCAGAGTGTCAGCTCTTCAGCCCAATGTGATTGCATTCATCCGTGGGAGGATAGTGTCGGGTTAGCATTTTGTTTGAACAAATGAGCCCATATTTAATTCATTAGTCCAGGCTGATCTCAGGCTATAGTGCGGTCAGGGGTTGCCATGCCTACCTCCCTAACATGTGGTCATACCACAGGAGCCATAGTGACCAATCAGACAACAGCTCTCATCTCCACACTAGCAACCCAGGGAAACGCAAACCTGATTGGTTACTCAGCTTTGCTTAATTATTCAGGCTAAAGGAACTGTCAGGCTAAATAAGTGAGAGGGATATGGAAGCTGCCATATTTATTTCCTTTTACACAATACCAGTTGCCTGGCTATCCTGCTAATCCTCGGCCTCTAATACATTTAGCCATAGACCCTAAACAAGCATGCAGCAGATCAGATGTTCCTGACAAAAATCTGACAAGATTTTCTGTATGGCCTAGTGCACACCAGAGCGGTTTGGCTGCGGTTTGCGATCCGCTTGCGGGTGCGGAATCCGCTTGGGTAATGTATTTCAATGGGCTGGTGCACACCAGAGCGGTAGGGCGTTTTGCAGAAACGCATACTCCTGGGCTGCTGCAGATTTTGGATTGCGGAGGCGTTTCTGCCTCCAATGTTAAGTATAGGAAAACCGTAAACCGCTCTGAAAAACGCCTGTTCAGAGCGGTTTTGCAGGCGTTTTTTGTTACAGTAGCTGTTCAGTAACAGCTTTACTGTAACAATACATGAAATCTACTACATCAAAAATGCTTCACAAAACCGCAAAACGCTAGCTGAAACGCTGCCGAAAAAGAAGAAAAAGCGTTTCAAAATCTGCTAGCATTTTGAGGATCTGCTAGCGGTTTTTGGTGTGCACCAGGCCTAAGCTTGTTTCTGGTGTGGGATTTAGATACTACTGAAGTCAGTAAGCTCAGCAGTATGCCAGGCAACTAGTATTGTTTAAAAGGAAATAAATATGGCAGCCTCCCTATCCCTCTCAGGGCCCTTTTCCACTAGAGGTGATTGTGGTTGTTGAATCGCAAAATCGCAAAACACTAGCGATTTTAAAATCGCTAGGGTTTGCTAAACAACATAGGAATCGCGGTAGGTCATATCCACTACCACGATTCGATTTTTAGAAAAGCGCATACGCTAGCGATTGCTAGTGGAAAAGGGCCCTTAGGGCTGGAACCCACTAGAGAGCTTTTTTGAGCATTTAGGGAGCGCTTTAAATCGCTAGCGATTTCCCTAAACACTCTGCCAATGTAAATAAATATAACAAATTCCATATAACAAATGCGATTAGCAAAATCACAATGGCAGGACATGTAGCATCTTGGGAGCGTTTGCGCTTTAATGTAATATATTGAAGCGCTGGCAAATCGCTCATGAATCACTACACATAGCAATTTGTGTGCGGTTTTAAATTACTGCAAACTGTAATAGACGTTAAAATCATTTGAAAGGACCAATTAGAAACACTAATCGCAAATCGCTATCACAATTGCCGGCAAGAAGCTTACACTTTTTAAAATCGCCGGAAAACACTGAATGAAATCGCCTACAAAACGCTACTTAAAAACGCTAGCGATTTGTAATGGATTCCAGGCCTTATGGCCCATACTCACGGGCAACATTTGTCGCAAGTCGCTAGCACACGGGAGCGTGTGCGCGACAGACCAGCGACAGCACGTCGCCGGGTCCCTCCGCATACACACAGCAGCAGAGGGATTAGCGATGCGGCGGAAGCTGTTGCCGACGTACCTCCCCCCGCCGGAAGCTCCGTGTGATGGCTATAGGTTGCTGTCGCTAGTCCGCATACACACGCGGACTAGCGACAGTTGCGGCGAAGTTGCGGCAGCGACTGTAGCCAGGCGATTGACCGTGCCAATCGCCTGGCGACAGGAGCGACGGTTCGGGGTGCGCGAGCCATACTCATGGGCGACCTGTCGCTGCAACACGCGCATGCCACATGGTTGCGGCGACAATTGTAGCCCGTGAGTATGGGCCATTAGTTCGGGTGTCCTTTAAAAGAACCACAAAACATCCAGTTCTTGTGCTCTGACCTCTATAAAACATCTTGTACTGTCACTCTGAAACTCCCTATCCATCACTGGATTTTAAACTTTCTTTGATAATCTTAAAAAACAAAAAGAGGGCCCCTAGCCCATAACAATATTTTATCCGGTTGGACACATAAACTGGCGTTTGCTGAAATTTAGGTTCGGAGAGCGAATGTGGGCTGACATATTTATTTAATTTTAGATAATACCAGTTGCCTGGTTGTCCTGCTGATCCTCTGCCTCTAATACATGTAGCCACAGTCCCTGAACAAGCATGCAAATCAGATGTTTTTTTTGGCTAGAAGCGCACTTTGCAGAATTGCATGCAGGTTTTTTTTCAGTTGTGCACTCCCGAAAAACACCTGCGATTCTGGAAAGGGTGCCCCCAGCCAAAAAGGAATAGCTACATTCAGGTCAGTGAGTCAGACACTACTGTTGTCTAAACGATCAGCAGGACTGCCAGGCAACTAGCATTGTTTTAAAAGGAAATAAATATGGCGCCCTCCATTTCCCTCTCAGGTTCCCTTTAAAGGTTGGGGAGTGTCAAGCAGATTTGAGAAGTGAGTTCCAGAGGAGGGGAGAAGCACTTGAGAAATCCTGCAGGCAGGAGGTGGCGAGGGTGATTCAGAAGAGAGAGTCACTAGCAGAGACCGAAGGTATAGCCTCCCCCTCCCAGCATGCTGGATAGGAGCGTACGCTGTTGCTCAGTACACAGCTCGCAGTGGTATTGTCAGGTTACACAGTATTTATAGGAGATGTTCTCGCTGTTCTGAACGCCGGTCTCAGCGCTGGGAGCGCGGTGATCCCTGTGGGTGGCCAGCAAATCAGGAGGGAGACTGTAAAACGAGAGGAGAAACTCGATCTCTTATTATCTCAGCATTGCACAGGATTAATAAGCACTGACACGCTTTTTATCAGCGCGTAATTGTAGCTATCACCATCCCAGTCTATTGTGGGCCGCAAAATCCTCCACTCCGAGGGGGAGATTTACCACAGGAGACGCTTTCACCCCGGGTAATATGAACCTGAGATTGCTTTAAACGTTACAGCTGCGATCGAGATGCTCACGTTATTTTACCCAAACATTTCTCTGCACTGGATTGGTGGTTTGAAGCGTTCACATTCCGAAGGGTTAAATTATTTCTTGAGGGAATAAATAGCAGGCAAGACTGGGGTCTGATTCACAACACATTACCGTATCTAATTATCACATATATTAGTAACTATATTTATTCCATATCTTTTCAGCAAAAAACTTACTCTATATACTCAAGTATAAGTCTAGAAATTTAGGTCTGATTCATTTCATAAAAGTATAGGGGTCAATTTATAGGAGTCATGGGCAACACTGAGCACAAGGGGTAATGTGTGTACTAATAGTGACATTCCCATTTGCAGCAATTTACCCAGTAGTAAGTGATACTTTGAGGAAAGGAAATGCCAAACAGGTGTGACAGTTCTGGCCACAACAATTAGCAAGGAAAGGTGTGTGTGTGTGTGTGTGTGTGTGGGGGGGTGCTGGGCTGCAGGAAGGGGAGTGAATAATTGCAGCACTTGGGGGCTTAGAGGAGGTATTGGCTGCACTTGGGGGGGACAGGAGGGGTTAGTGGCTGCAATAATGTACGCAGTTCAGTCATTAGCCCCTCCTCCAAGGGCAGCCATTAACTTTGCTGGGTAGACTTATACTTGAGTCATTAAAAAAATCCAGCTTATAAGAGGGTTGAATATTGGGGTCAATTTATAGACAAGGTCGACTTACATTCGAGTATACAGTATATAGTACTACCAATAAACCTTATTAACTTAAAGGATAACTGAAGTGAGAGTGATATGGAGGCTGCCACGTTTATTTCCTTTTAAACAATACCAGTTGCCTGGCAGCCCTGCTGGTCTATTTGGCTGCAGTAATGTCTGAATCACAACAGAAACAAGCATGAAGCTAATCTTGTCAGATCTGACAATGTCAGAAACGCCTGATCTGCTGCATGCTTGTTCAGGGGCTGTGGCTAAAAGTATTACAGGCAGAGGATCAGCAGGACTGCCAGGTAATTGGTATTGCTTAAAAGAAAATAAATATGGCAGCCTCCATGTCACATTTGTGAGGCACTGTAGTGACATCTAGTAGAACGCAGTCAATTATTATTTTCCTGGCTTCAGCATCAGAAAAGCTTCCTATATCTATATATTGCTGTATATTAGTATGTAGCTCCGCCCTCCCACTGATGCTTGGCCTAGGCTGATTAACTATCTGGAATTCTCACCCCCAGAGCAATTTTGGGAGACCAGGTATATTTTACGCTGGCTGTGGAGTTCTCAGAAACAAACATTCCGCAGACATCAACTGCCAGCAGTAAAGATGTCACCACCGGTGATACATTTTAGAATGTAAATCAGGTAGAAGGATATTTTTTTTTTAGAATGGGAAACACTGATTAAATAAATTATAAATTAATGTTGTATTTTCTCTACAGTTCCTCTTTAAATTGGCATTACTTTTTTCATGTTAAATTTTTGCATATAGCATGCTTAAAATGTTTTTATAATGATTAGGATAGATAATCCTGGAGAGACGTTTTATGACTCTATTCCACACGATGCAATTTCCCACCAGATCGATGGGTCGAAACCATAATTTCCGGTAACAATAACGGGATCGATTTTGTGTAGTAGTGATCTAAAATCGATCCAGTTATCGATCGGGAGCAGAACGGACATGCTGGAAATGATTGATCTGATGAGAAATTGTTCTTCCTCCAGATCTTTACTGCTGTCTGTGGCACCAGTTATGGGATTCCTCCATTTAAAACGTCTGTATGGTAACACCTTCTAGGGTTCCTATATAGTAACTTCTTCATATGTTACTATGCAGCATCCACTAGGGGGCTGGTCATCAGCATTGGGGCAATAACACTATCAGCCCCCTAGTGGAGGCTTTATAGTATAATGTGCATGCTGCAATCCAGAGGGAGGAGCCAATGAATGGGGGGAGGGGGCTATTCTTACTGTACACTTACCTACTCTCCCCTTGCTGCCCCTCACATCAGCTCACCGTCTAACTGGCCTATCATAGTTTACAGATACATTTGTGTGACGCCAGTTATTCTACCACTATGAGTTTTGGTTGTGGGAGGAAACCAGAGCTTCAGGAGAAAACCCACATCAATACAGGGAGATTATACAAACTTATAAATTTCCACCCAGATGACCAATGCTGATATAAATCTAACCATAAACATTCACACTAACAGGTTATCATCTTCTGTCTATAAGACACGGAGGACTATGTGCAATGCTTTCAGTCCTGCCGATCTCTTTTGGCTGCAGTAGTGGCTGAATCACACACCTGAAACAAGCATGCAGCTAATCCAGTCTGACTTCAGTCAGAGCACCTGATCTGCTGCATGCTTGTTCAGGGGTTATGGCTAAACGTATTAGAGGCACAGGATCAGCTGGTCAGCCAGGCAACCTCCAATGTTTAAGGCTGCTTACACACCAAGACGTTACAGGCGCACGTTAGTGCAGCCTGTAACGCTCCCCCAACGCACAGCAATGTAACACAAGTGGGCTGTTCACACAGCCCACGTTGCGTTACATGTAACGCTGCACGTTCTCCGGAAAGTGCAGCATGCTACGGCGTTAGAGCGGCTATAGCCGCGTTAGACTGTTTGCACATGCTCAGTGGGGGGCGGAGAGGAGGCGGGGAGAGCCAGCTACAGTAGCCGCGCACATGGCTACTTAATATTCACTGCACTGGCGGCCGCTGATTGGCCGGCGGGACCACGTGATGCGGAGTGTCTCGCTCCGCATCACGTGGTCCCGCCAGCCAATCAGCGCCACTCTGGGAGACCTTATAGGAATCGAGCCGCCTAACGCGGCTCACTCTACCGTCGGCTCTTGCAGCACCATACGTTGTGTTAGGTGCACGTTATGCGACCTTAACGTGGCACCTAATGCAACGTCTTGGTCTGCAAGAAGCCTTAAGGGTGAAAATAAGTGAAAATAAAGTTATGATAGTGAAGTGAAAATAAACTTATGATATAACTAGCTGATGGCCCGGCATTGCCCGGATATGTATTTGGCTGGTGTTGGCTCCGCCCACTTTTTCTAACCCTAACACACAATTATTCAATGACCAAGTTTGTGAGCTTTGTCGTCTTTGGCATCAATCATTTGCATTGAAATGAAACAAATCTGATTGGCTGTTTGTGGCTCCACCCCCTTTTCTGAATTTGAACCCCAGTCACCCAATGACCAACTGTAGCAGGTTTGAGGCTTGTGCCATTATCAGTACAAGAATGGCAGCAATTATATATTCCCCTTGAAAATCAATAGATGAATTTTGATTGGCTTTTGTAGGCTCCACCCACTTTTCTGAATATTCATCCCAGTCACCCAGTGACCAACTGTGCAAAGTGTGAGAACCCTACCATTAAAGAGAACCCGAGGTGGGAATTACTTATACTATTGGGGCACAGAGGCTGGTTGTGCACACTAAGACCAGCCTCTGTTGCCCCATCGTGTGCCTCCATGTCCCCCCTGCTCGCCGCTATAGACCCCGCAGTGCTGGCGACACGCAGCGTGTTGCCAGCACAATATTTACCTTGCGCTGTCTGTCCGCGCCGCTCCCCCGCCTCCTCCGCATTGCCGCTACCCGCCCGCGTCACTTCCCTCCTATCAGCGGTAGGGAAGGGACACGGGCGGGTGCGCCGATACGGAGGAGGCGGGGGAGCAGCGCTGACACACAGCGCTTAGGTAAACATTGAGCTGGCAACACGCTGCGTGTCGCCAGCACTGCGGGGTCTATAGCGGCGAGCAGGGGGGACATGGAGGCACACGATGGGGCAACAGAGGCTGGTCTTAGTGTGCACAACCAGCCTCTGTGCCCCAATAGTATAAGTAATTCCCACCTCGGGTTCTCTTTAACAGTGTAAGAATAGCTGCAGTTTACATTTCCCCGTGAAATTTGTATTTGTCTCCGCCCACTTTTTGGTTATGGGGATAAAAAGTATCCTACATGTTATTCCAGGTAATGTACTATGTGTGTGCCAAATTTCATTCAAATCCGTTCAGCCATTGTTGTGTGATTGAATAACAAACATCCAAACTTTCGCATTTATAATATTAGTGAGATGATCTGTATGTGTAGTACAGCTAAAAAATAGAACATTGGTAGCGAAGAAAAGAGTTTCATATTGTTTCCAATACAGGATGAGTTCAGTTGTTATCTATGCACAAGAGCTTCTCTGAGCTCCCTGGCTAAATTAAGGTGGCCATACACTGGTCGATTTGCCATCAGATCCAACCAACAGATAGATCCCTCTGAATCTGCAGTAAAGGTGGCCATACGATCCCTCTCTGATCAAACAGATTGTCAATCGATTTCAGCCTGAAACCGATCACGATCTGTGGAGCTGCTGCCGCCCGCATACATTACCTGCTCCGGCCAGCGCGAGTCCCCTGTCACCGCTGTCTTCTTTTTCTCCGCTCCGGCTACTGAACTTCCTGTCCAGGGTAAGTTTAAACAGTAGAGGGCGCTCAACTGATTAAACATCCTGCCGGGATAGGAAGTTCTGTGTAGCTCTGGAGCCCGAAGCGGAGAAGACCAGGGGACTCGCGCCGGCTGGAGAAGGTAATGTATTACCCGCTGTATTGCGTCGGTCGTCGGGCATTCGAACGCCGCTAACGACGCACTCCCGACCCGCCGGCGACCGAGAAAAATCTTCTGCACGGATGGGTCGATGGGAATCGACGGGAACGATCGATTTCGGACGGAAATCGATCATTCTGTCAGCGGTGTGCGCTGCTATTTCACAGCCGTTTCGATCACTGTGATCGAAACGGCTGTATATCGGCGGGAAAATCGTTAGGTGTATGGGCCCCTTAAGTCAGAGAGCAGTGCTATTTTCTGAAGCACATCAAGGAAACAGTGAAAGACAACTTCAGATAAGATTTTAATGCAGGGAATTTCAAAGAATCAATAGCTCTGCTCTGTTTCCTAGCTTAAAATGCAGAGTGCAGTTTGTAAACAGCAAATATGACAGAATGATGCAATTTTATAAAAAAAAAGGTTATATAACGGAAATTAAAAACATGATACTCATTAATGTTCAGTTAATGATCCACACTAAAGTTCATTATATCATGTCGTTTTCGCTTCAGTGTCACTTTCAAAGGAAATAAATATGGCAGCCTCCATATGTCTCTCACCTCAGGTTCCGTTTAGTGCAGCTCTGAGCCTGCGAAGTGTACACAGATTCATTCGGTTAATAACAGAGGTGTAAAAAAGACTGTCTCTGATTGGCCACTTCGCTGACCACAGATGAAAATGATGGACAGGAGGAGTTCATGTTTATAAATACAATTATCCTCAAAACAAAAAACATATTGAGATCAGGAGGTGAGAAAGTACAGAAAAGGCAAGATAAGGTGAAATACTGTACATAATATACACTGTTATAGAGCTGGGAATAATAGGTTTACTACACAGCAATTACAGCAATGATTCCCCAAAGCCTGTGAGGTTGCATGCCAGAGGTCTATTGTTGTGCATGGCTCAGATTCTGATGTGCCTTTGTTGGTCTGTCTTGTGCCCGGCAATGCCGGTGATGGTGTAACTGACTCATGAGTGTTGCTACCAACATCGTTAATTAATTATAAACTGTCAGGATTTAAACCACCTCATTCATTCTCCACCGTCTTTGTCTTGCAGAGGATAGTGGTGACTCCACTCCATCCAGCATGGAGATTCTGGGTTCAACCCTGACATCTACCTATGCTCGGCCTAGGCCAACGCCGACCAACTTCCTGCCGGCCATCTCCACAATGGCCTCCAGCTACAAGAACCGCTTCCCCCACTATACACTGAGCCACAGCTTGAGTCTTCCCTGGAGACCCAGCACCTACTACAAAGTAGCCTCAACCACCCCAACGTTGGCACCGCTCACCAAGAGCGCTCCCGGCCTAAGCCCCGCTCAGATCTTGCCCTTTGCCGCCAACCGAACTGCACTTTTCACCCGGTACTCCCCCGATGACTGGTACAAGTCTAACGAGAGCAATTACAGAGAGTCCGAGTCCTCCAGACGCAGCGCGGAGAGGCTGAGGGTGGACACCAGCCGACTCATACAGGAGAAGGACCAGAAGACCAGGAGGGTTCAGAGTGACACCAGTAAGGACTTGGGGGAACGGGCCAATGACATTTCTTTTTGGAAATCAGAGATCATTCATGAGATCGACCAGATGATTGGTGAGACTAATGCTTTGTCAGAAATCAAGAGACGTTTGGAAAGAGCCCTCACCGAAACAGAAGGACCTCTACAGGTGAGCCAATTATTTAGAGGGTTTTTTTTACAGGGTATGTCCCTGAAATGACACCCTTACCTGTTAGAAGGAAACAGTGATGTACAGATGAAGGGGGGAGGGGAAAAATGGGTTAACCAAGCTTAGAGTAGCATGTTACTTATATACACTGTATTTTTCGGACTATAAGATGCTCCTGACCATAAGACACATCTAGGTTTAGAGGACAGAAACCAGGGGAAAAATTATATACTAAACCTGGTGCATCCATAGTGAAGGGGCATCTTGTAGATTATGTCCCCTTTGTACCTCTTATGTCTCCCTGTGTCCTCCTCCTACTCCCTTGTGTCCTCCTCTGTCCCCCATGTGTCCTCCTGTCCCCCTGTGTGTCCTCCTCTGTCCCCCTGTGTCCTCCTCTGTCCCCCTGTGTGTCCTCCTCTGTCCCCTTTGTGTCCTCTATGCCCCTTTGTGTCCCCCTCTATGCCCCTTTGTGTCCCCATGTGTCTGCCTCTGTCCTCCTTGTGTCGTCCTCTATGCCCCTTTGTGTCCCCCTGTGTGCTCCAGTACAGGGAATCCCCAATATTGCGGCGGGTTGGAGGTTCGTACCGAGAGGCGTTCACAAGTCAGGAACTCCCTGCATTTGGACTATAAGACACAGTGACTTTTTCCCCCTACTTTTGGGGGAGAAAAAATTAGTCTTATAGTCCAAAAAATACAGTATATACCAAGACAACTTCAGGAGAGGTGCCCAAGAAGGGTAAAATAAGGAATGAAGGATTTGCAAATAGTGATCCTGATACAGTAACTTTTCTCCTGAATTTGTTCTTCCTTTTTCAACCACTAACAAGTAAAGTGTATTTAGAATACCGTAGCTTGTCCGGAATTTACCAAAGTTTGATATTAGTTTTCTTACCTACTCTTTTAGTAGCTTTTCACTTGATAGGTGCAGGAAAAATGGCTTAAGCCCCATACACACATTCAACAGTGGTATTTTAGGCTCTCACATCTTTTCTTGTGAAACACCTAAAAAAAATATTGTTCTATTGTTCAAGCAGCTGATAAGACTGATAAGAAGTCAAGAAGTGATAAGAAGTCAATCCAAATGTTAAATTGACTTCTTATCAGTCTTGTCAGCTGCTTGAACAATAGCAAGAGATTTTTTTTTTAGGTGTTTCACAAGAAAAGTTGTAAGGGCCTGATGCTGGATCCACACGGTGCGTTCGCGCACTCGATTTCCCGCTCGATTCCCGTAGATTCGTTTATTTCCAACATGTCCGATTTGGATTTCGATGGATCGTTAGGTCGATTCGGCATACTTTGCATGCGAAACGACCTAACGATCCATCGAAATCCAAATCGGACATGTTGGAAATAAACAAATCGACGGGAATCGAGCGGGAAATCGAGTGCGCGAACGCACCGTGTGGATCCAGCATAAAGACTGCTGTTGAGTGTGTGTATGGGGCTTACAGACAAATGTTACAACAAGACAAGACAAGACAAGACAAATAACATTTATATTGCGCTTTTCTCCTTGCGGACTCAAAGCGCCAGAGCAGAGCAGCAGCCACTAGGGCGCGCTCTATTGGCAGTAGCAGTGTAAGGGAGACTTGCCAAAGGTCTCCTACTGAATTAGTGCTGGCTTACTGAACAGGCAGAGCCGAGATTCGAACCCTGGTCTCCTGTGTCAGAGGCAGAGCCCTTAACCATTACACCATCAGCCAACAACAATGAGCCATAAGCGGGGAAATTTGGAGCGCTGAAAACTCCCAAGCTGCAGAAATTAGACCGTATAAACCTGAGGAAAGCGCTTTACCTGGATGAAACGCGGTGTGCGAAAAACTATACGGCCCTAAATCAATATTTTAGAGATTTCTTCCAAAATAAGTTTTTACATGTTATCTTTAAAATATGTACTGTCACTTTCAGATGACGACATAGTCATTGTTCTGTGCTTTCACTAGGAGATGTGGAGATTCGGTCTCCTGTGGCAGTCTGTGTGCCAAACCTTTGCTAAGCAACTGCTGACATAGAATTCATTACAAGATAAAATGTTATTCTTTAGTCTTATGCAATCCAGAAAAATGCAGCCACGTTCCTTCCAAGGCTGTGCAGTGACGCTGGAGGCCAGTTGGTCGCTATAAGACGTATCAGATCACCATTACAGGGTGGTGTCAACCAACAGTGACCTACCTGTCCTATACACCCTCATACATGCAGCGCTAAGAGCCTAGTGTGTGTACAGCTACCCAAAGATATTGTGTAATGGTCCGCTGCAGCTAAACAAAGAGCAACAGACAAGCCCATTGTGTTCATACTTATCCGCCCTGCCATGAAGCAATACCTGCTGCACAGCTATAGCTGATAGTGTGTCTGTACAACACTCGCTCCCCACACTGTCACCCTGATTATGGAACAAAGACTTTATGGGCGACACTGAAGTGCCGGGCGTCCGGGGCTAACGCTTGGTCGGGCAAGTCCTCTCCTCCTCTCACAGTTTGTACTGTTATGCACTCAGGGTTTTTATTGTACAGCACTGTGTAGTATGTTTGCCCTTTTGGACCTGAACTCAGAACTTCCTCTCTACTCTAAAAGATAAACAACAGCATAACAACCTTTACAGGAAAAAAAAACATTTTTTTTGTTACAGCTGATACAAATCCTGCAAGAAATTTGCAGTGTGTCTACTTCCTACTTTCATGAAAGCAGACATGGGGTTAACATCCTGTGCTTACAAATTAGCTACTCTGCCATGGCAGAGGAGATTCCCGAGCTGACAGCTAAGAGATCAAATTAAAACGTGTGATTAGTCACAGATGAGGGGGGATTAGACAGGCTAAACTCTCTAAATACATACAGGGTGCATTTCTCTACGTTTTCCTTTTGTCCAGTTCAGGTCCACTTTAAAGGTGAATATGGATTGTTATTGGAGGATGAGAGGAGAGGGGGAAGCTAACTCTGCTGGAAACACTATTGATTGGAATATATTTTGTACATTCGTAATTTTCCTGAAGAATGGTCCCTTGGCAGTAGGGGGCGTAACTAGAAATTACTGGGCCCCCCTGCGAAACTTTGGATGGGGCCCCCTCCCACCAAGGGGGCTGGGTGATGTACACAAGACCCTGCTGCACACTGAATGGGGACGGTCTACAAATCTTTGTCTGCAAAACTTTTTATGATTACTTATCACTGGCTGAGCAGATGCAGTCATTAGAACAATTGTGCAGAGAGCAGAACATTTTTTCTCTCCATGCCCCTAGTTGTCAGTCTCTCAAGACGGGGCCCCCTGTGGCTTCCGGGCCCCCCTGCAGCTGCATCCCTTGCAGGGTCTATTGTTACGCCCCTGCTTGGCAGGCATCTATTCTCACAACCCCACATAAACACTAAACACATTCGCTAGACCAAACCAGGCATTTTGTGCTTATCAGAAGCTTGACGCCTTCATGGACAACCTTAAAATTCCTCCAGACAACCTGAGATTATCCTGTTATCTGATAGTTTATGGGCAGTTCAGGTCAGTGGTGATCAGAGATGAACATACAGATCTACCTTGATCAGCGATGGTCAAAGAGATGAAAATAATTCTGACTTGCATGCACATTTATTGCAAATGATATGCAACGTGGAGTTGGGCCAATTAAACCCACTCCCTGCTGGTTCTGACCAGCCCAGGTCTAAAGGTTCGTATACACGTCCGATAAAGATCGTTCGTTACGAACGATTCGTGACGTTTACACGATATTCAAATTAGACGGAAAAGATCGTTCGTAATGAACGATTGTGTACACACGTGAACGATATAAGTATAAAGTACTGAACGACGAACGATTAAAAAATGCGTGCGCAAACGGAAGTGACGTTATGACAGGCAATAAGAACATGCGTTATCGGACGATCTTTGTACACACTGCAACGATTGAACGATTATCTTTCGAAAAAATCCGCCGGGTTGGATCGGTCCGATTGAACGATAACGATCGTTATCGTTCACAAAAACGATCGTTCACACTTTTTGAACGCACGATTATCGTTCCGATTGTCGTTATCGTTCGTTTTTTAACGATCGTTATCGTACGTGTGTACTCAGCTTTAGTTGCACACAGTTTACATTCAATTTGCATACAACTGGGAATAATTTGCAGCTCAACTTTATTCATGAAATAATCTCGTCTCTGTAGGCTTTCCCAATCTATGCCAGCCATCTCATTCCTGATCCTGCACAGGGGACAACGGCACTGCCCAGATTTTCTGGTTGATCGATTACCCTCTATGAAGGACTGTATAAAAGAACACCTGTGAGTTCTAGATGTCCTCAGACATTGGTCTCTAAGTGTCCCCAGACTTTGGTTTCTAGGTGTTCACAGACATTGGTCTCTAGGTGTCCCCAGACTTTGGTTTCTAGGTGTTCACAGACATTGGTCTCTAGGTGTCCCCACACTTTGGTTTCTAGATGTCCTCAGACGTTGGTCTCTAGATGTCCTCAGACGTTGGTCTCTAGATGTCCTCAGACTTTGGTCTCTAGATGTCCTCAGACTTTGGTCTCTAGATGTCCTCAGACTTTGGTCTCTAGATGTCCTCAGACTTTGGTCTCTAGATGTCCTCAGACTTTGGTCTCTAGATGTCCTCAGACTTTGGTCTCTAGATGTCCTCAGACTTTGGTCTCTAGATGTCCTCAGACTTTGGTCTCTAGATGTCCTCAGACTTTGGTCTCTAGATGTCCTCAGACTTTGGTCTCTAGATGTCCTCAGACTTTGGTCTCTAGATGTCCTCAGACGTTGGTCTCTAGATGTCCTCAGACGTTGGTCTCTAGATGTCCTCAGACGTTGGTCTCTAGATGTCCTCAGACTTTGGTCTCTAGATGTCCTCAGACTTTGGTCTCTAGATGTCCTCAGACTTTGGTCTCTAGATGTCCTCAGACTTTGGTCTCTAGATGTCCTCAGACTTTGGTCTCTAGATGTCCTCAGACGTTGGTCTCTAGATGTCCTCAGACGTTGGTCTCTAGATGTCCTCAGACGTTGGTCTCTAGATGTCCTCAGACGTTGGTCTCTAGATGTCCTCAGACGTTGGTCTCTAGATGTCCTCAGACGTTGGTCTCTAGATGTCCTCAGACGTTGGTCTCTAGATGTCCTCAGACGTTGGTCTCTAGATGTCCTCAGACGTTGGTCTCTAGATGTCCTCAGACGTTGGTCTCTAGATGTCCTCAGACTTTGGTCTCTAGATGTCCTCAGACTTTGGTCTCTAGATGTCCTCAGACTTTGGTCTCTAGGTGTCACCAGATGTTGTTGTCTAGGTGTCCCCATTTCCCAGTCTTGGTGTCCCCAGACTTTTTTTCTGTAGATGTCTCTAGACATCGGTCTCTAGGTGTCCCAGCTTCCCAGACTTGGGTCTTTAGTTGTCTCCAGACTATGGTCTTTAGGTGTTCCCAGACATCATTCTCTCGCCGTGTCCCCAGACTTTGGTCTCTAGGTAAAACTAGAGGGGAGAAGTCCCTGCGCGATCACAGAGGGTCCCAGAACTTGGGGTGGGGGAAGAGGGGGGGGGGGGGGGCACCAACCACCTACTTCCCTTCCCTTCCTCGGATACAGGGGACTATACTTCAGATCAGGAGTTTTGTGGTTACACTTGTTAGGGGTGTGGAGATCATGATGATGACCACACTTGTCTTATGACCCTTGTGAGAGGGGCCGCCAGGCCATGGGGGGCACCAAGGGAGAGGCAAGGGAAGTGGTGTGAGCATTTTGGGCGAAGACATCAAACTTTCGCCGGGGGAGGGGGTCATGAATTGTAGTTACGCCCTTGTAGGTGTCTCCTGCCATTGGTCTCTTGGTGTCCAGTGGCTGAACGTTTGGACTCTCTGTGTCTTTCGTCTGAAGGTTTAGCACACTGGAGGTAAAGCATTTTGTGCTGAGATTTCGCTCTATGGCATTCCAGCCCCTCCCTGGGGCTTTGGTTGTATTGAAGTGTCTGCTCAGTGTTTGGATTGGGATGGTCACCTAATCCCAGAGCAATCAGGGAACTCTCCAGCAAACTCTCCTGAGCTGGTCTGGAGGATACAGACAAACATTCAGCACATCCCATTATTGACACAACACTAATCCACAGGTAGTTACCAGAGGAACAGGCCCGCCAACACAGACACAATGACCTACTAATGGCCATTCTTGTCACCCCGGCCTTCCAGCATGGTGGCCTTCAGTGACCTCCTGGTTCTGGGTCACCATGAGCTATCCAGGGATTATGTAATTATCCAAGGAAGGCCAGAGCAAGGTGAGCTGATCCATGCAGGCCTGACCTCCCATCTCTGCTTCTGCTAACTGACAGAGCTGGAGGTCTGATCTGCATCAGCCACAGTCAGGGCTCAGGACCAAGTCAGCCCAGGAGGTGTCCACATGGAGTCTGATGTGCTAAGCTGCCCATACATACTGCAATTCTTCCTATGCTGACATACGTTTTTCCTCTCGATAGATGGATTGGATAGATAATTTCCGACATATCCGATATTCCTTCTGATCGATTCTGCGCTCGATTCCTCATAGAAGTGAATGGAAAAAGATAAGAAATACCAGCGGAAGATAAGATAATCTTGCGGAAAAATTGATCGGGTGGAAAATCGAGCAGAAAAACGTATTGTGTGCACCCAGCATAAAACTCCATCTGTACGGTACAATTTTCCATCAGATCGACCAGTGATCTGATAAGAAATTGCTTCGTGTGTAGACGTCCAAATTGTTTCCGATCGATTTTGCAATTGAATTTGTGTTAAGTACCCAAAATCGATAAGAAAATCGATTGGACTCCGATCGGTCTGGTCGGAAATGATCGAATAGATCCGTCGATCTGACGGAAAATGTTACCGTGTGGATGGGGCTTAGCAGAGTATAATCAGCCTTCTTAAAGAGGACCTGTCAGCCATCTACTATCTCAGAAGAAAAGTAATGAATTGACTTTTGATTTTATGCCCGACAGGTACACTTTAAGGGTCCGTTTCCACTATCGTGAATCTGTATGCGTTTCCTGCATGCAGATTCGCACAGCCAATACAAGTAGATGGGCCTGTTTCCACTTGTCAGTTTTCCTGAGCGTGTTTCTGTGCAGGATTTTTCTGCACGGCAGAGCCCTCAGAATTCGCCTGCGTGTGGAATGCATGCGAATCACCGCTAATGTATTTAATAGGGAAATCGCCTGCGGCTTTGGTATGCGAATTTTCATGCAAATTCGCATGGAAATGCACACCGGCACTGCCATGGTTAAATTCGCATACAGCGTCATCCATGCGAATTTTTACCGCGGTGATTCGCACCGCACAAGTGGAAACGCGCCCTATAACAGAAAGTATTCACGATAATTTAGTTTTAAAGCGGACCTGAACTCCATACTTCCTCTCTGCTCTAAAAGATAAGCAACAGCATAATAACCTTTACAGAAAAACATTTCTTTGTTACAGCTGATACAAATCCTGCAATAAATCTGCAGTGTGTCTACTTCCTGCTTTCGTGGAAGCAGGCATAGGGTTAACATCCTGTGTTTACAAGTTAGCTGCTCTGCCCTAGCAGGGGAGTTTCCTGAGCTGACACAGGCAATAAGTGTTATCTTGCCTAGTGCCCCATCTCACCTTAATCCCTTCCTGGCTTGGATTTCGTAGTGGGTGGAGCCTCCAGAAATACGACTTCTTATTCATCCCTGAAGCGCGCTGATCAGTAAATTGCTGCAAGGCTTCTAAAGATCAGTAGATCGCTATGGAAATCAGTGGATCACTGTGGGCATCAGTACATCACTTTGGGATCAGTAGATCACTGTGTGGCCTGTGGGGATCTGTAGAATATTGTGAGGATCAGTAGATCACAAAGGGGGTCAGTAGATCACAAAGGTGGTCAGTAGATCATTCTGGGGATCAATAGATACATATGAGGATCAGTAGATCACAAAGACGGTCAGTAGATCATTCTGGTGATCAGCAGATCATTCTGGGGGTCAGTGCATCATTGTGAGGATCAGTAGATCATAAAGGGGTCAATAGATCATTGTAGGGGTCAGTAGATCATTCTGAGGATCAGTAGATCATAAAGGGGACAGTAGATCATTCTGGGGGTCAGCAGATCATTGTGAGGATCAGTAGATCATCCTGGGGGTCAGTAGATCATTGTGAGGATCAGAAGATCATTCTGGGGGTCAGTAGATCATTGTGAGGATCAGTAGATAATTCTGGGGTCAGTAGATCATTGTCAGGATCAGTAGATAATTCTGGGGTCAGTAGATCATTGTCAGGATCAGTAAATTATAAATGGGGTCAGAAGATCATTCTGATGGTCAGTAGACCACTGTAGTGATCAGTAGATCGCTGTGAGCCTGTGGTAATGCAACTACATGTCAGATCAAGGAGTTGATGCAATCATTTTGGACCTGTCCGATCTGCTCCCAACCGATAACGGGATTGATTTTTTTGAAGTAATGATCTGACAATCGATCCTGTTATAGATCAGTAGCAGATCGGACATATTGGATATTATAGATTCAGCCTGTGGATCTGGCAGGAAGTTGCATGGTGTGCAGCAGGGATAACATGCATGTTTGTGGCGTGGAAGTTTGGCAGTGGGCACATTCCTCTGGGCAGCCCGGCACACAGACTAGTGACTGATGGTGCACAGATGGTACAGCCTGACCTGCCTACACCGCTGGGGGAGGGGGGGGGGGGTGTCACCCTGACACCTGTCCCTGCTGCTGAGGAATGCGCTGTGACCGCAAGGAATGCCTCCCAGCATTCCACTACACAACAAGGTGCTAAAGGGGCTCATTTGTAACGAGTCATGGGAGATATTGATTATAAAGGTCCGTATACACACAATAACGGTCACCAGCAGACCTGAACTCAGAACTTCCTCTCTGCTGTAAAACATAAGCAACAGCATAACAGAGTAACCAAGCAGCCCGGGGTGAAGGTATAGGGGGATAAAAGAGACCAAAAAGCCCTCCTACCAAGCAAAGCAACAGCATAATAACCTTTAAAGAAAAACAATTATTTGTTACAGCTGATACAAATCCTGCAATAAATCTGCAGTGTGCCTACTTCCTGCTTTCATGGAAGCAGACATAGGGTTAGCATCCTGTGTTTAGAAATTAGCTACTCTGCCAAGGCAGAGGAGATCCCTGAGCTGACACAGCTGAGAGATCAAATTACAACTTGTGCTTTGTCACAGATGATTGTATATAATGAACAGAGACGCCAAAAGTATAAGATCAGATTAAATGAGCTTAAAAACCAACTTAAATGGCAAAATTGAAGGAGGAAGTGGTGGTCTTACCTCCCTCAAGCAGACAAGACAACGACTGCGATTCAGACAGTCAAACACATTTATTAGGAACTCCAAAAAGAAATGCAACGCGTTTCGCAGGTTCAACCCCGCTTCATCAGGCAATACAGGGAGGAGTATCAAACAAGCTGCACAAGGATTCAAATTAAGCGCCTCTGTCTGTTTAGAAATTAGCTACTCTGCCAAGGCAGAGGAGATCCCTGAGCTGACACAGCTGAGAGATCAAATTACAACTTGTGCTTTGTCACAGATGAGGGGGAAATAGGCTAAACTCTCTAAATACACACAGGGTGCATTTCTCTCTGTTTTCCTTCTGTCCTGTGCAAGAGTTCAAGACCACTGATCACGCATCATTGTCAGGAGAACAGTATAAGGCGCGAGTGCTCTACCAACATGTTACACGGGGTGTCCAGTTCAATTGCTAAGGCAGCTGGGTAAGCATAACAACAATGAGCTCATTAGGTGCTCTTTGTATACAGAGATGCGCCAACAAGGATAAAAACGATTAAAATCCGTTTAAAAGGGGGAAGTTTGGTGGACTTACCTCCCTTGAAGAAAAACAGAATAAAGAGCGTCCCTGTAAATCACATTTATTACGATCTCCGAGGTGCAGCGCGTTTCGCAGGCCACAATCCTGCTTCATCAGGAGACAGCTGCTCAGACAGTTAGCGAGCCGGTCTGCTGACATCATCACACAGTTCGTTATTGTTTTGGACAAAATCCTACAGGACGATCATCCTGGCGGCGGATTCCATTCAATGTGTACAAACCTTAAAAATTAAACATAGGGAAAATAATGTGATGAATATTTTTTTACAATGTTATTTTATAAATTATTTCGTGAGTGTTTGCCTGTTGTAACAGCTTTCCTTACCCTGATTTACATTCTGACATTTATCATAAGTAGCGTCATCTTTAGTCCTGACAGGTGAGCCACGCGGAATGTTTGTTGACTGAGAGTTCTGAAGCTAGCAGAAATAACACCTGGTCTCCTAGAATGCTCTGGGAGGAGAATTCTGCATAGCTAAGTAGCCTAGGTCAGGACTATAGTGTCACTTGGTTGGGAAGCTCTCTGCTGAGCACTTTGGCGCCCGTCTGTGGGTCGTTTTCTAATCGCACTTTTATCTGGTGTGCGTAGGAGGCTCGTGTTTATAGCTCCGCCTTTAGCCCCATATCCGGGTGAGGGAAAGCTGGTCATACACGTGTAGATTTCCACACAATCTTCCAGAATGATCGATTCCTTTCCCAGTGAAATCGGTTCATAAGGAATCGATTCCTATCACACGCAGCACATCAATTTTTAATGGAATCCAGAATCCTCTGAAAATCGATCAAACTGCAGCGTTTCACTGCGGGCCGTCTATCCACCCCCGCTCCTGCCCCGCCCCCAATCAACCTACATTTTCCATCCAGTCTGGCCGATAGGTTAAATCGATTTTTCAGGCAAAATTAATTTAAATTGTATTGATCGGTTATTTAAAGAAATCAGTTCCTATCCAATTCGATCAGAGTAATTGAATCAGTAGGGAATCGAATGGGAAAATCGATATGTGTATGGGTAAACTGAAATGAGAGGGATATGGAGGCTGCCAATGGCGTAGCAATAGCGGTTGCAGCCATAGCAGCTGCTATGGGGCCCAGGAGCAGAGAGGGCCCAGGTGGTACTTGATGTGTTTACCATTCACTTTCTAGTGCTCCTCCTCTCTGTGACTTTGTCTCAGTGCCCATGAACTATATGCAGTGTAGATCGCATGAGAATTTACATTGCCTGTTATTGGCTGACTAGGAGCGTTTGGGTGCTGTGATGGAATGTATTGTCGCCTGTGTCACACACCCTTTGCTGCTAAAAGCCTGAGTCAGCCCTGCTTTGTGTGTGACAATGTCACAGCGTTTCATTCTATAGACAGCCATTCCCCCGGCCGCCATTGTCATACTGTTTGTAGCAACCAATGTCTGCAGTGCTGTGTCTATTGTCAGCCGGCTGGCCCGGGGTGTGTTACGCACAGAGTCCTGGTTACTCTGTTTGCACATGGCCGGCACCCAGCCCCGGGATGTTTGAGTAAAGACATGGCGATATTACCCATTAATGTACTAATAGAAACACAACAGATCTAAGGCCTCAGGGGGAATAGGGTGTCAATGGCTGATAGTATGATCTGACTCTCCATTGTATCCGATCTCCTCTGTGCTGCTGGGGGTTATCCGCTAATGGGGGGCACTGAGATTTGAACCCAGGTCTCCTGTGTCAGAGGCAGAGCCCATAACCAGTACACGTTCCAGCCACAAGGACAGGCATCAGACTGGGAATCAGTCATAATCAGGGCCGGGCCCTAGACTTTTTGCCGCCTGAGGCAAGATTCTAAAAAATCGCCCCCCCCCCCCCCAGCCGTGGGGTGGGGAGTGCCGAGCTGGAGGGGTAGCTGGCAGAAAGGGGGTATTGGGCCTAGCGGCGGGGAGGGGGGTCGGACTCCCCCCTCCCTCGCCTGGGTCCCCCGATCTGCGCTCCTCCTCCAGCGTAAAGTACCAGGCGCAGGCAGCCAGCGTGCATATCATTAAGAGGCAGCGGGCGGGGGAATCACTCACCTCTTCCGCGTTCCATCGTGCGCTCCACTGACGTCACTTCCTGCAAGGCCGTCCACTTACAATACAGTGGGCGGCGTTGCCGGAAGTGACGTCAGTGGAGCACGCGATGGAACGCGGAAGAGGTGAGTGATTCCCCCGCCCGTTGCCTCTTCGTCATATGCACGCTGGCTGCCTTGTACTTTACGCTGGAGGAGGAGCGCAGATCGGGGGACTCAGGCGAGGGAGGGGGGGACCCAGACGAGGGAGGGGGGGTCCGACCCCCCTCCCCGCCGCTAGGCCCAATACCCCCTTTCTGCCAGCTACCCCTCCAGCTCGGCGGGCGGCCCCAGCGTCCATGCAGAGGCAGGTGCCGCCCCCCCAGATTTGCCGCCTGAGGCAAATGTTTCACCCCGCCTCATGAGCGGGCCGGCCCTGGTCATAATCATGGCTGGCGGTGTGTGCGCACACGGCGGATTACTAACAGGCCTAGCCCGTTTTTAAATGGGCTAAGGTCACTAGTAACGTGAATAATTGCTTATTTTCTTTTACCCTTGTCATTTATAAATGATTTAGTCTGTGGTTGCCCCTTGTAAAATCACCCTGAGGCCTCTTGCACACTACATGCCATTCCAATTTCTTATACGGTCCGATTTTTGATTCCGATTAAAAAAAAGTAGCAGCATGCAGTACTTTTTTTAATCAGAGTCAAAAATCGGATCGTATAAAAAAATCGGACTCGCATGTAGTGAGGCGTGATTTACATTCTGAAATTTGGTGACATCTTTAGTCCGGTCAGGTGTGAAGTGCTTGTTTTTGAGAATTCCGAAGACAGAAAAAATAATGCGAAGTCTCTCAAAATTCACTGAAGGGAGCATTCTGAACAGCTAAACAGCCTAGGCTAAGCATCATTGGGAGGGCTACATACCATACATACAGCAATCTATAGAAATAGGAAGCGTTTCTGATGCGGAAACCAGGAGAATTACTGTAAAAGAGGGTATCTTGAATAACTTACTGCATATAGATTAGTGAGTGATGTGAGTGTTGTGAAGAGTGATCAGATGAATTATAATTCTGTCATGCTGATTGAGTTAGAGTAGCAGACTGGAAGTTTTTAAAAGAAGGCTGGTGCTTGAAATCATTGTTCTTACTCTGTTAACCCTGGTTATCTACAAGGAAAACTGGGACTCTTTAGAAGTAAAAAAACTATAGGCCTATTTCACCTGTAACAAGAAAGAGACCCCCTAGGAGGTACTTACCTCAGGAGAGAAGCCTATTGGGCCAGATTGTCCACAAGAGCCAGATAAACACAAGACAAAAAAACAGGCATCATCATAGGTCGTCCTACACTCCCTTTGTAGCTGCTGGGCTGTCCGGATACCAGTCTGTGGGATAGTGTGTGTGTTGCACCCGGTTGGTTGGGTGCCTGTTTTTTGTCTTGTGTTTTTCTGGCTCTGGTGGACAATCTGGCCCAATAGATAATTATATACAATGAGGCCTGATGAAGGGTATTGAACACCCGAAACGAACATGTGTCATTGCCACTAGAAATGTATTTTTGCTAACGCCACCAGAAAATGAAGTATCCTTTACTTCGTCAAGCCAGATGATTGACCTCGCTAGTCTCATGGATGAGCTTTAATGCTATCTTTGGAACCAGAATTACCTTTTGATAAAAGTTTTTAATGAATACTCACCTTTTGTATTAATCTTAATCTATTAATATTAATATGAATCTAAGTAATAGACAACGTGTGTGGTGGAACATCCTATTAAAGAGACTCTATAACTTCAAAAACCTCCCCTGGGGGGTACTCACCTCGGGTGGGGGAAGCCTCCGGATCCTAATGAGGCTTCCCACGCCATCCTCCGTCCCACGGGGGTCTCGCTGCAGCCCTCCGAACAGCCGGCGACAGAGCCGACTGTAGCTTCAATATTTACCTTTGCTGGCTCCAGCGGGGGCGCTGTGGCGACTTTCGGCTCGGAACTAGACAAAAATACCCGATCTCCGTCGGGTCCGCTCTACTGCGCAGGCGCCGGAGACTTGCGCCTGCGCAGTAGAGCGGACCCGACGGCGATCGGGTATTTCCGCCTACTTCGGAGCCGACAGCCGTCAGAGCGCCTGCGCAGGAGCCAGGAAGGTAAATATTGCGTCACGGCTGCACGGAGGGCTGCAGCGAGACCCCTGAGGGACGCAGGACGGCATGGGAAGCCTCATTAGGATCCTGAGGCTTCCCCCACCCGAGGTGAGTACCCCCCAGGGGCTGTTTTGCCGTTACAGTTCCTCTTTAAGGACAATACGGTTTTTATCCTAATGACATATTGACTCACTCACAATTTTACCTAAGAACACAGCCATGAATCAAGAATGGTACCAAAACATCCTCCTTCAGCAACTTCTTCCAACCATCCATGATCGGTTTGGTGAAGAACAATGCCTTTCCCAGCATGATGGAGCACTGTGCCATAAGGCCAAAGTGATACCTATGTGGCTCCAGGAACAAAACATCGACATTTGGGGTCCATGGCCAGGAAACTCCCCAGATCTTAATGCAGTTTAGAGCTTGTGGACAAACAAAAACCCACAAATGCTGACAAACTCCAAGCATTGATTGGGACAGGATGGGTTGCTATCAGTCAGGGTTTGGCACAGAAGTTGAACAACACTGCAAATATTGACTTTTCGCATAAACGTGATGTAATTGTCTATAAAAGCCTTTCAGACTTATGGAATGCTTGTAATTATACTTCACTACACCACCGAAACAACTGACAAAAAGATCTAAAAACACAGAAGCAGCAATACTGTGTGAAAAGTGGTATTTGTGCCCTACCTTTCGTGTCCTTACCTCTCCCTTTAGATTGTAAGCCTTTGGGCAGGGTCCTCCTCCTTTTGTGTCCTACCTGATCATGCACCTCCATTACTGTGCACCCATGCTATGCATCTGAGTGAACCTAACTTGCCTAATCTCCATGCTCCATCCAGTGACTAAGCATTACCTTGTACTCATACTGTGCTGTGTGATCTCCATGCTCCATCCAGTGACTAAGCATTACCTTGTACTCATACTGTGCTGTGTGATCTCCATGCTCCCCTCCAGTGACTAAGCATTACCTTGTACTCATACTGTGCTGTGTGATCTCCATGCTCCCCTCCAGTGACTAAGCATTACCTTGTACTCATACTGTGCTGTGTGATCTCCATGCTCCCCTCCAGTGACTAAGCATTACCTTGTACTCATACTGTGCTGTGTGATCTCCATGCTCCATCCAGTGACTAAGCATTACCTTGTACTCATACTGTGCTGTGTGATCTCCATGCTCCATCCAGTGACTAAGCATTACCTTGTACTCATACTGTGCTGTGTGATCTCCATGCTCCCCTCCAGTGACTAAGCATTACCTTGTACTCATACTGTGCTGTGTGATCTCCATGCTCCCCTCCAGTGACTAAGCATTACCTTGTACTCATACTGTGCTGTGTGATCTCCATGCTCCCCTCCAGTGACTAAGCATTACCTTGTACTCATACTGTGCTGTGTGATCTCCATGCTCCATCCAGTGACTAAGCATTGCCTTGTACTCATACTGTGCTGTGGGATCTCCATGCTCCATCCAGTGACTAAGCATTGCCTTGTACTCATACTGTGCTGTGTGATCTCCATGCTCCCCTCCAGTGACTAAGCATTACCTTGTACTCATACTGTGCTGTGTGATCTCCATGCTCCCCTCCAGTGACTAAGCATTACCTTGTACTCATACTGTGCTGTGTGATCTCCATGCCCCATCCAGTGACTAAGCATTACCTTGTACTCATACTGTGCTGTGTGATCTCCATGCTCCATCCAGTGACTAAGCATTACCTTGTACTCATACTGTGCTGTGTGATCTCCATGCTCCATCCAGTGACTAAGCATTACCTTGTACTCATACTGTGCTGTGTGATCTCCATGCTCCCATCCAGTGACTAAGCATTACCTTGTACTCATACTGTGCTGTGTGATCTCCATGCTCCCCTCCAGTGACTAAGCATTACCTTGTACTCATACTGTGCTGTGTGATCTCCATGCTCCATCCAGTGACTAAGCATTACCTTGTACTCATACTGTGCTGTGTGATCTCCATGCTCCATCCAGTGACTAAGCATTACCTTGTACTCATACTGTGCTGTGTGATCTCCATGCTCCCATCCAGTGACTAAGCATTACCTTGTACTCATACTGTGCTGTGTGATCTCCATGCTCCCCTCCAGTGACTAAGCATTACATTGTACTCATACTGTGCTTTGTGATCTCCATGCTCCATCCAGTGACTAAGCATTACCTTGTACTCATACTGTGCTGTGTGATCTCCATGCTCCCATCCAGTGACTAAGCATTACCTTGTACTCATACTGTGCTGTGTGATCTCCATGCTCCCCTCCAGTGACTAAGCATTACCTTGTACTCATACTGTGCTGTGTGATCTCCATGCTCCCCTCCAGTGACTAAGCATTACCTTGTACTCATACTGTGCTGTGTGATCTCCATGCTCCCCTCCAGTGACTAAGCATTACCTTGTACTCATACTGTGCTGTGTGATCTCCATGCTCCATCCAGTGACTAAGCATTACCTTGTACTCATACTGTGCTGTGGGATCTCCATGCTCCATCCAGTGACTAAGCATTGCCTTGTACTCATACTGTGCTGTGTGATCTCCATGCTCCCCTCCAGTGACTAAGCATTACCTTGTACTCATACTGTGCTGTGTGATCTCCATGCTCCCCTCCAGTGACTAAGCATTACCTTGTACTCATACTGTGCTGTGTGATCTCCATGCCCCATCCAGTGACTAAGCATTACCTTGTACTCATACTGTGCTGTGTGATCTCCATGCTCCATCCAGTGACTAAGCATTACCTTGTACTCATACTGTGCTGTGTGATCTCCATGCTCCATCCAGTGACTAAGCATTACCTTGTACTCATACTGTGCTGTGTGATCTCCATGCTCCCATCCAGTGACTAAGCATTACCTTGTACTCATACTGTGCTGTGTGATCTCCATGCTCCCCTCCAGTGACTAAGCATTACCTTGTACTCATACTGTGCTGTGTGATCTCCATGCTCCATCCAGTGACTAAGCATTACCTTGTACTCATACTGTGCTGTGTGATCTCCATGCTCCATCCAGTGACTAAGCATTACCTTGTACTTATACTGTGCTGTGTGATCTCCATGCTCCCATCCAGTGACTAAGCATTACCTTGTACTCATACTGTGCTGTGTGATCTCCATGCTCCCCTCCAGTGACTAAGCATTACCTTGTACTCATACTGTGCTGTGTGATCTCCATGCTCCATCCAGTGACTAAGCATTACCTTGTACTCATACTGTGCTGTGTGATCTCCATGCTCCCATCCAGTGACTAAGCATTACCTTGTACTCATACTGTGCTGTGTGATCTCCATGCTCCCCTCCAGTGACTAAGCATTACCTTGTACTCATACTGTGCTGTGTGATCTCCATGCTCCCATCCAGTGACTAAGCATTACCTTGTACTCATACTGTGCTGTGTGATCTCCATGCTCCCATCCAGTGACTAAGCATTACCTTGTACTCATACTGTGCTGTGTGATCTCCATGCTCCCCTCCAGTGACTAAGCATTACCTTGTACTCATACTGTGCTGTGTGATCTCCATGCTCCATCCAGTGACTAAGCATTACCTTGTACTCATACTGTGCTGTGTGATCTCCATGCTCCCATCCAGTGACTAAGCATTACCTTGTACTCATACTGTGCTGTGTGATCTCCATGCTCCCCTCCAGTGACTAAGCATTACCTTGTACTCATACTGTGCTGTGTGATCTCCATGCTCCCATCCAGTGACTAAGCATTACCTTGTACTCATACTGTGCTGTGTGATCTGGTTTGCATGTATTCCTGTATTGTCATTTTGCTGTATGTCACCCCTAAATATTGTCTGTAACCTAAACTAATCTCCAGCGCTGCATAAAATATTGGCGCTTTATAAATACAATAAATAAATACAATAAATAAATAAATTCTCAAAACGTGTTGCCAGGACTGTAGTCCTGTGTCTTTCTCTTATGCAATGAAATAAAATCTGTCTATCCATTTCTCTCTCTCTCGCAGCAGTGAGTCTATCTATTCATCTCTCTCTCGCAGCAGTGAGTCTGTCTATTCATCTCTCTCTCGCAGCAGTGAGTCTATCTATTAATCTCTCTCTCGCAGCAGTGAGTCTATCTATTCATCTCTCTCTCGCAGCAGTGAGTCTATCTATTCATCTCTCTCTCGCAGCAGTGAGTCTATCTATTCATCTCTCTCGCAGCAGTGAGTCTATCTATTCATCTCTGTCTCGCAGCAGTGAGTCTATCTATTCATCTCTCTCGCAGCAGTGAGTCTATCTATTCATCTCTCTCTCGCAGCAGTGAGTCTATCTCTTCATCTCTCTCTCGCAGCAGTGAGTCTATCTATTCGTCTCTCTCTCGCAGCAGTGAGTCTATCTATTCGTCTCTCTCTCGCAGCAGTGAGTCTATCTATTCATCTCTCTCTCGCAGCAGTGAGTCTATCTATTCATCTCTCTCTCGCAGCAGTAAGGGCATTGTTCACACTAGGGGCGTTTTCAGCCTTTTTTCAAGCGAAGGCGGTTTTTAAAATCGCCCACAAAGCGTTTGTGCAATGAATCTCTATGAGCAGGTTCATATCAGCGCAGTTCATTCAGCAAAGTGGTGCTTGTACCATTTTTGGGGCGTTTTTGCTATAATGGAAGGTATAGGAAGAGCGCTAATGGCTCACAAAACCACTTTATGCGGCGATTGCGTTTGCGGTTTTTAGAATAAATACATTGCATTAATTCTTTTCCGTGTCAATGAGTTCACTTCCTGACTTGCGTCAAGGAGTGAATTACAAAACCGCGCTGGAAAAGCGCTTTTACCAGAAACGCAGCGCACAGTGGAGCGCCGGGAAGGGGAAAAAAAGCCCACAAAAGCGTTGATTTTAGGTGTGAATGAGGCCTAAGTCTGTCTATTCATATCTCTCTGTCTGTCTCTCCATATCTCGCTCTCTCTCTCCCTCGCTTTCTCTCTATCTCTCCCTCCCCCTCTTTCTGTCTATCTCCCTCGGTCTCTACCTCTCTCCCCCTCTTTCTCTCTCTCTGTCTCTCTCCCTTGTCTGTCTGGCCTCCCTCTCTCTGTCTCTCCCCCCCCCCCCTTACTCTCTCTCTCTCTCTCCCCCCCCCCCCCCCCCCTGCTCTCTGTATCCCTCTCTCACTCGTGTCTCTCTCTCTCTCTCTCTCTCCTCTCTTGTGTCTCCCTCTCTGTCTCTCTCCCCCTCCTCTCTCTCAGTCTCTCTCGTCTGTCTGGCCTCTCCCCCCCCCCCCCCCCTCTCTCTCTCTCATGTTTCTCTCTCTGTCTCCCCCTCCTTTCTCTCCCTCACTCTCTCAGTCTCTCTCTCTCTCTCTGCAGTCTGGCCTCTCCAGGGAGGTGTTCTGTCTGTTGTGCTGTAATTCTGTCTCTACAACAGGGAAGTCTAATGAGTCCCATCTTTGTGTTGCCCCGGCGGGCGGACAGGTGGCCCAGGAGTGTCTGTATCACCGGGAGAAGCGGATGTCCATAGATCTGGTGCACGATGATGTGGAGAAGCAGCTCCTGCAGGTGAGGTGACTTATTGATGGTGAGATGAGTTATTACTGTAATCTGGGTGTGGCACATGAGGACACCAGGGAAACACACTGCAATACTGACACAACTCACCTCTGAGTGTCAGTCACATGACTGCCAGGGGTCCTCTCCCCCTATAGTACCCCCCCCCCCCCCCCCTCTCAGGCAGGAAGATGATTGGCTGCTTCACTATTTGCCTCATTTGTTCCCAGGCATCATGATTGGTCAGTGGGAGTCTGACGTCCCTCTTCTGGAGGGACAGTCACTCCTTGAGAACCCAGTCCCCTCATCTGTCCCTCTTTCAGGACTGATGTAAATATAAGTATTTTTCTACTGAGACAATGTGTTTAAGTACAATAAGGGTATAAGAGGCGCCCTGGTGTAATTATACCCTTATTGTGCAATCATACCCCCTTACCTCACCCGTCTGAGGGGTGGGTACAGACCACACGTGGCTTCGACCACGGCGGATATCTGTCCCCTTTCTTTTACCAAGGAGAGCGAGCGCATCCAGGTCCCTAGGGACCACCCCGAGTGGAGTCGGGTTTGTTGTCTCCACCTGCTTCCTGTGGTCGGGTGCCCCTCTGCAACCTGTCTTTGTGAGTAGTGTCTTACCTTTATTACGTTCCATTGTTTTTGACATACTACACTATTGGGCTCCCACTTTTGTCTCCTGTATCTTTTCACTAGAGGGTGTTTTTGACACCCACATCCCACTACTATAAATGTGTTTAAGTGACTGTAAACTTTATTCCCATCCTTTATATTGATATATTTCTTATTTTCAAATGTTACTATGAAGGAAAATGACCCAGGACAGAAAGGACCAGTGTGGTTTGAATTATAAAACAACATATTTTTCTTATGAAATCTTTATGGTATTCATTTCCCACTACTGCGCGTTGTTTTTTCCCTGCACGCAAACATCAGGCTGCGGGATTCTCACTGCGAATGGGCTCGCTTCCCGACAGGTAAACGGCATAATCAAGGCTAGTGGAAAATGCTGCTTGCGCGTACGCACCGCAGCGCGATTGCGGGAAGAAGCAGTGGAAACAGCCCTAATGCAGGAGTCGCTCTGATACTAGTCCAGTGTGGCCCAAGCCTCATAGAGATATGTGTGATAAAGGCCTCATGAAGCGTTGGTCTGGCCTGTATAGAGATCACATGAAATGACCGCTGTTATCTCTATCATACAGGAAGTGGATTCCATCAAGTCCTGCCAGGAGAGAATGCGGAGACACCTGGACCGGATAGTGGCACAGCTAGCGTAAGACCTGCGTGTGTGTGTACAATGTGTATGGACACTGTGTGTATAATGTGCATGTGTACAGTGTGCGTGTACATTGTGGTCGATGTGTGTATACAGTGTGTGTTTATGTGTACAGTGTGTGTGTACAATGTGTGTGTGTGTATACAGTGTGTGTGTGTATACAGTGTGTGTGTGTATACAGTGTGTGTGTGTATAGTGTGTGTGTGTGTGTGTGTGTGTACAATGTGTGTGTGTGTACAGTGTGTTTGTGTATAGTGTGTGTGTGTGTGTGTGTGTGTACAATGTGTGTGTGTGTGTGTGTGTGTGTATACAGTGTGTGTGTGTATAGTGTGTGTGTGTGTGTGTGTACAATGTGTGTGTGTGTGTGTATACAGTGTGTGTGTGTGTGTAGTGTGTGTGTGTGTGTGTACAATGTGTGTGTGTCTACAGTGTGTGTATACAATGTGTGTGTGTGTGTGTGTATACAATGTGTGTGTGTGTACAGTGTGTGTGTATACAATGTGTGTGTGTGTGTACAATGTGTGTGTGTGTACAGTGTGTGTATACAATGTGTGTGTGTGTGTGTACAGTGTGTGTATACAATGTGTGTGTGTGTGTGTACAGTGTGTGTATACAATGCAATGTGTGTGTGTGTGTGTGTGTGTGTATACAATGTGTGTGTGTGTGTGTGTGTACAGTGTGTGTGTGTGTGTGTACAATGTGTGTGTACAGTGTGTGTATACAATGTGTGTGTGTGTACAGTGTGTGTGTACAATGTATGTGTGTGTACATTGCGTGTGTGTACAGTGTGTGTATGTACAGTGTGTGTACAATGTGTGTGTACAGTGTGTGCGCATACGTTGTGGTGTATGTGTGCGTTTACAGTGTGTGTGTGTGTGTATATAATGTCTGTGTGTATACAGTGTGTGTGTGTGTACAACGTGTGTGTATATGTGTCTGTGTCTACAGTGTATGTGTACAGTGTATGTGTACACATGTGTATGTGTGTACAGTGTGTGTATATAATGTGTGTGTGTACAGTGTGTGTGTGTACAGTTATGTGTGTGTACAATGTGTGTGTGTGTATACAGTGTGTGTGTGTGTACAGTGTGTGTATGTATACAGTGTGTGTACATTGTGTGTGTGTGCGTGTGTACAGTGTGTGTATACGTGTGTGTGTGTACAATGTGTGTATACGGTGTGCGTGTATAAAATGTGTGTGTGTGTACAATGTGTGTTTACACGTTGTGGTGTATGTGTGCGTTTACGGTGTGTGTACTGTGTGTGTGTATACGGTGTGGTGTATGTGTATGTGTGTGTTTACAGTGTGTGTATACAGTGTGTGTACAGTGTGTGTGTATACGGTGTGGTGGATGTGTATCAGTGTGTGTATACAGTGTGTGTATACAATGTGTGTGTGTGTGTGTACAATGTGTGTGTGCACAGTGTGTGTGTGTACAATGTGTGTATACAGTGTGGTCCAGGCATAGCTCTCATTGATGAACTGTGATTGTGAATCCCCCCTTCCTGTCCTCAGATCTAACAGGGCCGCTCAGCACGAGCTGGAGAGGGACATCAGTGACAAGCAGACGGCCTTCCGCATAGATGACAAATGCCAGAATCTCCGAAATACCTCCGATGGCATCGGCTACTACCGAGGAGTGGAGCGCATAGATGCAACGTAAGTGATCATCCTCCATCCCTGATCTGTTCACAGGGGGTCTGCAGCGTGCAAACGTCTAACGACAGCCAAACACCAAGCCCACCAATATCACCCACTGCAAACTGCCTACAACACTGAGATCAGCTCATCTGCAATATATATATAATACAGGGGGTGCTGATAAGTTCCTGATAAGCTTTGCCCAGAAAGAAGAGGGGCAGGGTTGTGAAATAACACATTTATTCAGCATATCACCCCCCAGCCCCCCGAGACTGATAAACTGACTTGGTACAGAGTTGGCTAGGGTCCAGTTCGGTGCACTCCCCCCTTCCCCTGTATGTTTGTCAGCATGCACACAGCTTATGCTGGTGTATGTGCATGGTGCACATGGACACATAACGTTAGCTCCCTTGGGCGATTGGTAAGATGCACTGTCTTTCCCAGGAGAGGAAGTTAGGATGTGTGCTCCTAATCCATTGATAGGTTTGATGCAATGAATGTGTTTGCATGTCTGCACTATGCATGTTACAGGGCCAGAGTTAGGACACCTATGTTTACCTGGGTACTTCTGCGCAGTATAGGTGACTAAGCATAAGAATGCATTCTTCTGTGAACTAAAACCCTGGCTTTTAATTTAGCTGTAGGGATAACAGTTGTGCCTGGATGAGTGAATCTGTGAATGCAATTGTTTGAACATTTGCATGTGAGTGTGCGGAGGGTTAATAGATTTTTGCTCTTTTCTAGCCACACCCCCTTCAGCACCTCCCTTTCCCTAATAATTTATTTAATGTCCTAACTAGAGGCGATGTGCCTGGATATATGTATGTTTATGATAAACTGACTTGGTACAGAGTAATTGCAGCTATCATAGGGCATTCACATAAAAGTCCTCAGGTTCTGCCTCAATTCAGCTCTCAGCAGCCCATAGCTCCCAACTGTCCCAGCTCCCAACTGTCCCTTTTTCAGGGGGACAGTCCCTCTTTGGGAGCCCTGTCCCTCTGTCCTTTTTTCACCCTCATTTGTCCCTCTTTCAGGACTTTGTCCCTCTTTCTATGTAAATATATATATTTCCATACTAAAAATGTGTTTGATTGACTCTAAACTTTATCCCCATCCTTTAAATTGATATATTACTAATTTTAAAATGTTACTATGCAGGAAAATGAAGCAGGATAGAAAGGACCAGTGTGGTTTGAATTATAAAACAACATATGTTTCTTATGAAATCTTTATGGTATGCGTGACTAGAGACGTGGTGAAGGCGTGGCCAGGGGTGTGGCAGGGGCGTGACTTAAGTGTCCCTTTTTCTCATCTCAAAAAGTTGGGAGATATGGCAGCATGTTGGATGTCATAAATGTCCTCAAAACGTTGCCGCTTCAGGCGTTTCTTCAAGTTCAGGAACAGATAATACTCTGAAGGGGCCGGGTCAGGTGAGTAGGGGTCAGAAGTGGTGGACCAGTTGGAAACCCAAGGTGTTCAGTTTGGCCCCAGCAACGCAGGTGTATTGTCCTGCAAAAAAAGGATCCCCTTGGTCAGCTTTCCACATTGTTTCATCTCAATTGCCTCCTTCATCTGGTCCATGAGGTCAGCACTGTCCGGTGATACTGGAGCCCTGAGGTACGGAGTTGACCAGCAGAATCCTATTTTTGTCACAGAAAACAGACGCCATTGATTTTTTGGCCGATTTCTGGTTGCAGAACCCACTGTGGCGCCATTCCTTTGGCTGTTCCTTGGTTTCAAGAGTGTAGGTGTGCAGCAGTCACTAACCGAGCCAAAACCTCATGTGCAGCTTCAAAATGGGCCAAAACAGCTTTGACTGCTCCAACTCGGTCCCTCTTCTGATCGCTGTTCTAACATTTCAGCACCCACTTCCCTGAAAGATGTGTGCATGTCTAGGATAGAGGTGACAACAACCCCAACATGCTTCTATGAGACGTCCAGTATTTGGGCTATCTTCTTGAATATTCGCTACTCCTCAATAATCTGCTCATGTACGGCATTGCAGGTTGCCGGGTCAGTGGAGATTGGTGGACACCCACTGCTGGGCTCATCTTCAACAGTTAAATGGCCAGTCTTGAAACAAGATATCCAGGCTTTGGCAGTGCAGTAGGAAGGACACTTCTCCCCCAGTGTTTGTGACATCTCAGTATAAATGTCCTTGGCTGACTTTCCATGGAGAAACAAAAACTTAAACTGAAAGTTTTACACAAACCTGGGGCTTCCTGCGGCCTCTACATATCTCTCCGGCAGCCGCTGTCCTCAGTCTTCTTCCTCTTCTGCAGAGGCGGGACAAGGTCCTCCAGCACCCAAGGCTGAGACACCAAAGTGCGCCCCTGCATCCCTGCCACCCCAGCCATCACACACTGATTGCTATTAGACTAAGAGGTGCCACAGGGCCCACAACCTCCCCAACACCTTAATATCCAGTTAGCTGGCTTGCAGTCACTGCTATGTATCCCCTTTTCTTATTTATTTCTGCTTCAAACACAATTAGGAATGACAGCTGAATTAATTGTGCGCCCCCTCCTACACTGCGCCCTGAGGCTGGAGCCTCTCCAGCCTATGCCTCGGCCCGGCCCTGCTCTTCTGTAATGGGTCCCGTAACTTCTGCCAGTCGCGGCCAGTCTACGCAGGAGAAGTACGCCCTCTACGTATCTCCCCGGGCGACTGCTGAGAAATCTTTTCCTGTTCACAAACCAATCTTTGGGGGGCTCTGTATGGCTGATATTGTAGTAAAACCCCTCCCAGTGTGATGTCAGGACCATGGTTCTGACATCACACTGTGGGAGTCCTGTTACATTGTGGGAAATAAGCTGTTTCCAACTGCCAAAAAGCAAGCAGCATCTCCTTCCAGTGACATCACCTGCCAGCAAAAAATGTCAGCATGTGATAAATGTCAGAATGTAAATCAGGGAGAGGAAAGATTCTACAATTCTACAATGGGCAAACACTGACTAAATCATTTATACATAATTATTGTAAAAATGTAGCACTTTTTTATTACATTATTTTCAATGGAGTTCCTCTTTAATTGGCAGGAACCTTAACCGAGCCCCCTGCAGCCGCCCTGTGCCCTCGCCGGTCCTCGACTAGCCTCCGGTCCCCCACCGCGGCTTAGTTTCGTTTTCGGCCTGAGAGTCGGCAGGCCACTGAGCCTGCGCGGGCCGCATGCATCCTTGTTCGTCTTCCCATCGTCAAGTACCTCGTACTGGGCCTGCGCAGGACGCTCTTGACAACAGGAACAATGCTTGGCCAGTTTTACCAGTTCAATGTAAGATGAGGGCTAACAGATTCTAAATACTATAAACAGCTTGTACGTGTATGTAAGATCCCATACTACACGGAGGTGGTAAAATTGGCCAGTGATTGGCCAATCAAAATTGTATAAGTGTAGCAGGCTGTTCTGCAGTGACCTCCCCATATCCCGTGTTGCCAGCTGTTGCTTGCAGTGAACTATGGAAGGTGATGGAGAGTGCATTACACTCACACAAAGATGTCTTTGTATTACCTCACTGACATTATAAATTCATTAAAGAGCTGCAGCCAACACTGTATGAAAAATAATCAGTCCTTTAATTTCCTGAGCAGCTTAGCTTTCTATGCCTGCCAGGGAATTGGGGAGAGGACAGCAGATATGTCAGAGCGGGGGAACTCTCCCTTCATATTTATAAACCTTATAAAGACCCCATCCCGATGCTGAACACATTGGGATTGATCCACTAAAGCTTTGCACGTGCTAACCACTTAGCACCCTAGTTAGCACGTGCAAAGTGGCTTTTCACTGGCGTGCTAACACTTTGCACACTTTAGTGAATTAAGCCCATTCTGTCCTGAAGGCAATCATCTCTGAAGGTGACTAGAAGTGAGAGGTATACGGAGGCGGCCATTGCTGAGACTCACTGGGCCATCATGCTGATCCTCTGTCACTATAGGGGCTGCACACACTAAACCATTACATACATTTAATAGTTTAAAGTGAACTTCCGGACTAAAAATGTACTCAGCAGAACTGAAAAGGCTTGGGGTTTCTTTAACAGTTTCACAGCATCAGAACTTTGTTTTTCATACCGAAGCATCATTTTTAGCTGCATTTTTAGCTAAGCTCCACCCATCAAATAAAACTGCCCGGGATTTTTTTCCATGAAGCTGTGCAGAGCATGATGGGATTTCCTATGTTGTTATTCACGTTGCCTAGCAACTGGGAGGGGTGATCAGCACACAGGACAGTTGGAACTGTGTCTCATGCTCCCTGTCACCTCCTTTCAACCAAAAAGATGGCTGCCCCATGAAAAAGATGGCTGCCCTCATGAAATCAAACATTTGCCTGTTCTTTTAAAACAGTGTGGGTAGGAGATTATATTACCTATCTATTTTAACTAATGTAACTTAATGACAGTATGTTTGTTTAGGCTGAAGTTCCTCTTTAAGAGAAAACCTCGTATTGTGTCTGCGTGATTCTCAACGCGATTAAAGGGGTTCTGTGTGTGTGGGGGGGAGGGGGGGGGAGGGTTTGAAAATAAAAACGGACACTTACCTGGGGCTTCTATCGGCCCCCTGCAGCTGTCATGTCCCACGCCGTCCTCCTCCCATGCTCCATTCCCCGCCGCCGGTCCCGCTCTGATACTCCTCTAAGGAGACGAGTAGTGTTTGCTCCTGCACGCCTCATCGGGAGTTTACTGTGCAGGCGCAGTCTAATTAGACGAGGATTAGACCGGGACCGGCAGCGGGGAACGGAGCATCGTAGGAGGACAGCTGCAGGGAGCCGATAGAAGCCCCAGGTAAGTGTCGGATTTTATTTTCAAAACCCCCCCCCCCCCCCCCCCCCCCCAACACAACTCCTTTAAAGTGACACTGAAGCGGAAAAAAAACTCATGATATAATGCATTGGTTGTGTAATACAGTTAATTAATAGAACATGAGTGGCATAGAAAATAGTGTCATATTTTTATTTTCAGGTACATAGCTTTTTTTTATAACATTGCATCATTCTCTAATATTTTCAGTTTCCACAATACACTCAGCATTTTAACCTCTTGAGGACCACAGTGCTAAACCCCCCTAAAGACCAGGCCATATTTAGTAAAATTGGCCACTGCAGCTTTAAGGCCAAGCTGCAGGGCCGCACAACTCAGCACTCAAGTGATCCCCCCCCCCCTTTTCTCCCCACCAACAGAGCTTTCTGTTGGTGGGGTCTGAGCACCCCCCAGTTGTTTATTTTTGTTTTTTTACAAATATTTATTGCTATTTATTTTTATGAAATAAACATATTATTTATTTTTTTCTCCCTCTCCCCCCCGCCCACCCCCCGGCAGCCAATCACGGCGATCAGCTGTCACAGGCTTCAGCTCTCTGGTGGTTTCGCTGTCTAACAGTCTCTCGAGCTGCGATCGCCGCTTGGAGACTGAAGGCGGGGCAGAGCTCCGCCACTCAAGCGGGAGATGCGCACGCAGCCTACGTGCGATCTCCTGCAGTAGCCGACCCCAGGACTTGACGCCAATTGGCGTTAGGCAGTCCTGGGGCTGCCGTCGTGGTCACGCCCATTGGCGTGACGCGGTCGTTAGGTAGTTAAATGATTTCACAGAGCAGGCTAATTGAGTCTTTGAACTTTGCTCTGCAGAAAAAAACATAAGCAAAGAAGAAACAATAAGTGACAGCTTAAAGAGGAACTCCAGTGAAAATAATGTAGTAAAAAAAGTGCTTCATTTTTTACCATAATTATGTATAAATTATTTAGTCAGTGTTTGCTCATTGTAAAATCTTTCCTCTCCCAGATTCACATTCTGACATGTATTACATGGTGACATTTTTACTGTGGGCAGGTGATGTAGCTGCTCCTAGCTGTTCTGGCTGTTAGAGACAGCTGTAAACAGCTATTTCCTTTCTGTGAACATTGTTACATTGTGGCAGTTTGCCCAGAGTACCGCGGTACTCAGAGCTTCTTGTGGGAGGGGTTTCAGCACAAAATCAGTCATACAGCACCCCCTGATGGTCTGTTTGTGAAAAGCGTCATATTTCTCATGTAAAAGGGGGTATCAGCTACTGATTGGGATAAAGTTCAATTCTAGGTTGGAGTTTCTCTTTAATGCTGGGTATACACGATGCGTTTTTTCGGTCGATTTTCCATCCAATCGATTTCTGATTCGATTTTCCATCAATTTTTTTTATTTCATTACGTTATCTTTTCATATCTATTTCCATTCACTTCTACAAGAAATCGATCAGAAAAATGATCGAAAATAAGATCGGCCATGTCGGAAAATATCTATCGAACCATCTATCTGATGAAGAAACGCATGGTGTATTCCCAACATTAGATAAGTGCTTCAAAAGACAGTGCTGTCCACTACGGTAAATGCAACGCAAACATCTCGGTCCAACACATGGCAACAAGGATAGGGCCAGTGGCTGGATAGTGTAATGGTTAAGGGATCCGCCTCCAACACATGGCAACAAGGATAGGGCCAGTGGCTGGAAAGTGTAATGGTTAAGGGATCCGCCTCCAACACATGGCAACAAGGATAGGGCCAGTGGCTGGATAGTGTAATGGTTAAGGGATCCGCCTCCAACACAGGAGACCTGGGTTTGAATCTTGGCATCTCGGCCTGCACCTATTCAGTAAAGTGTCCTTGGGAAAGTTTCCCTAACACTGCTACTGCCTATAGAGCGCCCCCTAGTGGCTGCAGCTCTGACCTAACACTGCTACTGCCTATAGAGCGCATCCTAGTGGCTGTAACTCTGGCCTAACACTGCTACTGCCTATAGAGCGTCCCCTAGTGGCTGCAGCTCTGGCCTGACACTGCTACTGCCTATAGAACGCCCCCTAGTGGCTGCAGCTCTGGCCTGACACTGCTACTGCCTATAGAGCGCCCCCTAGTGGCTGCAGCTCTGGCCTTACACTTCTACTGCCTATAGAGCACCCCCTAGTGGCTGCAGCTCTGGCCTAACACTGCTACTGCCTATAGATCGCCCCCTAGTGGCTGCAGCTCTGGCCTTACACTGCTACTGCCTATAGAGTGCCCCCTAGTGGCTGCAGCTCTGGCCTGACACTGCTACTGCCTATAGAACGCCCCCTAGTGGCTGCAGCTGTGGCCTGACACTGCTACTGCCTATAGAGCGCCCCCTAGTGGCTGCAGCTCTGGCCTTACACTTCTACTGCCTATAGAGCACCCCCTAGTGGCTGCAGCTCTGGCCTAACACTGCTACTGCCTATAGATCGCCCCCTAGTGGCTGCAGCTCTGGCCTTACACTGCTACTGCCTATAGAGTGCCCCCTAGTGGCTGCAGCTCTGGCCTGACACTGCTACTGCCTATAGAACGCCCCCTAGTGGCTGCAGCTGTGGCCTGACACTGCTACTGCCTATAGAGCGCCCCCTAGTGGCTGCAGCTCTGGCCTTACACTGCTACTGCCTATAGAGCACCCCCTAGTGGCTGCAGCTCTGGCCTAACACCGCTACTGCCTATAGATCGCCCCCTAGTGGCTGCAGCTCTGGCCTTACACTGCTACTGCCTATAGAGTGCCCCCTAGTGGCTGCAGCTCTGGCCTAACACTGCTACTGCCTATAGAGTGCCCCCTAGTGGCTGCAGCTCCGGCCTAACACTGCTACTGCCTATAGAGCGCCCCCTAGTGGCTGCAGCTCTGGCCCAACACTACTACTGCCTATAGAGCGCCCCCTAGTGGCTGCAGCTCCGGCCTAACACTGCTACTGCCTATAGAGCGCCCCCTAGTGGCTGCAGCTCTGGCCCAACACTACTACTGCCTATAGAGCGCCCCCTAGTGGCTGCAGCTCTGCCCCTTTGAGTTAGAGATATAAATGTTATCTGTGTTGTGTCTAGACAGTGGTGTGACCTTGGCTGTATTCCCACAGACACACCCCAGCCACTAACACCTCATATCTGTGTCCCCCAGCATCTCCATCCCTGACACCTGGGCCAAGTTCACCGATGACAACATCCTGCGGTCCCAGAGCGAGAGGGCCGCCTCCGCCAAGCTCCGAGAGGACGTGGAGAACTTACTGAATGTCACCTCCAACGAGATGTGGAGCCAGTTCAACCGGGTGAACGTTACATTCACCAACCGGATCTCAGAGACTGCCGATGCCAAGAACAAGCTACAGAGCCACCTGGCCAAGGTACAAGACTGCATCACCCGCTCCTGGTGACATAACCATGTGCAGCCGCTTCACAACAAGTACCCCGGCCCAGAATGAGGCCTTCCAATGCTCAACGTCAGGAGAGGAGAGTCCTCCAGCAGCACAGAGTATATCAGCAGAGGAGAGGGTTACATAGAGGAGGGAGCACAGTCCTCCAGCAGCACAGAGTATATCAGGAGAGGAGAGTTAGAGGAAGGAGCAGAGTCCTCCAGCAGCACAGAGTATATCAGGAGAGAAGAGTTAGAGGAAGGAGCAGAGTCCTCCAGCAGCACAGAGTATATCAGGAGAGAAGAGTTAGAGGAAGGAGCAGGGTCCTCCAGCAGCACAGAGTATATCAGGAGAGGAGGGTTAGAGGAAGGAGCAGAATCCTCCAGCAGCACAGAGTATATCAGGAGAGGAGGGTTAGACAGAGGAAGGAGCAGAGTCCTCCAGCAGCACAGAGTATATCAGGAGAGGAGAGTTAGAGGAAGGAGCAGGGTCCTCCAGCAGCACAGAGTATATCAGGAGAGGAGAGTTAGAGGAAGGAGCAGAGTCCTCTAGCAGCACAGAGTATATAAGCAGAGGAGAGTTAGAGGGAGGAGCAGGGTCCTCCAGCAGCACAGAGTATATCAGGAGAGGAGGGTTACATAGATGAGGGAGCAGAGTTCTCCAGCAGCACAGAGTATATAAGCAGAGGAGAGTTAGAGGAAGGAGCAGAGTCCTCCAGCAGCACAGAGTATATCAGGAGAGGAGGGTTAGAGGAAGGAGCAGAGTCCTCCAGCAGCCATGGCCGGATTTCTGGCAAGGCCACATAGGCCATGGCCTAGGGCACCAGATAAACAAGGGGCGGCCTGCAGACAGTGGGCATTATTTGCAAGTGTCCAAACAAATGAAAGGGGTCAGGATAACTGCACTATTAGTACCAGCTGGCATCTGCCTGTGCAGTGCTACAGGCAGCTGCAGTCTATTAACCAAACGTTTGTGAACAGTGTGTGACTAGCAAAAAGCCAGGCCTTGTCCAATGACATAGCAGCAGCTGCAGGCAGTTACAGAAGGCCGGGTCTCACGCACTCGGTGTGGGGGATGAAAGGACCAGGGGCAGCACCAGCAAATAGTACAGAATACAGAAAGCAGTCTCTCACAGTACCCATTTCTTAATTATTGATTGGCCAGCGCCCTGAAAACAGCAGTGGGTACAGGACTCACTTTTAAGTGTTGCTGACCCCACCCAATGTCCAATTGTGAGCCACTTTTGACAATGTGTGTGTGGTGGAAGGCTCCCACCACGCCTATCACCTGTACATCGCTTGATTGACCAGTTCCCCTGTGTGACATGATTGATTCACTTCATATTGCCATGGAGACCTCGGCACTAGCCGCAATAGAGGACACCAGCGGCCCAAAAATGTTTGGGTGGGTGTGTGTGTGGAGAGAGGTGGTAGGATACGGTTTCGGTTGGGGCGGCTGGTAATAGTCGGCCTTGGGCGGTAAGAAGTACAAATCCGGCCCTGCCAGCAGCACAGAGTATATCAGGAGAGGAGAGTTATAGGGAGGAGCAGAGTCCTCCAGCAGAGACACGAGACTGGAAGAGCAGAGACACGCAGAGGTATGCAGAGCAGAGGCGCGCAGAGCAGAGGTATGCAGAACAGAAGTATGCAGAGCAGAGACAGGCAGAGCAGAGACTCACTGAGCAGAGACGGGCAGAGCAGAGGTCTGCAGAGCAGAGGCACATAGAGCAGAGACAGGCAGAACAGAGCCATGCAGAGCAGAAACACGCAGAGCAGAGACTCGCAGAGCAGAGGCACGCAGAGACAGGCAGAGCAGAGACACGCAGAGCAGAGGTACGGAGAGCAGAGACATGCAGAGCAGAGACAAGCAGAGCAGAGGCAAGCAGAGCAAAGGCACTCTGAGCAGAGACACACAACCTGGAAGAGCAGAGACAGGCAGAGCAGATGCAGGCAGAGCAGAGGCAGTTAGAGCAGAGACACGCAACTGGAAGAGCAGAGACACGCAGAGCAGAGACACGGAGAGCAGAGACATGCAGGGCAGAGACAGGCAGAGCAGGGACACACACAGCAGAGACAGACAGAGCAGAGACATGCAAAGCAAAGGCACTCAGAGCAGAGACACACAACCTGGAAGAGCAGAGACAGGCAGAGCAGGGACACGCAGAGCAGATGCAGGCAGAGCAGAGGCAGTTAGAGCAGAGACACGCAACTGGAAGAGCAGAGACACGCAGAGCAGAGACACGGAGAGCAGAGACATGCAGGGCAGAGACAGGCAGAGCAGAGACACACAGAGCAGAGACATGCAGAGCAGAGACATGCAAAGCAAAGGCACTCAGAGCAGAGACACACAACTGGAAGAGCAGAGACACGCAGAGCAGAGACACGCAGGGCAGAGACAGGCAGAGCAGGGACGCGCAGAGCAGATGCAGGCAGAGCAGAGGCAGTTAGAGCAGAGACACGCAACTGGAAGAGCAGAGACACGCAGAGCAGAGACACGCAGAGCAGAGACATGCAGGGCAGAGACAGGCAGAGCAGGGACACACACAGCAGAGACAGGCAGAGCAGAGACAGGCAGAGCAGAGACAGGCAGAGCAGAGACACGTAGAGCAGAGACAGGCAGAGTAGGGACACGCAGAGCAGAGACACGTAACTGGAAGAGCAGAGACACGCAGAGCAGAGACACGTAACTGGAAGAGCAGAGACACGCAGAGCAGAGACACGCAGGGCAGAGCAAAGACGGGCAGAGCAGAGGCACGCAGGGCAGAGCAGAGACGGGCAGAGCAGAGACGGGCAGAGCAGAGGCACGCAGAGCAGAGACGGGCAGAGCAGAGACGGGCAGAGCAGAGGCACGCAGGGCAGAGCAAAGACAGGCAGAGCAGAGGCACGCAGAGCAGAGACGGGCAGAGCAGAGGCACGCAGGGCAGAGCAGAGACAGGCAGAGCAGAGGCACGCAGGGCAGAGCAGAGACAGGCAGAGCAGAGGCACGCAGAGCAGAGACAGGCAGAGCAAAGACATGCAGGGCAGAGCAGAGATGGGCAGAGCAGAGGCAGGCAGAGCAGAGGCAGGCAGAGCAGAGGCAGGCAGAGCAGAGGCGGGCAGAGCAGAGACGGGCAGAGCAGAGATGGGCAGAGCAGAGACAGGCAGAGCAGAGACACGCAGAGCAGAGATGGACAGAGCAGAGGCACGCAGAGCAGAGACACACAGAGCAGAGGTATGCAGAGCAGAGACAAACAGAGCAGAGATGGGCAGAGCAGAGGCACGCAGGGCAGAGCAGAGACAGGCAGAGCAGAGACACGTAGGGCAGAGCAGAGGCAGGCAGAACAGAGATGGGCAGAGCAGAGGCACGCAGAGCAGAGACACACAGAGCAGAGGTATGCAGAGCAGAGACAAACTATGCAGAGCGGAGACAAACAGAGCAGAGACAGGCAGAGCAGAGACGGGCAAAGCAGAGACGCAGAGCAGAGACACGCAGAGCAGAGGCAGGCAGAGCAGAGGCACACAGATCAGAGACACGCAGAGCAGAGGCACGTAGATCAGAGACAGGCAGAGCAGAGACAAGCAAAGCAGACACACGCAGAGCAGAGACAGGCAGAACAGAGCCATGCAGAGCAGAAACACGCAGAGCAGAGACTCGCAGAGCAGAGGCACGCAGAGCAGAGGTACGGAGAGAAGAGACATGCAGAGCAGAGACAAGCAGAGCAGAGGCAAGCAGAGCAAAAACACTCAGAGCAGAGACACACAACTGAAAGAGCAGAGACACGCAGGGCAGAGACAGGCAGAGCAGGGACACGCAGAGCAGATGCAGGCAGAGCAGAGACACGCAACTGGAAGAGCAGAGACACGCAGAGCAGAGACATGCAGGGCAGAGACATGCAGAGCAGAGACACACAGAGCAGAGACATGCAGAGCAGAGACATGCAAAGCAAAGGCACTCAGAGCAGAGACACACAACTGGAAGAGCAGAGACATGCAGAGCAGAGACACGCAGGGCAGAGACAGGCAGAGTAGGGACGCGCAGAGCAGATGCAGGCAGAGCAGAGGCAGTTAGAGCAGAGACACGCAACTGGAAGAGCAGAGACACGCAGGGCAGAGACATGCAGGGCAGAGACATGCAGGGCAGAGACATGCAGGGCAGAGACATGCAGAGCAGAGACAGGCAGAGCAGAGACACGTAGAGCAGAGACAGGCAGAGTAGGGGCACGCAGAGCAGAGACCCGTAACTGGAAGAGCAGAGACACGCAGAGCAGAGACACGTAACTGGAAGAGCAGAGACACGCAGAGCAGAGACACGCAGAGACACGCAGGGCAGAGCAGAGACAGGCAGAGCAGAGACGGGCAGAGCAGAGGCACGCAGGGCAGAGCAGAGACGGGCAGAGCAGAGGCACGAAGGGCAGAGCAAAGACAGGCAGAGCAGAGGCACGCAGAGCAGAGACGGGCAGAGCAGAGGCACGCAGGGCAGAGCAGAGACAGGCAGAGCAGAGGCACGCAGGGCAGAGCAGAGACAGGCAGAGCAGAGGCACGCAGAGCAGAGACAGGCAGAGCAGAGACACGCAGGGCAGAGCAGAGATGGGCAGAGCAGAGACAGGCAGAGCAGAGACGGGCAGAGCAGAGATGGGCAGAGCAAAGACAGGCAGAGCAGAGACACGCAGAGCAGAGATGGACAGAGCAGAGGCACGCAGAGCAGAGACACACAGAGCAGAGGTATGCAGAGCAGAGACAAACAGAGCAGAGATGGGCAGAGCAGAGGCACGCAGGGCAGAGCAGAGACAGGCAGAGCAGAGATGGGCAGAGCAGAGACAGGCAGAGCAGAGACACGCAGAGCAGAGATGGGCAGAGCAGAGGCACGCAGAGCAGAGACACACAGAGCAGAGACAAACAGAGCAGAGACAGGCAGAGCAGAAACACGCAGGGCAGAGCAGAGACAGGCAGAGCAGAGGCAGGCAGAGCAGAGGCACGCAGAGCAGAGACAGGCAGAGCAAAGACACGCAGAACAGAGATGGGCAGAGCAGAGGCACGCAGAGCAGAGACAAACTATGCAGAGCGGAGACAAACAGAGCAGAGACAGGCAGAGCAGAGACGGGCAAAGCAGAGACGCAGAGCAGAGACACGCAGAGCAGAGGCAGGCAGAGCAGAGGCACACAGATCAGAGACACGCAGAGCAGAGGCACGTAGATCAGAGACAGGCAGAGCAGAGACAAGCAAAGCAGACACACGCAGAACAGAGCCATGCAGAGCAGAAACACGCAGATCAGAGACTCGCAGAGCAGAGGCACGCAGAGACAGGCAGAGCAGAGACACGCAGAGCAGAGGTACGGAGAGCAGAGACATGCAGAGCAGAGACAAGCAGAGCAGAGGCAAGCAGAGCAAAGGCACTCAGAGCAGAGACACACAACTGGAAGAGCAGAGACACGCAGGGCAGAGACAGGCAGAGCAGGGACACGCAGAGCATATGCAGGCAGAGCAGAGACACGCAACTGGAAGAGCAGAGACACGCAGAGCAGAGACATGCAGGGCAGAGACAGGTAGAGCAGAGACACACAGAGCAGAGACATGCAGAGCAGAGACATGCAAAGCAAAGGCACTCAGAGCAGAGACACACAACTGGAAGAGCAGAGACACGCAGAGCAGAGACACGCAGGGCAGAGACAGGCAGAGTAGGGACGCGCAGAGCAGATGCAGGCAGAGCAGAGGCAGTTAGAGCAGAGACACGCAACTGGAAGAGCAGAGACACGCAGAGCAGAGACATGCAGGGCAGAGACAGGCAGAGCAGGGACACACACAGCAGAGACATGCAGAGCAGAGACATGCAGAGCAGACAGGCAGAGCAGAGACACGTAGAGCAGAGACAGGCAGAGTAGGGGCACGCAGAGCAGAGACACGTAACTGGAAGAGCAGAGACACGCAGAGCAGAGACACGTAACTGGAAGAGCAGAGACACGCAGAGCAGAGACACGCAGAGACACGCAGGGCAGAGCAGAGACAGGCAGAGCAGAGACGGGCAGAGCAGAGGCACGCAGGGCAGAGCAGAGACGGGTAGAGCAGAGGCACGCAGGGCAGAGCAAAGACAGGCAGAGCAGAGGCACGCAGAGCAGAGACGGGCAGAGCAGAGACAGGCAGAGCAGAGGCACGCAGGGCAGAGCAGAGACAGGCAGAGCAGAGGCACGCAGAGCAGAGACACGCAGGGCAGAGCAGAGATGGGCAGAGCAGAGGCACGCAGGGCAGAGCAGAGGCAGGCAGAGCAGAGGCGGGCAGAGCAGAGACGGGCAGAGCAGAGATGGGCAGAGCAGAGACAGGCAGAGCAGAGACACGCAGAGCAGAGATGGGCAGAGTAGAGGCACGCAGAGCAGAGACACACAGAGCAGAGGTATGCAGAGCAGAGACAAACAGAGCAGAGATGGGCAGAGCAGAGGCACGCAGGGCAGAGCAGAGACAGGCAGAGCAGAGATGGGCAGAGCAGAGACAGGCAGAGCAGAGACACGCAGAGCAGAGATGGGCAGAGTAGAGGCACGCAGAGCAGAGACACACAGAGCAGAGGTATGCAGAGCAGAGACAAACAGAGCAGAGACAGGCAGAGCAGAGACACTGAGGGCAGAGCAGAGACAGGCAGAGCAGAGGCTCGCAGAGCAGAGACAGGCAGAGCAAAGACACGCAGAACAGAGATGGGCAGAGCAGAGGCACGCAGAGCAGAGACACACAGAGCAGAGGTATGCAGAGCAGAGACAAACTATGCAAAGCGGAGACAAACAGAGCAGAGACAGGCAGAGCAGAGACAGGCAGAGCAGAGACGGGCAAAGCAGAGACGCAGAGCAGAGACACGCAGAGCAGAGGCAGGCAGAGCAGAGGCACACAGATCAGAGACAGGCAGAGCAGAGACAAGCAAAGCAGACACACGCAGAGCAGAGGCAGGCAGAGCAGAGACGCGCAGAGGCAGGCAGAGCAGAGACGCGCAGAGGCAGGCAGAGCAGAGACAAGCAGAGCAGACACACGCAGAGCAGAGGCTGGCAGAGCAGAGACGCGCAGAGACAGGCAGAGCAGAGACAGGCAGAGCAGAGACAGGCAGAGCAGAGACAGGCAGAGCAGAGACAGGCAGAGCAGAGACAGGCAGAGCAGAGGCAGGCAGAGCAGAGGCAGGCAGAGCAGAGGCAAGCAGTGCAGACACACGCAGAGCAGAGACAGGCAGAGCAGAGACAGGCAGAGCAGAGGAAGGCAGAGCAGACACACGCAGAGCAGAGGCAGGCAGAAAAGACAAACGCAGAGCAGAGACACGCAGAGCAGAGACAGGCAGAGCAGAGACGGGAGGCTTGTTGGGCCGCAGCCAGGCAGACGAGGAATCTTCGGAACCTCTGCACAGATTGGGAATGCGTCCAGCATATTTCTCAACACTTCAGCCCTTTGGTTACACCACATGCATATTAATGAGATTACACGGCCTCCGTGCTGCTTGTTACTGCAGATAAAAGGCCCACTTCTTCTCCCACATGTAGAAGCAGCATTGTCACATGGGCACCAAGCATATGGAAATATGGTACATATGCCAGTTATTCCAACATTCTTACCCCCGACTGGCTGCTATTTGCAGCTCAATCCCCAAATTCCTCATCCCTTTAATTTCCATAACTTCTCCGAACTGTAAGATGATCAAGATCTATGTTTTTACTGCTGCAGACTCTTCAGGAGATTTTCCAGACCGAGATGACCATTGAAGCCATCAAAAAGGCCATCAAAGACAAAATGGCTCCCATGAAGGTAGCCCAGACCCGTCTAGACGAGCGGACGAGGCGACCCAACGTGGAGCTGTGCCGAGACTCCGCGCAGTTACGGTAACTGATCACACAATGTGTGTAGGACGCTTTCTTATGATAGGATCCCATAACGGCCACGCATGTTGGAATACTGGCATCCCATTGGCCGCCTCTGCTGACTACAGGGGAAGCAGTAATGTTCTGTTCCTGTGACTGCAGACAGGGCGGTCGGCGGGAAACGTGTGCTGAGGGGTCACCGCTCTGTAAGCCAGGAGAACACGCAGGTCAGATGTTCCCAATCACCTCCGTAAAGGACAACTGAGGCCAGAGGGATATGGGGGCTGTCCTATTTATTTCCGTTTACGCAATACCAGATCCCTGGCCATCCTGCTGATCATCTGCCTATAATACATTTAGCCACAGCCCCTGAACAAGCATGCAGCAGATCAGGTGTTTCTGACAAGATTAGCTGTATGCTTGCTTCTAGTGTCATTCAGACACTACTGTAGCCAAATAGATCAGGACTGCCAGGCAACTGGTATTGTTTAAAGGGAAATGCACATTACAGCTTCCATATACCTCTCACACTTCAGGTGTACTTTAAGGTGCCTATACATCACTCAACGTATGGGAAGATCGACCATTAGGGCCCTTTTCCACTTTCAAGCGCAATTGCTTTGCACTTGCAAAAGCCTATTTTTACACTTGCGGCGTGAGCCCTTGGGAGTGAAACGTGATCGCAGCAATTATGGTGCAGCCCGACAATTGTAATTTGGGGAAAATCGAAATGCGCTAATGGAAAAGTGCATCACAAATTACATGTACTGTGTTTTTTGGACTATAAGACTTACTTTTTCTCCCCCAAAAGTGGGGAAAAAAGTCAGTGCGTCTTATAGTCCAAATGCAGGGAGTTCCTGACCTGTGAATGTCTGCCAATACCAACCTCCAACCCAACGCAATGTCAGGGACTCCCTGTACTGTGCCCATGCAGAGGAGGAGGACATAGGGGGACACAAAGGGGCATAGAGGAGGACACAAGGAGGTCAGAGGCGGGCACATGGGGGACATAGGAGGACACAAAGGGGCCTAGAGGAGGACACAAGGAGGACAGAGGCGGGCACATGGGGGACACAGGAGGACACAAAGGGGCCTAGAGGAGGACACAAGGAGGTCAGAGACATACACAAGGGGATACAGGAGGACACAATGGGGACAGGAGGACACAGGGAGACACAAGAGCTACAAGGGGGGCATGAGCTACAAAGAGGGCATAATCCACAAGATGCCCCTTCACCATGGATGCATCAGGTTTAGTATATATAATTTTTCCCCCTGGTCTTTGTCCTCTAAATCTAGGTGCGTCTTATGGTCAGAGGCATCTTACAGTCCGAAAAATATGTGGTAAATCACAGTGCACTAGCGATCAGCAAAACACCGGCTAGTAGAACAGGGACCCTTAGATAGATACCTCGCTGACTAAATCTGATCAGAGAGGACTCTGCTGCCTGCCCACACACTGCAAACCAATTACCAGTCATCCTAGCACCACCTCCCAAGTGTACGTGTCCCCCCAGTGCCCAGTGTTACAAGTTCACCTCCCGGCGGCGCAACTCCTACGGTGTCACCGCGAGCACCTACACCACGTGACACAGGAGCATGTAGGACGTCACATGGTACAGGCACATGTAGGACGTCACATGGTACAGGCACATGTAGGACGTCACATGGTACAGGCGCATGTAGGACGTCACATGGTACAGGCGCATGTAGGACGTCACATGGTACAGGCGCATGTAGGACGTCACATGGTACAGGCGCATGTAGGACGTCACATGGTACAGGCGCATGTAGGACGTCACATGGTACAGGCGCATGTAGGACGTCACATGGTACAGGCGCATGTAGGACGTCACATGGTACAGGCACATGTAGGACGTCACATGGTACAGGCACATGTAGGACGTCACATGGTACAGGCGCTTGCTGGGAGGAGGAAGCCAGAAGTCACGCTGGCGGAGAGATGAGTCAGAGCGCTCACCGCAGCGTAGTGGAAGAGGGCCCTTAGGAGTGAAAGTGAATGGGATAAGGCTTGTTCTGTTTTCCTTGTTGTCACCATTTTATCTCCGTCTCTCCCGCAGTCTGGTGCACGAGGTGCAGGAAATAGATGACACCATCCAGGTGCTGCAGCACCGCCTCCGGGACGCAGAGGACACCCTGCAGATGCTGGTCCACACCAAAGCCAACCTGGAGCATGACCTTTCCATTAAAGCCAACTCCCTGTTCATCGACCAGGAGAAATGTATGGGCATGCGCAAGAGTTTCCCCAGCACCCCTCGGCTGGTCGGCTACACATAGGCCCCGCCTCTAGCACGACTTCCTGTTCTATGGCGGAAAAATCCCGGTTTTGGCTCGCGCGATGGGCCAACCACACTGCAGTCACATCTTCTCATTGTTCTGTGTTCAAAACATGATAATAAAAGTTTTATGATCACTACTTGAGGGTGGTTAAAGGAAGAATCTGACCATCCTAAGATCCGTCCTAAGCAATCAATACGGCCGACCTGATGGGTAAATCCTGAGAGTCATTGTTGGCTGTAGATAATTGTCCTCAGCGTGACCAAAATCAGATGAGGCAACAATCTCATCATGTGTAGGGCCTGCTTAAAGCAAACCAAGCGCCACTTTTTTTTCCTGGTTTCTAATAGCTACCGGAGCTGCCATGTTCCCCCCTCCCCTTCTAGCTGTCCTTACTTATCCAGGGGAAGGTGTGAAGATAGCATATGTGTCTTCTCTAAACTCTTTGAAGCACAGTTTACTTTCTCTCCATCCACCCTGCTGATGAAAGGTTTTCTCACTGCTAAGGTGTGTAAAGGTGGCCATACACTCGTTAGATTAGCAGCAGATAGATCATCAGATAGATTTCTGATCTACCTGGTGTGTTTAGGACCATTTTTTACTAGGAACAAATTTCCAATAGATTTCAGTTTGAAATCTATTGAAAATCAATCTGATGGCATTTTTTTGCCATCAGATTTGCATTGGGGGCAATGAAAATTGATAAGCAATCTCTTCAGATCGATTTTGATTTTCCACCCTGGCCGATTGATTAAAATCGATCGAAATCGATCACAAATCAATCGAATCGGCAAACGATATACAATCGATCGATCGACTTCGATCGATCGATCGGCCGTTAATCGGCTGAGTGTATGGGCCCCTTAATACTTGATCCATCAGTTATATAATTTGTTTAAAAAATTTAATTTCTTGTGGCCACCTTAGCTGTACCATGTGTCATTTTGCCCACAGCAGCTGCCATATTATTTTAGTAACCTTTTCTGTAGTTGATTAAATGCATATCTAAATGAGAAAAGGTGTGTGATTCAGGTACTACTGCAGCCAGAGAGTTCAGCAGGACAGCCAGGCAACTGGCATTGTTTAAAAGGAAATAAATATTTCAGCTTCCATATCCCTCTTGCATCAAGCGTGCTTTAAGGGTTTTTATATGCAGGCATTTGTATTGGCATTTCTGAAGCCACGTGCAGGGAAGACTACACACAGGGGACAGCAGAGCCGGGACAAGGTCCTCCAGTACCCAAGACTGAGACACCAAAGTGTGCCCCTCCGACCATTGACCATCTCTCCCTCCCCAGCCGTCACACACTGATTGCTATTAGTGTAAGAGGTGCCCCAAACACCTTCATCTCTAGTTATCTGGCTGCAGTCACTGCCATGTATCCCTTTTCTTATTTCTTTCTGCTTCATACACAATAGGGGAATGATAGGTGAGCGAGTTGTGCGCCCCCCCAACACTGCGCCCTGAGGCTGGAGCCTCTCTCGCCTCTGCCTGGCCCTGCGCCCCTCCTACACTGTGCCCTGAGGCTGGAGCCTCTCTCGCCTCTGCCTCGGCCCCGCCCTGCGCCCCCTCCTACACTGCGCCCTGAGGCTGGAGCCTCTCTCGCCTCTGCCTCGACCCGCCCCCTCCTACACTGCGCCCTGAGGCTGGAGCCTCTCTCGTCTCTGCCTCGGCCCCGCCCTGTGCGCTCTGCTGCACTGCGCCCTGAGGCTGGAGATTCTCTCGCCTCGGCCCCGCCCTGCGCCCCCCTCCTACACTGCGCCCTGAGGCTGGAGCCTCTCTCGCCTCTGCCTCGACACGGCCCTGGGGGACAGTCACATTTAACACGTATAGGATGACACTGGCTGCTCCTATCACCCCTGAAAGAGAACATGTGTAGATGAGACTTCACAAGCAGCTGATTGGAGAGCAGACAGAATGATAGCCCCCTGAGGACACATAACAATGTGTATTACATCCTGCAAGCAGCGGGAGAGCGGATGTCTTGTCTCCATCCACCTGTACAATGCTGCTAATATACACTGCTGGCTACAGGAGACCTCAAACCTGCACCGAGAGACACATGGAGATGCCATTGCTGACCGCCTAAGAATGCTACATACCTGGCTGTATTACAGATGGCAGGAAAGCACTGTCCATTATACTATTAGCACCACATGCATTACCGGGATAATACGTGCATCAGTAACAGTATCTGATCCTACCAAAGTCACATATTATTATTATGTATTTATATAGCACTGACATCTACTGCAGCACTGTACAAAGTACATAGTCATGTCACTGACTGTCCTCAGAGGAGCTCACAGTCTAATCCTACCATAATAATAATATGGCAGGACATTACACTATGACTATGGTAGGATTAGACTGTGAGCTATATAAATACATAATAATAATATGGCAGGACATTACACTATGACTGTATTTATATAGCACTGACATCTACTGCAGCACATTACAGAGTACATAGTCATGTCACTGACTGTCCTCAGAGGAGCTGTCAATCTAATCCTACCATAGTCATAGTCTAATGTCCTACCATATTATTATTTATATAGCACTGACCTCTTCTGCAGCACATTACAGAGTACATAGACATGTCACTGACTGTCCTCAGAGGAGCTCACAATCTAATCCTACCATAGTCATAGTGTAATGTCCTACCATATTATTATTATGTATTTATATAGTACTGACATCTTCTGCAGCACATTACAGAGTACATAGTAATGTCACGGACTGTCCTCAGAGGAGCTCACAATCTAATAATCCTACCATAGTCCTAGTCTAATGTCCTACCATATTATTATGTATTTATATAGCACTGACATCTTCTGCAGCACTTTACAGAGAACATAGTCATGTCACTGACTGTCCTCAGAGGAGCTCACAATCTAATCCTACCATAGTCCTAGTCTAATATCCTACCATATTATTATGTATTTATATAGCACTGACTGCAGCACGGTACAGAGAACATAGTCATGTCACTGACTGTCCTCAGAGGAGCTCACAATCTAATCCTGCCATAGTCATAGTCTAATGTCCTACCATATTATTATGTATTTATATTGCACTGACATCTTCTGCAGCACATTACAGAGTACATAGTCATGTCACTGACTGACCTCAGAGGAGCTCACAGTCTAATCCTACCATAGTCATAGTCTAATGTCCTACCATATTATTATTATGTATTTATATAGCACTGACATCTCCTGCAGCACTGTACAGAGTACATAGTCATGTCACTGACTGTCCTCAGAGGAGCTTACAGTCTAATCCTACCATAGTCTTAGTGTAATGTCTTAGCTGACGCAGGATGTCTATTGCATTGCAATGTGCACCTTGCTGAGTGCCGCCCCCTGAGGCCGGTGTGGAGCAGCGCCCCCTCTTGGTGTTCCCTAGGGACGCACATACGCAGACACCGGATTTATGGACAAGTAGCTCGCGGGGCAGGCAGATTACATCTGGGATTTTCTGCAGCCAATAATAGGGTGTCTCGGCTATTCCCGGACTGGCATTCTCAATTTGCCGGTTATTTTGGTGCCTGGAAAGTATGTGTCATTCATCGCATCGCAGGCATACTTCTCCCCAACGCTGCAGAGAGGCGGGGGGGGGGTCCACTACACACGAGGACCGGCCGGCGCTTGTGTATTACAGGGGGCTCCACCTAGACGTGATACTTCAGTACTCGGGGCTCCTTAGGGGATGGGTGGGGGAGGGGCTGATGCAGGAGTGTGGGAGGCGGAGAGAGTGCAGCTGAAGTTTTGCATTAAAGGATACCTGTAGCCACCTAAGAAGAGGGAAGGCTCTGGATCCTTTAGAGCAGAGGTGTGAAACACAAGGCCTGCGGGACGGGTGCGGCCCTCAGCACCATTGTATGTGGCCCTCCAGAGCTTCCAATGTGCATCATTGTAAACTAACAACAGTACACTGCTTCCCCATCCAGAGGATGACGGTGTTTCCAGTTGAAAGATTGCCAGTTTGAGTTCAGATGCAGCAACAACCCATGGGACCCCTTTACAAAATTAGCATGGGGCCCCCTCCTTGGATCCAAATCCTCCCCATGTGACTGGTAAATTAAACACACCTACACACCTTTTCTCCCAGCACCCTCCCCCCACATAGCAGATTAGCGCAGCAGTGTAATATTTACCCACTCCAGCGATACGTTGTCTCTTACGGTTGTCCTCCCAGCAGCTGTACAGTCTATACTTCCATAGCTCCAGACTCAATCATGTGACATGCATTCGGAGCCAGAGGTATGCACAGTGGCGTAGCTTAGGAGCTCTGGGCCCCAGTGCAAGTTTTACATTGGACTGCCTCAAGAACTCTAAACATAACAATTGTAATGGAGCAACAAAACCTGCCAAGGACAGCTGCAGTGTCAGAGAGGTGTAAGCAGGGGAGTGGATAGCCGCAGTGTCAGAGAGGTGTAACCAGGGGAGGAGACGGCTGCAGTGTTAGAGAGGTGTAAGCAGGGGAGGGGATAGCCGCAGTGTTAGGTGTAAGCAGGGGAGAGGACAGCTGCAGTGTCAGATAGGTGTAAGCAAGGGAGGGAACAGCTGCTGTGTCAGAGAGGTGTAAGCAGGGGAGAGGACAGCTGCAGTGTCAGATAGGTGTAAGCAAGGGAGGGAACAGCTGCTGTGTCAGAGAGGTGTAAGCAGGGGAGGGGGCAGATGCAGAGTCAGAGAGGTGTAAGCAGGGGAGGGGATAGCTGCAATGTCAGGTATAATCGGGGGGGGGGGGGGGGGGGAGGGGGCGCTGCAGTGTCAGAGTGGTGTAACAAGGGGAGGGGACAGATGCAGTGTCAGAGAGGTGTAACCAGGGGAGAGGACAGATGCAGTGTCAGAGAGGTGTAAGTAGGGGAGGGGACAGATGCAGTGTGAGAGGGGTTTAGACAGGGGAGGGGACAGCTGCAGTGTCAGAGAAGTGTAAGCAGGGGAAGGGACAGATGCAGTGTCAGAGAGGTATAAGCAGGGAAGGGGACAGATGCAGTATCATAGAGGTGTAAGCAGGGGAGGAAACAGCCGCAGTGTCAGAGAGTTGTAACCAGGGGAGAGGACAGCTGCAGTGTCAGAGAGGTGTAACCAGGGGAAGGGACAGCTGCAGTGTCAGAGTGGTGTAACAAGGGGAGGGGACAGATGCAGTGTCAGAGAGGTGTAACCAGGGGAGAGGACAGATGCAGTGTCAGAGAGGTGTAAGTAGGGGAGGGGACAGATGCAGTGTGAGAGGGGTTTAGACAGGGGAGGGGACAGCTGCAGTGTCAGAGAAGTGTAAGCAGGGGAAGGGACAGATGCAGTGTCAGAGAGGTATAAGCAGGGAAGGGGACAGATGCAGTATCATAGAGGTGTAAGCAGGGGAGGAAACAGCCGCAGTGTCAGAGAGTTGTAACCAGGGGAGAGGACAGCTGCAGTGTCAGAGAGGTGTAACCAGGGGAAGGGACAGCTGCAGTGTCAGAGAGGTGTAAACAGGGGAGGGGACAGCAGCAGTGTCAGAGAGGTGTAACCAGGGGAGGGGACAGATGCAGTGTTAGGTGTAACCAGGGGAAGGGACAGATGCAGTGACAGAGAGGTGTAAGCACAGGAGGGGACAGCTGCAGTGTCAGAGAGGTGTAACCAGGGGAAGGGACAGCTGCAGTGTCAAGGCCCATACACACGGGGTACAGCCGTCGCCGCAGCCACGTGGCACGTGCGTGTTGCAGTGACAGGTCACCTGTGTGTATAATGCGCGCGCCCCGAACCGTCGCCTGTCGGAGCTGTCGCCGTGACTTCGCCGGAACTGTCGATAGTCCCGCGTGAGTACGGGGGCTAGCGACAGGAGACCTACGCGAGTGAATGGAGCATCCGGCCGGGGGATGCTCCATTCACAAACAGCTTCCGCCGCGTCTCTGCCTTTCTGGCTTCAGAGAGGTGTAAGGGGGGAGGGGACAGATGCAATGTCAGAGAGGTGTAACCAGGGGAGGGGACAGCTGCAGTGTCAGAGAGGTGTAAGGGGGGAGGGGACAGATGCAGTGTCAGAGAGGTGTAAGCTGGGGAGGGGACAGCTATAGTGCCACAGAGGTGTAAGCAGGGGAGGGGGCAGCTGCAGTGTCAGAGAGGTGTAATCAGGGAAGGGGACAGCTGCAGTGTCAGAGAGGTGTAACCAGGGGAAGGGACAGGTACAGTGTCAGAGAGGTGTAAGCAGAGGAGGGGGCAGCTGCAGTGTCAGAGAGATGTAAGCAGGGGAGGGGACAGCTGCAGTGTCAGAGAGGTGTAACGGGGGAGGGGACAGCTGCAGTGTCAGAGAGGTGTAAGCTGGGGAGGGGACAGCTGCAGTGTCAGAGAGGTGTAAGCAGGGGAGGGGACAGATGCAGTGTCAGAGAGGTGTAAGCTGGGGAGGGTACAGCTGCAGTGTCAGAGAGGTGTAAGCTGGGGAGGGGACAGCTGCAGTGTCAGAGAGGTGTAAGCAGGGGAGGGGACAGCTGCAGTGTCAGAGAGGTGTAAGCAGGGGAGGGGACAGATGCAGTGTCAGAGAAGTGTAAGCAGGGGAAGGGTTAGATGCAGTGACAGAGAGGTGTACACAGGGGAGGGGACAGATGCAGTGTCAGAGAAGTGTAAGCAGGGGAAGGGACAGCTGCAGTGTCAGAGCGGTGTAACGGGGGAGGGGACAGCTGCAGTGTCAGAGAGGTGTAACCAGGGGAGGGGACAGCTGCAGTGTCATAGAGGTGTAAGCAGGGGAGGAGACAGCCGCAGTGTCAGAGAGGTGTAACCAGGGAAGGGACAGCTGCAGCGTCAGAAAGGTGTAACCAGGGGAGGGGATAGATGCAGTGTCTCGTTCCACCGCCGGGCTCCCATTGCTGTGATCTCACTTTAATGTAATTTCCTCCACCAGGTTCCTGCTGTGTCTCCATG